>NC_092685.1:10840662-11185037 GCF_964275005.1 Diadema setosum | reverse complement strand
GTGCAATCTTATGAAATATCATTACAGCAAAGCCACGACGCCTTCTAACAAGTATTCTTGGAGGTAATGCTACGTGCTTGACCACTTTGCATCTACTCTAATCAATTTTATTAGATGGGAAAGTCTTGTTGATCCATCATTCTAATTACCTCGTGCTAAAACTGACAATTTTGCTTCGCGCTTTATCCCGTCGTTCCTTCAAACTCAACAGAGGAGTAAATTTTGTCAGTATCAATTAGCTCTGCTCCACTAACCTACATAGCCTAATACCAGGACTTGTGCGGCAGCATCCCGTTTTGCATGCCGAGCGGCAATGTAGTTGCAGCTTCCAATCCTGTAGAATCAAGCAACTGATTAGGATGCTTTTAGCAACAGGTATGAGTGATGCCTTGCATGGCGTGATGGGTGCCCCTCTCTCTCTCTCCCTCTCTCCCCTTCATTCCACGACAGAGCTTGACAAGTGTTGTGCCTGCCAGGTACCAAACTCTCTTAACCAAAAAGCAAAGAAAAAAAAAAAAAGAGCAAGACGAAGAAGAAAAAGAAAGAAAGAAATGCTGCCTAAATAGAGTCAGCTAGAGGATGGATGGATGGATGACACCAAATCCCACTCAAAAATTCTTTGGAGATCAGCAGTTGTTGATTGTAAACTTCAATATTATTCTCCTATCGAGGTGTCACTTTGCATTAAGCTGCATAAATTGCCCCAGAACTAGCCCCGGTAAAAGGGTAATGTATGATTGATACTGAAGCCGAGGAGTTATACAGCCACAAGAAATATGCCAGCTTCCTGTCCTGCAAGACCAAAGATGTCAGAATGAGTTGTGTGAGGGTTTCCAGTCTGTCCGATAGATAACAACTGTGAGAAGAGCGCCCAATGGCTGGATTGTAATGGAATAAAATCTAGTGCACGAGGCTGTTCTTTTTGTCGTGCAAGCAAGTATCTTCCCACGGATCGAGCCTGTCTGTTTTCTGTCATCTGACTTTCTGCCTGTCTTTACTCTGTGTTACATGTGGAAAGTCTACGATGGAGATTTCAAAATCTTGTAGGGAACAAAAACAAAAGCCCCTACCAAATATGAAAGTACCTACATGATGCAACTGAAATAATGATAAAAAACTGCTGCATCTGACAACTCCTCTAGGTAACTTTCAAGGCCAGTAAGACTGCAGAAGGGACTAAAAATGCAGGACTTTCACATCCTGACACCTATTCACTGTGCTCAATTAGAGCCATTTCTTGATTTAGAGTTCTCCTGAAGAACAGATTTACACACTTTGAGCTCAGAAAAGAAGAAGAAGTAGTTATCAAACTACCAACAGAATGATCAATACATCTTGAATGGCGAGTAAAGAAAACACAGCATTTAGTCAAGCTTTAAAGTGAAAGTATCTCGCATAATCAATTATCCTCCATATAGGACATTTTAGCGGTGCATTAAAAACGTGTATTCTAGTCCGCTCAATTTTCACTGCACAATACCAGAGGGTATTCAACGAAACGCATCTAAGCCAATGAATGAACTCCCCATAGGCCTTCGTGGTTAATGGCTATGCAATAATACACCGTATTTTGTCTCGTCTGTTGCGCGAGCACCTGCCGAGTGCACAAATCCTTGCTACTGTACGTGCGTGCACAAGTGCAAGTCACTCCTTCATAGCGTGGAGTGGACTTCAAAATCTAAAAGTACGGTACTTTTTTAATTATGCCTTCTCTAGATAATCATCATAGACTGGGGGGGGGGGGGGCTGATTGAGAAATTTTAAATATAAAAGAATATATAAGAAAAAATTTCGATACCGCCATTTTTTTTTTTATGTACATTCAATAAGAATCCTATAGAGAGTACCTAGACCAAAAATTAGCAGTTTTGGACCTTTACAGCTTTACAGCCATTTTTCTTATTTCATGCATATAATTAATCTATTACAAACAAATTTGAATGATTGCAGAATAATTACCTATTCAGTTTTGTAAATTACATTGTAGGTGACCCGCATGCCAATTTCCTTGTGATCACAAGGGCAATGGCCAACAAGATCTCCCCCCACCCCCAGTCTTGCTAGGCATCAAAATAACCCAATCTTTTTAGGGTTAAACCCAGTTGCTAATTCTGAAAACCACATACGTAATTCATCACTATACATTGGGAGATACATCGGGGGAATTCACTCACTAGCAGACTTTTGTATGTGACCTTTAACAACCATTTCTTAAGCTCTGTTTCAACAGAGCCTTTAAAACCAGAGTTACTGCGACAACATTCAGGCAATATTTTTTTTTTACCCTGCCTGTTGAAAAGGTCCCCGCTAAATATTGCTTGCACATTGTTGCGGTAACTTTTGCCAAATTCTACCCTAGCCAGCTAGGGTAATTACCCCAACATTACTCTTAACAACCTTCATGGTAAAACGCTCTCATGGTAACATTCCTTTGATATACATATGCACAATAGTCTTATACAAGAAACTGACATTTTGGTTGCACAATCATAACAGACACACACACACACACACACACACACACAAAGGAAAATGTCTTTTGAGGCATTATATTTGAGGTTAAGGGTGGGGGGGGGGGGGATTCCCATTTTTCTGGTAGCTTGTTACACCTGAAATGTCTATCTTGGTAGACCATCACCAATTTTTGTAGATTTATTCATTTAATTATTTTTTAGGGGAGTAATTTTCAGTTTTTATCAAATAAGACTGGTAGGTCCTTATTTTGATATGAGAACAATTCCTCCACACATTGCATTTGACAATTGTTCACACTGATATAAATTTCAAATTCTACAACACTATAACACACATACAGACACACAAACAGTAATCATTTCTGTCTCTGAGTTTTAGGGAAAGGATACTATTGCTTGTAGAACTCCAGTTGGGACCGTTTGATGCGGCTGGCATTGATGGCCGTTGCTCTCACCAGCCCCGGCAGCACGCGGTAGTCCACGATGGCTCCGTCAAAGAGTGGTCCGAAAAAAGGCACCTGTTTTGTCGGAGGCAGATAGGGCAAACAATGAAGACTTCATCACATTGATTTCTCTCATTGTTCATCATTAAACAATAAAGTCATTGAAGGCAGTAAGTTTGATTTACTGTTAGAATCAAACGTGAAAACACACTTATTGTAAATTTAGCACATGAGTAATCAAAAACTTCATTTTTGTTTCTTTCCTTCATTTCTTTTTCTCTCTTATGCTCCGTAAAGAATTTTTTGTGCCCTTTGAGCACTCAAACAGAATTTGGTATTTCCAATACCTAATAATACTACAACTGTAGAAATATTATTAGTATTATCATTATCAATATTCTTCTTCTTCTTCTTCTTCTTCTTCTTCTTCTTCTTCTTCTTCTTCTTCTTCTTCTTCTTCTTCTTCTTCTTCTTCTTCTTCTTCTTCTTCTTCTTCTTCTTCTTCTTCTTCTTCTTCTTCTTCTTCTTCTTCTTCTTCTTCTTCTTCTTCTTCTTCTTCTTCGTCTTCGTCTTCTTCTTATCATTATTATTCTCATCATCATCATCATTATTATTGAATCATCATCATCATCTAAAAATAGGACGAAAAAAGATATGCCTGGAAGCCCAGACATTAAATCTTTAGGCACTTCTGCTTGAACAGGACATTTGTCTGATATGACAGAACTTATTTCCTATTTATCACCATTCCCAATTCATCTATCACTAACATTCATTTTGTAATGTGCATGCAGAAAGTTTAATTCATCTCTTGAGTGAATGCTAATGCATTGATACATTATGGACTGAAATAAGAAAGTGGACTGACACTTCTGTGGGCTCACAATTACATTTATGAAAAAAAAATGGAATTACTGACCAGTATTTGTTTTTATTGGTATCACCAATACCACACTGAATT
Organism: Diadema setosum; assembly: GCF_964275005.1. NCBI lineage: Eukaryota > Metazoa > Echinodermata > Echinoidea > Diadematoida > Diadematidae > Diadema > Diadema setosum. Next base: position 11,181,159 of record NC_092685.1, on the reverse strand, counting down.
GTATTACTGCTTGAAAGAAAGGAAATCTATGACTGTAAACTAAGAAGAATGATACCCTGTTTTTATTTATGTGCAGATAGCTTTAGGGAATATCATAACAATGAAAAATTTATTGCAAGAAATAATCATAAGCTGCATGTGTTTCACAAGAAATAGTGTCTGCTTTGACATTTGTTTTCTTGATAAGTAATGTAATGATGTTATTATTCATGACAGTTCACTGCTTGTTTTTTTCAAGTGCTTCTGTTTCAAATCGAAGTATTGAGATGCATATTCGTTTCAATGAACATTGTAAGTATGCTATAAATATCCCAGTAAGGGGGAAAATTATGTACCTTCAAGCAACACATAATTATTAACCATTACATTCAAACAGATAGTTTATCAATTCTTTATACCTAACAACTGAGTGAACAAATTATGGATTAAAATTTTGGAAGTACTCACACATACAAATGATAACGAAGAGAAATGGAAATTGGAAAAAAACAAAAAAACAACAGAAGACACATTTAAGAAAGGCAAACTTACAATAATGGCATATAATGATAGTAGGAGTAATAGGGTACAAGTCAAGTGCCCAAGTAGCATCCCCCATACTGCAGACACACAGACACATACATGTAGATATGCATACACACCCACACCAGTTACAATCTTTCAGAATGTCGGTAAAAGAAACCAGCATTCAGATCCCAATGATACGGGATTAAGGCGCTGGACAGGAGGGCAGTATTTTTGCTTGAATGGATGAGATGTGAGAGATTTTCCATCGAAAAAGCACTGGGCACATTTCAAACTTTCAAGGTTATTTACTGTGAAAAAAAAATAAGAAAAACAAAAACAAAAACAAAAACAAAGCACTGGGCACATTTCAAACTTTCACGGTTATTTACTGTGAAAAAAAAAAAAAGAAAATGAAAAAAAAAAAAAAAACTTTCAATAAAGGATTGAAGGTGTATGTCATCCAGGGCCCTGATTTATAAAGAGTTATAATTGATTACATAGTTGATTTCTATCATAAGTGTATGGCAGCCTGCGTGGTAAGAAATTTAGAATTGATTGTATCTTTTGATAAAATGGGGCCCAGGAGGCTGGACAGGAGGGCAGTATTTTTGCTTGAATGGATGAGATGTGAGAGATTTTCCATCGAAAAAGCACTGGGCACATTTCAAACTTTCAAGGTTAATTACTGTGAAAAACAAAAACAAAAACAAAGCACTGGGAACATTTCAAACTTTCAAGGTTATTTACTGTGAAAAAAAAAGAAAATGAGAAAAAAAAAAACTTTCAATAAAGGATTGAAGGTGTATGTCATCCAGGGCCCTGATTTATAAAGAGTTATAATTGATTACATAGTTGATTTCTATCATAAGTGTATGGCAGCCTGCGTGGTAAGAAATTTAGAATTGATTGTATCTTTTGATAAAATGGGGCCCAGAGGGATAAAATTGAAGGTATCACAGTTAAAGATGAAGTCCAGGCGAGTTTCATAATTTCACATCATGCAGCACATAAATCGACAGCTCCATGTTTAGATTTGTGGAATTAAATTGAGGCCCATGAGCAGAGAAACCGATACTATGAACGTCCAAAACAAATTACGGTACACTGAACAAAGTAGCAGTTTCACCCTAAGAATGCATAAGTGGGGGGTCACCATATGAATGTACGAGTAGGAGGCTCACATATTTCAGAAATGTAGCAATGCAATCCATCACAATACCATGTGCCTAACAAGGTCACCTGGGCAGAATTTATGCATTGTTTCTTCTATTACTCTGCTTCCTTGAGCCCCTACTCAAGCATTCTTATGGTGAAATTGCTATGTTGTCATCCTTGTTCATTATACAAATGATGCACAGGTCTGAGTGCGTCAGTCAGAACTGTGTGCATCAGGTAACTATGGAATGCTTAACCCACGAGGCGAAGCCAAGTGGGTTTAGGCTAAATTCCATAGTTACCGCATGCACACTATTTTCCACCTGAAGCACGAAAAGACATGTGGGTCATCTGTGTTATAGAATGGGTAATTTTCTTGCCAAAAACCCATTTTTCTATCATGTTACCCGATGACAAATTTACAAGATGCATTTCCTTTTGGCTTGCCATAGACGAAAGCCCGAAAATCATGCATCAGTTTTTACTGGACGCATGGTTTTTCTTCAGAACCATGCATCCAGTAAAAACTGACGCATGATTTTTTTTTTTAGCCAATAGGCGTCTTGTAGTGAGTGCGCGAACGCTTGCTTAGTGCGCGAGCCTTTGTTACAAGTGCGCGTACTCTTGCTAGAAGTGCGCAATAACATGTTTACCACTGTGACTCAGCGTGTGGCCAGCACAAAATCAACACATAGCTCTCGACCAATGAGATCGCAGGATTCTCGCTACCCATTCTTTAATGTGATTTGTTATGAAGTTATTACTTATCCCAATCACTATAAATTCTGAAACTCTGTACTCAGTACAACCAATTTATAGTTTTTCAAATGTAAAAGTCCTATGTTGCAAAAAAAAAAAAAAATTCATAACATCACATCAGGCAACACACGTTTTGGAGGAGAAGTTTTCTTGTGCATTCATTTTGTTTAAATGGGCGCAAGATATTCTACAAGTCATTTTTGTTTGTTAGTCTTATGTGGTAGTAATGTGGAACACTGTGGTAAGGTATAATACCCATCTCATGCAGCTGCACGTGGCAATGATTAAGTGAAATAAAGATAAAATGGATAGGTGAATTGAAATATTTCACAGAATCTACGCTATATAACCTAAACAGTGTACATAATCAAACAAGTACACACACACACACACACACACAAACTAAACACATGCTGAAATTACAGATTAAAAAAAAAATGTGCATCAGCAACAAAAAAAAAGTGGTCTCCTAGAAAAACAACTGATAAGAAAGTAAGGCTTTGATTTCCTTCATAGAAGGGAAAGGACGCAGAAGACACAGTATATCCAGGTTACCAAAAAATAAATGTGAGGAAAAAAAACACACGGTTTTCCAAGTTGACCACAGACTAAGCTACTGTAGCTGTAAACAAAACAAAACAAAAAAGTTGTTGTCAGTTTTCCAGAACCTGGTTACGAAACATCCTGCTTCAGTAGCACTTTTTCATTCTTTCTTTTTTTTGTTTTAGATTCCAGAAAAAAAAAAGAGATGAAGGAAATACACTTTTATATGTAAGAATATCAGGAAATCTGTTGCTATTTCAATAGCACCAGTGATGGATGGCGGGTAGGCCCTAACGACCGCCTGAGCATTGTTGTGGTGGTGGCTGGGGGGTGAATAACCGGGGAGACGGATGGAGAAGAATCTCCTAATTGCCTCCTCTCTTCCATTTTCCCTCCAATGAATATCTCATGGTGCATAAATGGCGTGATTATTGATACAGTGTTGGTATACACATGACAGCAGATTCCCCTAACAAGTATTAAAAAAAAAAAAATAATAATAATAACGACAAACAAAAAACAAGCACCTTCAAACCCATTTGCATAATTTTGTTACTTAATTCCCATCTTTGTTTCTTTTCTTCTTCTCTTTTTTTTTTTAAACCTCCGGAATGTTTTTACTTGGCTGGCCTACAAACGATAAGTTTGCATAGTTATAAAGTCAATGACCTGGCGGTACTGAAACATGCAAAGCCTCGGTATCCCCAGTCGGAGTTTTTTAGTGATTTTGCTCCGTGTCATTAAATTTAACAGTGAATACACTTACACAGAAATGGAATCCCTTAATGTGAGCTTTGGGCAATGTCTGTACCTTTACCACGCTCCAGACAAGCAAATGAGCGGAATTTTTACCCCTAACTCTACTTTACGCTAATCTGACAAGCATTTCCTGCACAATCTTCATGTCTTGTGCATGGGTGCATGCGTGTGTGTGTGTGTGTTGTGTGTGTGTTTGTCCATGTGTTGGTTGGTGGTTGGATGTGGATGTGTATTTGGCAACACTGATAACTCATGGGATGATTAGAAACAACCAGAACAAATTGGGATCATAATACATTATATCCAAAGCTACAGAGTATTTTTTTTCACGAAAAACAAAGAAACAAATATTCCTTATCATATAATATACACTTTGTGTGTACTTTACATAAATTTTCTATCAAATCAATGTCTCGCATATACAGATATATTAAATGGGTTGGTCAATTACCGGTTAGTGATTGGCTAAACACAGTCACGTGATTGAGGCACATTCGTTATGTTCGCCCATGGGCGAACATTTTTGTAATGTTCTCCCATGGGAAAACATTTTCATGTAACAAATGACAGAAGGCCTCAGACCGCGCGCTCACAGTGAATTTGGCTCTGCGCGAGCGAGTGATCGAATGCATTGTGCTGGTGGTTGACGTTGACGTATTTGACTAACCCATATAATATAAGAGATGATGACTTTTGTTGTCGGGAACATGTACCAAAAGTTCCACCCTCAGGGTTTGAAATACTATTTCGGGAGGCTTAAGTCCCTCAATAGCATTTCAAACCCTTCGGGTGGAACATTCAGTATGTTCCCTCCCCTACCAGTCATCATCTATATAATAATATCTTGAGTAGATACAACAGAGGATGATGTTGCTACTGCTGTATTTCAAGTCATTATTCTATTAGTTATCCCCTGCTTGTTCACGAAATACGGGCAAATATCTACGGTCTGGTGCCATATTCCATGAGGCCGGAGGCTGAATGGAATATGGCACCAGACCGTAGATATTTCCCGTATTTTGTAAGAACAAACAGGGGGTAACAATTTTACCTTTTTAAGTATAGATCTACAAGAATTCTGTAGTGTAATCTCATTGGTAAAGTTACACACGCAATCCGGGATTTCACTAACCTTCTCCTCGCTGATTTCCTCTCGTGAATGATGTTCAAATCGACGGCTGTCAGCCACGTTGACTTATGTCTCGCGAGCTGATTATGCGCGCATACGTACACGTGCAGCTAGTTGTGTAATATCATAACGTCATACCACAGAATACGGAAAATATTCAGTGGCGGATTTAGCTCATGCACACAATATGACCTTATTCACAAAATACGGGAAATATTCAGTGGTTGGTCTGAGTAACACAGGTAATACGGGATTTTATCAGTTACGTGATTGACCAATGAGATTACAGAATTCACAATCACTAAAAGATAATAGCTGATATCCATACTGCAAAATTTGCAGAAAATACACAGAGCTAGAATAAGGCTTGCCACAACAAAAATTCCCTCTCTTCAGAATATCAAAGGCAAAATGCTTGTGGTAAATCTTCATCTTTATGTGTCATGTGTGTCAACAACCTCTGCACCTTTTGAATATTATTTGGTAGTTGATGGCTTTTTACATGTCACATTGGGATAGAAACTGACCGAAGAGTGGTCTACCTAGCCCCAAAGCTGGCTACAGTGTGTGAAGCTACAAGATATTTATCATTGACCGACTCATCATCCTCTTCTGGGGTCTACACTCTCCAGAGTGGCCAGAAAATTTAAAGACAATAATAAAACCAATCTGCTACTATACAAATAATGAATGGTCACCAGTGCAAGGTGAAAGATAGAGGCGCTCTATTCGACTAGGTGAAGCCAAGTTGAATAGTGCGCCTCATGCTTCACAGAGTGTGAAATCTTGTTCCATTGCATGAGTAAAGACCATACACTATTTGTTTTATACAACACCTCGAACATCAACAGATGTGGTCCATACAGATTCTTGAATTTAGCTCAGAAATGGCAACCATTTTCAGTGAAAGACGAATGAGTAGCTGCACAGTCACATTCACCGTGTATATGTGCGTATGCGAAGCCGATCGGTTGAAGCTGTTTACAAAAATGAGTGACGGAAGTACATGATTTAGTGCGCTTGTAATTGTTGAGCACACACGGGAAATGTTTGTTTCTTGTGACATCAGAGCCATGCGATAGAACAAAAACTTCGAGTCAATCGTGACTTTAACACGGGAGTCAGCGGAAATGGGTGATGTCAGCCATTTTTGCTCAAACAAAATTGCACGGCTGACAGCCATAGCGTCCGATGGAACTTTTAACTAAATGTCACGTGATGGGCAATCGACCAATCGGATAGCTACATTCTTTTTAGGTATTGTATGAATCCTTAGTCTTGCATAAAAAGAGCATGGTTCTACATTGCATTGTGGCACAGCCCTCAATAAAAACGATCAGTTAAAGTAGTTGTTGACAGTAAAATGATTGACTAATTATTGTGTGCGCCAAAGGTACATAATAATGTGTGTTGTGATGTCATAGGTGTACAATGGTGCAAAAACTACTCGTTGAATATAAGCCTAAGACCCCGTTTACAGTGCAAGGCTCTGCCGCAGCCGAGCCCTCCTTCATTTCAGTGTAAACGCGCAAAAGGCCAAATGCAAGGCCGAAATTGGCCGCGCATTTGGCCACACTCTGGAGGTGGTCTCGGCCACGGCCGAGCCCGGCCTCTTCTTGGTGTAAACGCAAACTGGGCCAAATGCGCGGCCAATTTTAGTCTGGCTTCCAGACCCATTTTTTTTTCCAAAATATTATTACTATTTTCAAAGAGAGATAATTTGGAGGGGTTTATTTCATACATTACCACTCTTGACATTTACTTTATCATCAAAATCACTGACACTCACAAAATCTTCTTGTACAGAGCACTAAAAGTTACCTTCACCCATTTTTTTTTTGAAACCCAGGGTAAAGCTAAAAACAAACAAACAAACAAACAAAACAAAACTAGAACATCTGGATTATTGCTTATTTTCTTTAATACTTGCCACCCCAAATAAATGTTTTAAAGATGCATTCTGAACAACATTGCTTCAATATGAAAACAACAACAACTGGGGTTTCAATTTCAATTCAATTATGGAGCTCCTTTTAAAAGTGCCATCAGCTGTGTTTGGAATAATCCAATTCTACAGGCACTAAGAAAATATGTCATCCAATATGTCGAATTTGACAATCCTTTTGTTCCTGACCACATCAGATGCTTCATTCTCATTCAAAATAAGTTGACTTAACCCATTGAGGATGAGTCCCGAGTATACTATCGAGAGCAGAGTCGATGGGAAAAGCGTCCTGTAGCAAACTAGCCCGTCCTTGACGGGTTAATTCATAATGTCTGACTGCTACCGGTATTGTTTTCTTTTACATTTCATGTATTTTGCATTTCCCTTCACCAAAATCTGTAACTGCCCAAAAGTAAGCCTTCCATCTCAGTGGTGGCATGTGTGAAAAAAAGACAAGCACATGATAGCTACACAACTTTATGCCATGACCTCCTGGATGACATCTGAACTAGCTGCAGTCAACACATTTGGTTTCTAAGGAGATACCGAACTTGGTATCCCTAGGGCTAGACCAAAACAGTGTAAACTTGAAATGCCTTCTCACTCAGTCAATAACCGGAATGACAATCACTCTGAGTAAGTCTTACAAAGGAGCAGCACCCTTTTATTTCTGGCTGGAATACATATATTCGTGATAACACTACCACAACTTGCGCAGAGGGCGAAAACGTTCCTTTCTCGTTTGACACTAATGTGACTTGTCCCACTTGATGAACCCGAACAGATGACAAGTAAAGATTGTTTGTCTGTTTTTGAAAGGTATTCAGAAGGCACTTTCACTGCCAAAGAAATTCTTACTGCAATCCTTAACAAGAACAACCAGCATGGATTCAGGTGTGCACTTTAGAAGAGGCATTTTCCACCTGCTATGCAGATAGATTGGACATAACCTACATGTAAATCTAGCCCACAGGGGATAAATGCAATCATTTCTGACTTGATATGTCTTTTCTGGTTCAATGGGGGGGGGGGGGGGGGGGAAATGTGTACTAGTAGTTCAGAGATAAAAGGGTGAAACTAACAAGAAGTCTCATTAAACTTTGTTTCTCATGTGTGCTAATCAATTGTATCTTGAAGCAGGAATACTTTCATGCCGTGAAATACATTGAATTTTTCACTATTCATCCAGCTCAACAGTACACAAGTATCCTGGCAATTGTTAAGTGCAAGATTTCCCCTAACAACAATGTATATATTTCTCATTGTTTCTAAATTTTTGACCCTGATATTACAACTAGATATCAAATACCTGGGGGGGGGGGGGGGGAGGGGAGGGTACAGAGATTTATCATGCCTGCCCTACAAATATTGAATTGTGACAATGGGTGATTAATATCAACTAGAAAAGCACTAAGAGAGCACAGACCTCCGCCAAGCAGCTCATTTTCACCCATATACACTATCATACATTTATATGCTAATAATGGCCCTACATGTATATCTCAATAACAAAGAATTCTTTCGACTATCTAGTGTCTCTACCTTGGCTTCCTGCCGTGCATCAAGCATGTACTCTTCAAATATGCGCAGTTTCAATCCCTTTATTTGCTGGTCTAAAAGAATTGTTTAAGGAGAATTAAAAAAAAAAAAATCTTGGGTCCAGACGGATGCCCGTATCGCTTCAAAGATTCAATCATCTGTTCCTTGTATCATTCTCAAATTTTCCGAAAATTTCACGAAAATCTAATGGGGGGGCAAAAATTTGATACAAACTCAAAAATATTGCAGTGTTTCAACCATCCACAAAAGTGTCACAAAACGCTCACAGGAGAGGTACCAGCAAAATCTCATAAAGATCACAGGGTTGTCCACAGAATCATTTTTTGTTTTTTGTTTTGTTTTTTTCAATGAGCAGGGACACAATAAGCTAGGAGAACCAAATTTAACATAGACCTTTACATATTTGCAAGCTTTTTAGTCAAAGAGCACCTCCATGTTGAAGCTAACTTTGACAGACACAGTATTACCAAAAGCACAGAATAATCAGTTTCATTAAAGTTGACACGATATAAAGTCATGTTCTACAAAACTGTAACATATGCATATCAGATAAGGTGTTAATGCTAAATCTCATATTTTTTGGAGAATTTCTTCGTTTGATTTAATATGAAGAATGCATTACATCCATTGGATGATATGATTACATGGTTGTCTTGGCGCAGCCTTATGGACATAATTCAAGGGGATCGTATTTGATAAATCATCCACCCAAAAAAAGAAATGATATGCATGGTATTCTCATAAATAATCCAATACAACAGCTTCAGGCAATGTTTGTTGAATGTGCTTTCTCTTCTCTGGTATCAGATTCTGGTTAAGCTTGATCGATGCATTTCTTTACACAAAGGTGCATGCTGCACGTGGGGCACTGAAAAAGCAGTATGACCCGAGAACATGCTGTAATGCACAGAAATGACACTGTACTGCAGCGACTAACAAACACAATTTGGACACACAGTAGGTTCGCTCTTGCCACACCTACTCCACAATGTCAAGGTAGCACATCTATTCCACACTGTCAAGGTAGCACATATATTCCCCACTACTAAGGTATCACACCTATTCCAAACTGTTAAGGTAGCATTCCTATTCCATACTACTGGGGAAGCACACCTATTTCACACTGTTATGTAGCAAACCTATTCCACACTGTCAAGGTAGCATACAATTTGTGCCTACTTCAGACTGTCAGGAATGCAACCCCATTCCCACAGTCAGAGTAGCAAACATGGCCTCTCCATTACAGTTATAGGACAATTACTCCCTGGACAATTACCCTAGACCCTTCCCCCAGCCCATACCCTAATCCTAATCCTGAACCTTATCCTAACCCTAATCCAAACTTTAACCCTAAACCTAATCCATATCCTAATCTTTACTCTACCCCTATCACTAACCAGTATTTAGCCAGGGGGTAATTGTCCTCGGCAGGTAATTGTCCTGATATACTCCATTACATATTTTTTTGTGACTTTTATTTTGAGGACAAGCTGCCTCACCTAGTGGGGACATTTGAATATTCTGAGGCAAGGTGCAAATACCTGTATACACATGTGTATTTTGCCCCCAAATCAGTGTTCCCTCGCCTTTTAGCACTCAATTTAGTAATAATTTAAAGTAATGATTTTATTTTCAGCAAATATGGACATAACTGTTTAAATCTCTGAGGAAAATTTCACTATATGTAACCTTCTAAGATTAATCATTTATGCGATTCTTACAGTGAGCATAAGAACCGTTTCTTCAGACTCTATACTTATCAGGTGGGTTATATGTTTTGGCAGTGCCAGACAATGAAAGGAATAGTGATTTAGAAGATACGGAAAAGCTTGCTAGCATGAACTCACGTCTCCCTTGCGCTGAATCTGGATCCTGAATAATTGGTTCTTCAGCGGGTAAATGACGATGATGACATCCCCAAACTCTGTCGCTATGATACCCCTCCGGTAATCCCTGGAGTGCTCAGACCAGACGATGTGAACTTCATCGTTGCCAAGGTGACGCATCTGAATCACCAGAGAGCAGACAGAATCATTGCAATCAAATATTCCAGACCAGAAATGCAAGAGGAAAATTGTGGGCGACACATACAACCACTTTATCATGGGACTTTATCATTAGAGCATTGATATCTACTTCTGATAGAGACGTGGTCTCAGACCAGTCAGATTGTACTTCTAAAGGTGCTCTCGACAACTCTTTCTTGAGCTGTAGAAGATACAGCAGTCACATGGCCTTGGCAGCTCTCTTAACATTCAGCTGCCACTGAAAATTCCTTCCAGGAAAAAAAAAAAAAAATGGTGCATCAAATCCCTTGTGTAGTAGTAAGTACTCGCAGGGTTCACAAACTTCTGCAGATCAAAATAACATATTACATGCACAGTGTAAAAATACCCCACAATATTCTGAAGTAAAAGAAGTAAAAAATAATGTTATAAGAAGAGTTTTAAAATGGGAGCATCTCACATACCTAGCATGCTACATCAAATTTCAGGAAAACAAATTTTGACAAAAAACAAACAAACAAACAAACAAAACATACTAAGCATCTCAAAAAATATACACACTGGTAGCTCTGCACAGGTCCATCATGGTGAGCAGTAATTCACTATGAAATCTTGTATTCTTGGTTTTAACCCTAACTAGGCCGGGGCCTCCAAGGCCCCCCCCCCCCTCGACGTTTCGCGCGATGTATCGCTATCGCGAGAAGCTATCGCCGCGACGTTTCATGACTTTTTTCTTTCGAGTCTCCCGCATCTTTTGACACCAAATTTGCGATGCCCGGGTGTGCGGTTCCGAAGTTGCGCATAAATATGCATGTGCATGTCAGACCAAAAATTGCTCAAAAACATGAATTTGTGTACAATTTCAATGCAAACTGTGTTTCCAGGCAAATTTCATAAAAGCATGATTATTTTGGGGTTTTATTGATTAAAATCAATTAATAACACATTTTCTTGTTCGGAACAATGTCACGGACAAATTTCATCGAAAAAACAAGGAAATACATAAGAAATTCAAAAAACAATAAAATACTTAGGAAATTTTTTCTGATTGCGCAATTTTTTTCTCTTACATTTGCTAAGGACACTAAAAAGAATATTTACACAAAAAATGTGCCTGTTTTGAGCTTTATTTAGTGATTTATACCAAATTGTCTGATTTCATGCATCATTATGCATAAATTAGCATAATTTAGTGTAAATGATAATTTTTGAAAAAATTAACTTCATGGTACTTTAGATTACATCATAGGCAATGCGTGTGCCAATTTTCGTCGCGATCGCGCGGTCGACGGCCGAGATCCGGAGGGGGGGCCACCAGGCCCCCCCCCCGGCTCTATCATCTACCCGAATAGCCCGGCCTAGTTAGGGTTAAACCTGGCTTAGTTCTGTGTACACTGAAACACACACACACACACACACACACACATACACAAGGAATTCAAATCACCATAGCAACATCTATGAAGCAGGGATGGACTGATTGTCCTGAAACTTGGTAGGCTAGTGAGAAGCAGAGGAGGCACCGACTTACCTTCCTGTTGAGATCTGGCCCAGAGGGCATCCTAGTAGAAACATGGAAAACAACCTCCACAGTGGAGGTGGCATAGTACGGCGCCGTCAGCCCTGTGCTGCCGTTCTTTTGAAGGCCCCCAAGAAAACCTGGATGGGTGGTGAGATCAATCTACAAGCCAGGTTTCAGAAAAAGAGGAATGACAAAGAGAAAGAACAAAATTAGGCTCATAATAGCTTTACCACTGTTACAGCTCTTTTATAGAAATTCTCTTTATGCTTTTCCTCTACATTATGTCTATCACAAATATGAATTCCAGCATGTTTCAAGGTCATGCATGCCTCCAAAATAAAGCTTACTCAATGACTTATACTTGCTACAAGCCTTTCCATTTGTTATTACTACACTCAAACCATATTCATGACATAGCACAACACTACATTTCAGGAAGCATACCTTTACTAATCTATTTCATATGCTACAGTGTATTGTGTTTTAGATAACTCTTACCCATGCAGTATAACAAAATGCACTGCACAGCTACACACAAAATTTAGAATAAACTTACTCATTTCATGAAACATTATATAGCTTGCAATATAAAAGCAGTTTTCAGACAGCAGGGTTAAACAGGAGTACTCCTGTATCTTTGGGTCTTTTTGGTTTAAAATATACCCCCTTCACACTAAGTGTGGCGGGGGTATAAAAAAGTCTAAACGATTGGATTGACACCTGTAGAAACATCATTGAAACAAAAATGAAATGTTTGAGGAAAATTGTCCCTTCTCAAACCCAGGTTGACCCAAAAGGCATACAACCCTAAAAACCTCAATTTGAGAGAGCAATTTAGAGACATATACTTTGCCCTTGCATATGACATGTAGTTGACTATGCTAAGACACTCAACAGTCCAAACTTCACTCTAAATTGGTATTCATGGTGCATACGCTCATATTTTCTTCCGCCTAAACAGATCCAACTTCCACAGAGTAAACTGTATCTGGCCATCTAGGTTCAGACATTTAGATAATAAAGAAATGACTATTGTTACCTCCCAGCCAAGTCCAGCAATGAAGTTTTCGTAGGCCTGGCTTCCCCCACAGTTTGACAGCACCGACTGCTTGTCCTCCTGCCCTTCTGCTACATACAGTACTGCAATCTTGTGCGTTTCACGGCTGCAATCACACAAATTAATCAGAATTTTAATGTAAAAATTCCTAACTAAGTGGACCACTGACTACACAAAGAAAAAGTTTAGCTCAGCAATGTACTGTAAAACATGATATGTGACCTGCTACAACAAAAGGATCCGAAAGTCGGGGAGGACAATTTTCTGAAAATTGCATGACATTATTCCCTTACTCTTCTACTTTAATTTCATGTATAGCACAACTCATAAAAGTACTCGGTTACGGAGATATCGATGATTTTATTAGAGCACGTCAAGTGCTTGAGGAAATCAGAGTTACAAGAAAAATGCCTTCAAAGTTTCCTTCCAACGCTATCATGATCAAGGGGAGGCGAGACAGTTTTCACCCCTTGACAATAGAAGGCACACTCTTAGCGATCTCCGCAATGTTCATTCAAGCTTAGCGCCAACGGTCTCCGCACGACCAATCAGTAATCAGGATGCCACGCACTGACCAATAATATCACTCCCTCGTTGCTAGGGGCGGAGTCTAGCTGCGGCGCTAAATCCAAATCTTCAGACACGTTTTGGTTACGTTGAAAGTCGGAAAATCATGGCTCAGAAAAATGCTGATTTTTTGCCTTTCCTTTGATCATTTCGCTTTGAAATTTTGGCAGATGATAGACAAAACATTACACTACCAAATTATGCCGAAAACCGAAATCTGATTGTTTTGACCAATTTTGATGCTGTGACTTCAAACTCGATATTCTTGGCTAAGCCATCAGCGACTTTAGGATCCTTTTGTTGTAGCGGGTCACATATATTCACGGCATGAATTTTTCATGAATCGGAGCCAACAGCCTTTTTTGCGGCATGAAATTTTCGCGAAAAGCCACTGGCATTCAGTGCATATAGTGTAGACAAGAACTTTCGCGTACATTTTAATTTCGCAAATCTTGGCGCTTGCGAAATTCGCGAAATAAAAATGCACTCGAACATTCCTCGTTCTACAGTATTGTCAAAGACTGTGCGGGCCCTTACCACAAAATTTACAATGTGACTTTCGGCAGAAGAGGTGAACCAGAATGACAAAATAGTAATTTTGCATTAAACAATTATTCAAATTATCACCTACAACAGAAATGCACAGAAAAACAAAGTCAGCCACTGACTGCTTGAGAGAGAAAAAGAAAATATTTTCACAAATCCCGGGTCACACCTATGCACAGTCCTACAAAACACATAGCAGCACAAGGTTACATGTAGAATGCACTAAAGTGTACGGAATAATCATGAGATTTAGGGGTATTACTCATCATGATACCATTCCAAGAATACAACTAGAAATGTCGCTTTGGCGACTGGTATGCCTCCGCCATAATGCATGATTTTCCCAATAGGTCTAGATAGTACATGTGGACACTGTGTGATTACATTTTCACAAAATTGGCAAAATATTGGAATGACAAGTTTGTCACAAATGTGTTGAATGTTCACCTTCCTTGGCGTAGGTTTAATTGGATGAATAAGAGAGTATGTATCTAGGGATTTAAGGACTTTAACTTGACTTTGACCCATTCATACATTTAGGCATTGAGTAATTTTCAAGGTACAGGTGTGGAGAAAAAGTGCAATTTCTGAATTGAATAGTAAATTGTTACCATTTTCATCTGGTCCTTGACCCTAAAATTCATAAGATAATTACTTTCAGGTAGAACATGCATAATATGTTTCAAGGTAACTTGAGCCACTTCCGAGATATGGAGGAAAAAGTTAGTTCAGCACTTTCACTTGATCTTTGACCTTTTGACCTTTGAGGCAAAAAGAGAAAAAAAAAAAACTTTCCAGAGAATTTCTATTAGGTTACACACGCATACACCAAGTGTAAAAAATAACCCTGCTGGCATTGCATAAATACGAGGGTAATAGTAATATTTTGAAGTCTTGCACTTGACCTTTGACCCCTGACCTTTGACTCCATGAACCCTACATTCTCTAGATAATCACTTCCAGTCAGTACATGTATATACTATGTTCCATGAAGATACCTTGAACAATTTTCCAAGATGCGGAGAAAAAAAAGAAGTTTTAATATTTTACTTGACCTTTTGACCTTTGACCTTTGACCTCATGACCCAAACTTTCACCAGAGAATCTTAATTGGGTAATACATGTATACACTAAGTTTCAAGAAAATATCTTCAGGCATTCAATAGATATGGTGGAAATAGTGAAATTTTACGTATTTGACCCTGACCTTTTGACCTTTGACCTTTGACCTCATGACCCAAACTTTCACCAGAGAATCTTTATTGGGTAATACATGTATACACTAAGTTTCAAGAAAATATCTTTAGGCATTCAATAGATATGGTGGAAATAGTGAAATTTTATGTATTTGACCTTGACCTTTTGACCTTTGACCTTGAGCATGTGCACCCAAAAGTTGATAGGCACAACTTCACCCCCTAATACACATACATGCCAAGTTTCATTAGGATACCTCAACAGGTTTAGATAGTTACCTTGTCCACAAAATTCATTACGGACGGACGGAAGGACGGACGGACGGACGGACGGACGGACGGACGGACGGACGGACAACCCGAAAACATAATGCCTCCGGCACCACTTCGTGGCGGAGGCATAAAAACTGCAAGTACATTGCACTGTCTCCTTCATGATACTGTATATACATGAATTGTTACTTATACAGTTGGTATCATGGTATTTTGGCCTAGAATGCCACACAGGAGACATTTCAATCTAAAGAGCATATAAAGAACAGTTGGACAAATTATCTAGGTCATATGATTACAATAAAAATACATCAAGTCTAGAAAATGCAAAGGAGGGACAATGAAACACAAAATATGAACACATAAGCCTTGTAAGCATCTCTCAGTTACAGCTCTGTGATCTCAATGAAGGTAAAATTTGGGAAATGGAAATGGATAATCATGATAGTAGTCGACTTTGCCTCATTTAACCCAACCCAGAGAAATGGCTCAAAAATGAGGAGCATGACTGAACTCACCACTGTCTCGAGTCAAGATTCTTCAGTTCTCTCGCAAACTGCTCATTCTTCTTCACAATGTCGATTTCTCCCCTGAAAGAAACGGGGTGAAAAATGTCAATGTTAATCAAACGCAGCACACCAAAGCTCAAAAAATGGCAAACTGGTAGATGAGGAAACGAAATCCCGCAGAGGCTGACCAGCTATCGATCAGACTCGTGAAGAAAGGCACACTGGAAATAAATATCCAAGGACTATGAAATGAGTACATGAGTGAATAGTATCCCGCTAATTTTACAGCCCACCCCCAGAAATAAAAGCATAAAAAACAACAACAACAACATCAACAACAACAAAAAAACAAAAGCAAAACACGAACCCCTTAGTTGAACATAAGTAAGCCTGGGGTCAGCAGCATTTTGACTATTGCCGTGTTTTCACTGACTCTTTTCTTTTTTACTAAAGAGAAATAGTGAAAGGACAAATTACACTTTATGGCACTGTCAAAACAAACAAAACTTCACATTCTATTAGAAATTATCTATTAACATCAAGTATCCTTTGTAAGTTTAGTCAAAAGAAAAAGAAAAAGGTGAGGGTAACACCAATATGACAGCACAGCATAGACAAGACGAAAAGTATCTGTGATCTTCCACAGATACAAGGTCTTTCTTTGTTCACGGTCACTGTCCCAATTATCATGTGGGACTTAATTGTCTGCAAGTTGAAGGGGGATGGGGGAAGGGGGTGGGGTGGGGTTTGGGTGGAGGGGTGTAAAAAGTGTGTTCATACCTCTTGTCCCAATTCATCATGCCCAGCTGAGAGATGAGCTGTCTGCATAGGTAAAACTGGGACTGGGGATCCTGGTGAGCTGTCTGCCAGCACTCCTCAGCAACCATACTGAAAAGTGAGGGACATCGGGTCATAGAAATTAAGAAAAATATCAAAACAACCTTATTTAGTCCTGACGATCTTACATTCGACACTGAGGGACGACCCTTTTCAGTAATTCATTATCATTATTATCATTGTCATCATCATCATCATCATCATCATCATCCACACCATCATCATCATCATCATCATCATCGTCATCATCATCATCATCCACATCATCATCATCATCATCATCATCATCATCCACATCATCATCGTCATCAACATCATCATCATCATCATTACTATTTTTATTATTATTATTTTGCATTTCTCCTAAAAGATTATTTTCCCCTTTTTTTCATGGACTCCCATCTTTTGCTGATATTCGTCTTAAAGGCATAATTTACCATTTGCAGATGAAACAAAAACCTCAACATCAGCGCTTGAAAATAGTTCTAAAATGAGAATTAAGGATAGAAACAACCACTGTAAAAATCTGAATCGGTAAAATCGATGTTAAGTATTGTTAAATATACAAAATGTGAACAATAGTTATAATAAAAATGTTTCAAAACTGAACCGTCTGCAGTTACGGTTTATTGAGAAAAATACAGATATCTCCTTATACTTTAGGCTAAATTTTATATGATAGGATGTTTCGTGGTACAACAGACCTACACATATGCATTAAATGTCATATCTTGAAAATTTTTTTTAATCACTGTTCTCATAGATAAACAGGACCTTTAAACCATTGAGGACGAAGTGATTTGCTATAACACACATTTCACACATACATCCACCCAAATATACTCGGGACTATAGTCTTCAACAGGTTAAGATAAACGTAATACCATTATGGTATGAGGCCATGACAGCAATCTCAAAAACATGGAAATTTCCCTCGTAAGAGCTTACCTCTCCTCCTCTCCGTGTCTTTCCACGTACTCCACCTCCCTGTCACACTCCTTCAAGAGCGCCCCCATGGCATAGCGCTCCATGTCGGAGCACATGTCCGCCGGGGATGGGAAGGGGATGTTGAGGGGCACCCCCGGCCTCAACAGACACTCCGGACTGGTGAAGCCGATGTACTGCTGGAGCTACAGAGTACAGACAAAACAGCAGAATAGAACACAATGATATTCAAGGAGAAAGCACAAGCCTTTACTCTTGAACAAATTGCCTCATTTCAGAGACAATCAAAATCAAAACTGCCTATAAGCCAGTTTGGAGTAAGCTCATGTGCACATAGGTACAAATGACCTTTCTCTTTTCTCAGTTGGTTAAGCACTTCATTCGTTTTCAAAGTGACATGATGCATAAACTTGCCTGATGAAACAATGTATGGAATCCACAAATCCTGTTCAAACAAAGGATGAACTTGTGTAGACTAGGAGACCAGAATGGTCCAGTTAACACTTAGGAAAAATATGCATTTCATTATTTTGCATTTAATGTATTCAACAATCTTTTTCTATATGACACTGCTGAATACCACTTTTGTCGTTAAGGTGAAAATGCTGGCAAGCGCCATTCATAAGGATTACCTGAATAATTGCTACATTCTGGCTGCTTATCTCAGTGAATTTAAAAACCAACAAGCCCTGTTGGTACAAGTGACTATTTTCTGCTCAACATGCACAAACTGGCTTATTTGTCTCCGACAAAATATTGCCTACAAAGTCATGTGAGATGAGCATCTACATTTGGGGTGTCTTGTTGGGATCTATCGTCTGTATGGTAGAATAAACTGACGCAACTACAGAGACTGACTGGAATAATACCAGCTCAGCTCGAAGGCATGGGTAGTGGCGAGCAGTAACGAGAGTGCAGGTTTAGTACTTTGGTTGGTAACATAATGAGTGAAGTCGTTGGACAAAGTTACGCGAGGGTGAGACCGCGGAAGCGTTGAACGCACCTCATTGAGGACGTCCAGAGAGTCCCCCTCCTCCTGCCATGACGGCACAGTACTCCTCGTCCTCCGGTTGTTGGTGATGATGTCCACTGAGAGCTTCTTGGTCTTGGGGTGCAGCCAGAAGGCTGAGTCGTTGTCCTCCACTGGAGCTACCGGAGTCTTTCTTAGTGACACTGTAAAGGAATGGAGGGGGGGGGGGGGGGAAGAAATACATGGATTGACTATTTTCAGCAAAATGTGTCGGGGAGGATTGTTCACATAGGAGACTCAACATTTTCTGCAACCCTATGCTTACAACTCAAGTATACTTTGGGGGAAAGAAAATGCAATTCCACAGACTGGAAAAAATATGTTCCTAATAGTTGTCTACTCAAAATGTCCCTCATTTTTACGAATGTGTGGACTATAAATCACAACGACAATAAGCATTCTTCAGCCATTTCATATTATTCTTCATCACAGCCATTTCATTACATCACTCTAACTATGAGGATTATTACCAGTGATGCATCAAGAACACGTTCACACATAACAAGCGGAAATATTTTGAATTCGTTCAGTGAAACATAAAGCTACTTCATTATCTTGAACATAACTATCGCTTAGTATACTATATCAAACCTATCACAATGGGCTTGCAGACAGTAAATAACAACCAGACATGATTGCAGCTAAGTCAGTGCCTGTTGATATATTGAGATGAAATGAATATACATGTATCTTTCTTCCAGTTTTATCAACAACTCATAGATTTCCTTGGGGAAGGATATCTTGTCTACTTCTACCAACACACAGTCCCACAGCGAATGTGAGCAGCTGAATGGTGTACTGACCTAATCTTGTCCTCTGCGCCTTGCACTCGGCTGGGCCGTAGATGATCCTCCCATCCCAAGCAAACTTCCCCGTCACATTACGCACCACCACACGGAGGTCAGAGGTCGCCAGTGAAAGATTGGACTCAGAGCCATCATCCTGAACAAATAAAAAACAAAACAAAACAAAACAAAATGAAGTCCCACACTAATGTTGTTGCAGCATTCCACACACAAGGAATGAGGAAGCTAAGATACCACAGCCTAGCTCTAGATTTGAACAGAAGAAGAGCAGCCCCATATCACACTGCAATATCTTTTAGCAAGAATAAGACCTCTTCAGGGATCAGCTCAAGGCCGACTTTGTGTTAAATGTTAGTTCAAAGAGGTCTGAGGCTTAGCTGCCTCTGGTCTGATGACTCAAATCAAATCAAATCAAGTCAATGGTTTAATACATTTACCCCGTGGACAAAAGCAAGCACGAAATAGGCATACTGTGCACATATGCATGCCAATGTGCATTCAGTATTGAACGTCTATTGGAATATATGATATGTTATGACGATTTGCGCAATCACAGTTTGCATAATCTACAGACTACATTAAACTACTCTTGTGAATGTGGGTCGTGTGTCTGTGGGGACATACCAGGGGAGGTAGCTGCTCCACAGAGATCAGGGCTGCATCATTGTAGATGAAGAACTGGACGTTCTGGGACTCAAACAGCCGGGGAGTGATGTCCTCTGTCTCGAATCCTGGGAGATCGTCCACCTCGTTGACCAGTGATGTCACACACGCTGGCCCTCCCCCGAGGGGGAAATGTCCGAGTTTGTCCACCAGATGGGCAAGCACCTTGTGGTTGGAGAAGACAAAACTATGAAATATGAATCACAGAACCAGTGATTCACACAGGATCCAGACCAGCAAAATCCAACGTTACATACATATGTAAGAGCCCCCCTGCCCTGCCCTACCCAAAACTATGACAGGTATATGATTTACAGAAATCAAGCAGTTCTGTAGTCTTAGAATTCTGTAAAAATGCACAGAATACCAGAAATCAATGGAACTTCAAAGTATCATGCATGGTGATTTTGTTATGAAATAAAATCCCTCTGAAATGAGACATTTTCCCGATCATTATTACTATTGCAAGCATTTATGCACGTGTTTGTTGTTGCTCTGTATATAAGTAACATCTTCCAAGTGATCCTCTTTATTTCACTTTGTACAAGGGAAGTAATGCAAATTGTTGTTTAATACTAACATTATCATACTCTTGCACATGCTCAGCAACATCACTTTTATCATCATCATAATCATCATCACCATTATAATTAAACCAAGCTCAATGCCCAGTGAATCCAACTTACTGTTCGTGCTGTTAATCTTGTCAGCTCTGACGGGTAAGAAACTGAAACCGGTTCTGCTGATGAAGGAAAGCACAGTCACCATATTCAGTATCAAAAGATGAAAATATATCACCTCCAACCATCTATCCATATGACATACATCATGTTCTCACAGAAAATGTAGTGCTAGTGCTGAAAATATAGTACAATTTCTTCAACCACAGGGTCTCTTATGCACAGAATTCTATTAGCGGTACCTCTTCATGCAGATGAAAAACATGAAAATATAATGATATATATTCACAAAGAAACGAAATTTTGTGGAATTCTCTATACACTTTTTGTTGACCTACAGTGTTAGCATGTACTGTTGTAATCTTCTCATAAATCCAACAATGGCTGAGCTGAAACATAAAATCTTTTTACCTTTTGAAAGGGCTGTATGGTTTTCCTCAAATTTCACTGATGTATTTAACTAACATTTCTGCATTCACTTGATTAACACATATATTTGGGTTTCATTCCCCATCAGTTTTTGATGAAACTTCTACTGTTCTGTATCTCTGATTTCACTCTATCAAAGTCAAATTTATCATTATGCAAAATTGCATTAAAAAAAAAGCACACAAAAGTGGAAAGCATCATACAGGTGACCAACAAGCTTGCACAAATACAGTATGTGTGCATCAAAGCAGCTCACTCACCATCCTCGAAGGCGTACTCCGTGAAGTCGGGGGTGTTGTTCTTGAGGGCAGGGTGGAGGGTGTGTCCATCCTTGAGGGCATCCAGATTGATGTGGGGGTCATAGTCTGGTGATGCCAGCTCAGCAAAGTTCACCATGCCACGGGCGTCCTCCGGCATCTCCTCTGCCGCCGTCTGCAAGACCTGCAGACAGAAAAATTAGCATCGCCGCATCTATAAATTGATTACATGGCTCATGTATTGACAACGCATTAGAGCTCTGTTTTCATTAAGTATAAGGCCAATAATATCCTAATTTGATATCACACACACACAAACACACAAGTGCACATGTGGCTATTATCATAATGACATGGTAAATCAGGCAAAATTATCCTTGACTGGGTATGCAAGAGATTTACTCTGATTTTAAAATAACATCCCACAACATTACTTCTTGCACACTTTCTTGCTTTATGCAAGGCTTTTAAGATGAAAATCACCAACACATTTTGCAATTGATACAGAATAATATGTCTTTTCCTTTTCTTTGACTTTACTCACTACCACCATCCCCCCAACCCACTTTATCACTTATGAATAAATACTACCTGGCCACCCCCATCCTATATCAACTCACCTTAAATACTGTATGAATGAGAGGGCTATTTTCACGCTTGGACTTGTTCTCGGCACTCTCCTGCAGCATGCCCAGCGGGACGGCCATGCACCACTCGGACAGGCAGAACATAAGAGACACAATCAGCTGCAACAGAAAGCAGGCCATAGACAGCCGTGTGAAACCAGTTTAATCTCAATGTGGTAACAACTATGAGCACTCAATTTCACGATCTCATCCTTCAAACGCAGTCACTTGCATAATGTACGTCAGATTTATTAAAGTCATATGTGACCATGCATCACAAAACCAACAAAGAGTTGCACCCCTTGATTTTACGTGAGCACTCAAAAAAGGTGAAATGGGTCAACCGAGTCAATCTTGAGTTTTTCATATTTTCTGAAAGAGTTATCCCTCTTCTATATTATTCTTTAGTTTGGGATCGTAACATGAATGGGAAAGTGTGTTTCCAGCAGTTTTTCTACAACCCTTTTTGGGGGAAGAGTAGAATGATCAGGTATTTTTTAGAGGCCCCTTTTCATTTCTTGAAATCCTTTGCACACTCTTCACTTTCCAGTCTAATAACTTATGAAAGGATAATGCTACTGCTTTTAAAGTTGACATTAATCATGGTCATAATGTGTTAATAGAGCATGCTCAATTTCAGCTTAATCTCATAATCTCTTCATTGTTGTTGCTCTTGTGGTTTACATCCTGTGTTTGTCCCTTTCATCACACAGCTAGCATGGCTTTCAGTAAAGATTAAGTGCTTGAATAGACCCTGTACTTCAGAGCCTCTGTACTTCAGAACCTCTTTTCTCAATTCACACTTTTCCAGAGTGTGTGCTTTCTTTTCAGTGTTTAGATAGGTGAGGAGAGTCCATTTGAATTGAGTTCTATGTCATTTTAAAGCTTAAAGTCTGCTCTTTCGGAATCTGCCCTTAACTTAAAATCCATGTCTGGCGACTTTTTGTTGGTTTTCTGATGCAAGGTCACATATATAGTGAACAACTTGGGTTTTTGCTTTTGTTTTTTTTTTAGGTCAGACTGGTAATAAGAATCAATTTCTTTCCTCTCACGAGCGCAGTGTAAAACAGTCTCTGTTTCATATTTGAACTCTTACTAAAGAGATGCATGATTCATTCACCTGTCTGTGCTTTGATATCATTCTCATCTCTAGCATGACTTTCCATTGAAATTATGAGTATAAATATGGATGGATATCTGGCAAGAGCACGAGAGTTATTCTGAGCTCACCTTTCTGCCCTCTTCATGTTCTGTCATCTCTGTGCTTGGCAAGAGACTGGCTACCGTCATGGCTATCACCTGGGACAGGGAGAGAGACACAACTTAATTTTAAATTTCACATAATTTTCTTAGAAAAGTAGAAGGATCAATGTGACAAATTCCAAAAGCACACATATGGAGAGGCAAATCTCTATGTTTATGTCCTTGGATTCTCGACAATATTTAACTCTCAATTCACAAGGAACAATTGGGTTATGTGGACTGATTTGGCATGTGTGTGTTTTTATTAGTGGCAGTCTACCTAGAAAGCTCCCAAAGTGGTGGAGTCGGTGCAGCTAGATGTGGGTTTGATTCCAGTGATGATGGTAATAATATACCATAAAGTGCTACGGGAACCACATTGTGGTGGGGACAGTGATGTATGAAAAACAGCTGATGATTTTACTATTCTTTAATCATCTTCATCATCATCATTGTGTTGTTATGACTAACAAAGACAAGAAGCTTTAAACTTATACCAAGAGGTTGCAAGATTGTGCACGACAGAATATCAAGTTTGGGGGATCGCACAATAACTGAGCAGCATACTGTAAAAGTGGAAATTTTCGCGGTGTTGAAATTTTCGCGCATTTCGCGCAACCAGAAACTAGCGCGAAAATAAAAACACGCAAATATTTTTGCTTGCCATACGTTCCTGTGCATAATGTCTTGATTCCGCGGAATTAAAAACACGCAAAACTCTTCTGACCTGGTCTAGCGCGAAAAATTAGTCGCGCGAAAATATCCACTTTTACAGTAAATTGCAGTTCATGCCTACTTTGTCTGCACTATGGGATATTACTTTCAGAAGGCCGCATGTCACTCACTTCAATGATTTTCTTTGGGGCTTCTGGCATATGTCTCCTCAGTCTCTCAGCATGGTCACATATACACAACAGCATGTCACACGCCACCTGTCCAACCAGCTTGTTGTGGAACTAAGTGTGTTTTGAGAGAGAAACCATGAAATACAAACCAAAAAAATATATATATATTATGAAAAACAAAACCTAAACACTTCAAGATTATGAAATACAAAACCTAAAAATGCAAACATTTGAAATGGGTCAACAAATAAGGGATAAGCAGTTCTAGATATTTCCCAGTGAAGAAAACTCCCCTTTTATCTATCACATTTTAACCATACACCATACACACGATATATAATATCATACTCGTAAATGACAGACTATCATATCATTCTATACCTGTGACGGCTACAAGATTGTTAACAGTCTGTCATTCTGAACAAAGCACATTGTCTTAATGCACACACCAGTTCAGAGAATGCATTTCTATCTGGTTTTGGGAAGAATTGTGCTGATTATGATCAAATTAACAAAATAATACCTGAACATTAGTCTTACAGTCACTGAGAGCACTGAAGATACCACAGACATGAGGAATGACTTAAGAGAGTTTCTTTCACATAATTCAAGGCTAGGAGTTAAGAATATGGTAATGTAGCTGAAGATGTTATTTGCAATCTTCTTCCATGAAAACCTCTGATATCTCAATCTAAACATGGGTGCTTGCATCTCGATTTGCACCAGCAGTTAGAATAGAGGATACAGGAAAATTAGGAGGACAGGGTTCAATCTGACCATTTTAATGGATGCAATTTGTTGACATATCCTGGAACTGCCCTCTAGACATGATCAAAATATAAAATCTCGTGTATATGTGATCAATACTTTGACAATTGAAATGCATATATTGTCGCTGGGATGACAAGATCTTTATCTAAAACTTTCTTTGATTAACGGCAAGATAATCACTTCAGAGATGTCCTGTTCAAATTCTAGCAGTCTTAGCCACCACGGCATGTTAAAGGAAAGGCATTCCCATTTGATACAGTGCTTTGGCTGCCATGTTTTTTTTTTCTCTCCTAAACATTTGACATTTTGTAGATACAAGGTCTTACCGACCTAGCGACGATATATCTATTTGTTCTCCATAGCGATATCTGCGTTGAAATTTATGAGCACTTATTGCCTGTTACCTGTTTTGACCAGCAACATGATATAAAATGAATTTTGTATGATTGACTCTTTTCACAAGCAAATAGTTCAATGAAAAAATGAATGAATGACTGAATGAATGAAAGAATGGATACATTAACAAAAAAAAATTAATAAATATATAAAGAAATAAAGCCAAATATATCAATAACCGTTCACAAACGATTAACTTTTGTTGAAGAATACTTTAAAAACAGAGTCAAATAGAATTGTTATCTACCAGCTTCCAGAGTGTGAATGCACAAATTTCTTCTCTTCGACTGACCTTCAGGCTGGCTAAGAGGACGTTGATTGCTTCCTTTACTCTGGGGTGAAAGGTCGTGTGCACGAGCTCCTCATACACAAAGATGCCAAGTCCGCAGAGTGCAATGCAGCGGGCTTCACAGTTTGGTTCCTTCTTGCCGCACTTCAGCAAGATGGTGATCAAGTGATCCTGATGGCAAGATTGTAAAAATAAAACCACTCTCATTACCAGGTACTCTTGAAAACGACACTTCATTAATTGATGCAGAAGTGTAGGGTGTACTTTCAGTTCTTATCGTTCTAACGTTGTGTCTTTGCACTGCATCTGGGATCTTTTTCTTACGGTATAAACGTGCAGCACAGACAAGCTATATAAACAGCATATGATAATTCATGATATGCAGCAGAAAAAGAAAGGAAATCAATTTTTGTGTGATTAGAAAGGATATTAACTGACCTTCTGTAATAAATATGCACTAGACATTCTCTTGGCTATGACGTAACTTCAACTGCACTGCAGCATACACAGTTCCAATAATGTGTCAGCATTTAATTGCGACATGAATGACCTCCAGGCCTTTTGGCACTGTCTGTTCTAAAAGCTCACAGAGTTAATGGCATCATGGCTAATGGAGTTACAGCTTTCTAAAAATGCTTGCATTTGTTCAGAGTTTAAGGTCATTTTCAATGAAGCCAGGAATTGTCTACCACAACAATTTTATTTATGCCCTCACATTACTTTCCTCTGGCATTTGAACTGAAATACAAAAAATGCATAATTTCATTAATCAATAGACAGTACATTGTTATTTAGCTGTCACTGTCACTTATACAGATGACACTTTGTTACACTTTCTTTTGAAATTACATCATACTTTTGTCAACAAACAATGGGTTTCAGTTTTGCATTTACAAACCAAACGAGATAGATGGAAGCCATGATTGGCTGGAACAATTTTACCGCAACCAGGGGGGTATCTCATGAAGTGTTTTGTGCGACAAATCTATCGGACAAATTTGTTCCCAGCCACTCAGAAGTAAGGATATCAGTAGCTTATAACAGTTTGTCAGATATTTTCCCCAGGGGGCATTTCGTAAAATGTTGTGACAGATATTTTTTTCTGACAAACTGTTATAAGCTACTGAAATCTGACAAATTTGTTGGACAAAACGCGTCACGAAGCGCCCCCCTGAGCACACTTCCGCTCCACCCACCTTGACCGGCTTGATGTCACTGCAGACCATGGTACTGAGATCGTTGGAGGAGGGCTGGAACACCGTCAGGTTACAGAACATGTTGGGAAAGCACACCAGAGAGCCTAGGAGGGAGAGTGCTTCGACCCGCGGAGCCTGAGCATCGAGACGGAGAGGGGATAGAATCTGTCAGATTTCATAAGATGGCCAACATTCATTGCCAGAAGTATCCGAGGTTCATAAAATGGGTGTAACAGGCAACTTTTGTAACTCCAAACAAACAAACTAAAAAGACCCAGAGCAGATTGGTTCAGCAAAGAGCATATTTCTGTTCACAGCATTATTAAAAAAAAAAAAAAAAAGTCACCTTGACATTTTCATTAAACTCCAAACTTTCTGTCAGCCTCAGTCAGAGTGATTCCATGACACAAAGTGAAACCTGCTTGATTACTGGTTAACATGGTCTTATGACATTTTTTTTTTTTTCTAAAGACAAGTATTCTTTCAATTTATTATAAATCTCATCAAATGGTAATACTTTACTCACAGCTAAAAAAAAAGAAAAAAAGAATGCAAATCAAAATGTATTTGTATATTTTTACAATTTTGGAGAGATTTCTGCACAAAAGAAAAAATGTCATACTTTGTTTCAAATACGGATGTCATCTGAGGAAAAAAAAAGAAGACAAAATTGAGTCAAAACATCCATGAAATTGAAATTTGAGAAAACACTTAAAATTGAATAAAAACATCTCTGCTATGGAACATTATACAGCAAATATAGCCTATTTTAGGCATTAAAAGTGTGACTAGATGCACTTAAAGCATAAAGGAAGAAACCATGCATGCACTTATTTCAAATAAATCCATATCATTTTCAGTTTTGACTCGCTGCACATACATGTACTCCGCAGTAAATATCAAAAAAATCCTGATGAAATGTTGAAGAGTGCCTCAAATAGCTAGTCTCCCGTAAGTGTAACAAGAGTTTCTCTTGCTGTCCAACCTACTGCATTCTGCAGTAATGAACATTATACCATGGGGATTGGGGGAAAAAAAAGCCTTACAGATAAGATCGAGGATTGTAACTTCTCTGGTGTGAAGAACTCTATGCAGTATGACAACACACAAATGGTAGCCAAAATAACAGTAACTTAGCAATGCTGTTAGGCATTGAAATTAGGAAACATTTTGGTGTCCACAGTAATGAGCATTGCAGCTGATTTTGTTGTTGTTGTTTTTTTAATAGGGAATTCTATCTTCAATTACTCTAACTGCATTATCAATTTTGCATCTAAATCAACTCATGGAGGTTTATCCAGCAAAGATAAACATCAGAGTTTAAATCCTGGAGATGCTCCTGCAACTTTAAATTTGGTGTCCACCTCTTTCAAGGCATTACAGGTGTATGACAGACACCTGAAATTATCCTCAAAACAAAACGAAAGCAACATTTCATTAGAAGATAATCAATGCATGAAGACTAAATCTAACATCTAACCCCCCTCCCCACTCCCCCCCCCCCCCTCCCCACCCCCCCCCCCCAAAAAAAAAGAAAAGAAAAGAAAGAAAGACCTTTTGGCTTTAGAAATGAGGAAGTCTCTAAACCTTACAAAACAGCTGTTACAGTTGATACCAAGCATAAAATGATATGATTTCCACTGTAATGTGTGCAGAATTTGAGCAACTGTCTAAAACTTCATAGGCTATCTCTTCCCAGCATACAAAGCTTCAAACAAGTCTTATGAATATTTCAAATGTATTTTGATCATTTTCACAAGAAATTGATATTTCATACAAATTATGTCTCATATCCATTCACCAACACTGTAAAAGTACTCATATTTACACTCAAATTATCATTCATGAACATAAGATTCAAGACTGTTTCACAAAGAATACTGTTACACTACCAAAACTGCCCTCTGGGACTTTTGAGGGGGGGGGGGAAGATTCCTGAGATAAACATGACAAAACAAATGATGTATCGTAATGTTTTATTCAAATGCAATGCACTGGAAAAAAACAACACACTATAACTTCCTTCTCTATGTCCTATGGGCTCATGATCACATACAAAAAGAGGACCAGTAACATACTTCACAACAAACACTTCCCTACGACCACCACATGATAGACAGCGGCATATTCTCACACAAAAAGTTCAAAACAAAAGTAAAATTTGGTATTTGTTTTTGAAGGACTCACCACTAACAGCTACCACTATGCCTTTTGGGCAGTATAACAAAAGTCAGCTGATCTTTGAAGTTCAGACGAGTTCACATGAGCATACGTCATAATTCCAGTAGAAACGCACAAACAGGATGATATATACTATTACATACAGAGAACATGCACTATGCTTCTTTGCACAGCTCACAACAGCAAATACCATAAATACAACACTTACACGCACAGTGAGAGCAATTAATCTTGCAGTGGTGACAATTCAAGGGGCGCCTCTTGAGTTTGTCACATGGAAGTTACTGCCACTGGCACTGAACTACACGGCGACAGAACTCGGCGGCTTAACTGGCTCTGCAATACTAGCCATCTTGGACTTTGCCAAGTAGGTAGCTATTTGTATCTTTTCGTGGCAGCAATACGGCACATATAATAGATATCTCACAGCCATGAAATGACAGGAAATAACAACTGCCAAGTGGCATGGCTGAATCACGGCATGGAGATATTCAAGTCTGGCCTAAGCACAGCACTTTTTTTTTTTCCTCTTCTTTTTGATAGGACGTTGACAAGGATTATGGTATGCAAGTCAAATGTCAACATCGATGAGCTTTAAGTGTGTACATGCCAGTGGGGGGGGGGGGGGGAGGGGAGGGAGGGGAGGGGGAAAAGAACTAGGCCAATGCTTTTCCTTAATGATGACTCAATGCAGTAGGATTTAAGTGTTGATCTCCCTTCCAGTGACAGCATGATGATAAAACACTCACTCACGATGACTACGCCATATTTTGATGCAGTGTATGCACAAATGCGAGAATACATTGGGGAATCTTATATCTCCATATTTTGTTTTGTTTTTTTGTTTTGTTTTGTTGTTTTTGTGGGGGATCAACTCGGAGCATGCACTTCTAAGATGAAAACAGACATGGAATTTGTATCTCTTTTACTCTCATATTTATAAGTACAGGTAAATGTCAAACTTCTTCATTGTAAGTGGTATCCGCATACTTACGAAGATTAGAAGAAATGACACACACACACACACATAGACAAACACACACACACATACACGTACACACACTCACTCACTGACATAGATACATACAAAAAACGAGGTGTGCATGCTGGACAGATAGGCAGAGAAGCCAACAGAGAGATAACAGTACAGCCAACATGCTTCACATGAACACACCACACACTTACTTTCACAGGAGTTACGCGATCAAAAAAAAAAAAAAAAAAAAGAGAAAGAGCTGCAGGAACAGGTAGCAGGGCACACTGGTATATGATCATTCTGTAAAGCAAGATATTTTTGTGGCATGAACTTTTTGCGAATTGCCCATTGCATTCAAAATATATAGTCTAGACAAGAACTTTCGCATGAATTTTAATTTCGCAAATTTCGGGCTCTCGCAAAGTTAAAATGCATGTGAACATTTCTGGCTTTACAGTAGTTAGACATTATCAACTCTCTCTCCCCATCCCCCACACCCCATCAAATCAAAAACTAAAGAAACACTCTTGAGAGCGCAGACCTCCACCAAAGCAGCTATAATTTCCCCCAATGATCGTGTTCCTCACAGAGATCAGTGATTTCCACCATGTATGAATGCTGAAAATCGCCTGATTTCCCAATATAGGAGCCTTTTGTTACATCGTTAACCCTCAGCTGCACGGCACACTTTACCCTAGCAGAAACTAGAGCGCGCATACTAGTCTGCGTATGAAAACCTCAAAAATGCGCAGCTTGAACTCCCAAGTTCATTGACCCTACCCGCCAAAATATCGAAAATCCTTTATAAAATCTTTAAAAAAATTCTGGATCACTACCAAAATTTAATCATCTATTCCTTGTGTAATTCTCAACCTTTCCTGCAAATTTCATTTAAATCCGTTCACAACTTTTCGAATTATTTTGCACACGGATGAACAAACCAACAAAAAACCAACAAACCAACGGAAATAAAAACATAACCTCCTCCCCTGGCAGAGGTAAAAATAGAAATAATGACACATAAATTCACAAGAACACATGCATGCATACATAGTAAAAATAGCAGGCATCCATGCCCTGAGACTGAACACAACCACTACACAAGAAGAAAAGAGGAGAGGAGAATACAACATGTGGTACTTACTTCCAGGTCATTTGTGGATGCTATCATGTTGGCTGCCTGAATGAAGTCCAAGATGAGGAGGGTAGCACCGGGCAGATCACAGGCAAAGAAATCTGGGGCGCTGTATTGCACTATTGTGTTGATCACATCCTGCATGAGGAGATGTTGAACAAACAAGGGATGATTTCACACAATCTCCTCAGAGTGCTTGCCGTATTTGATGCTTGTCTTGAGAAGCAGGGGTGTGTGAATTTGGTTGTCGCTCCTTAAATCGTGACAACTCAGGAGTATGATCTTTGCCCAAAATGAACAACTTTCTCAGTTTAATGCTGTCAAAAAAGTGAGTCATCTGTGTTCTATACAAAGTTCATTAGATGGGCCTTCACATCACACTCACACACACCTGAATATCATTACCAAGATGAGACGGTGCATGAATCTGTACGCCTTCATAAAACACAACTTCTCACCACTTTGGCAGCAGATTTGTTGAAATAGACTTGTTTCTTTAAATTAACATGTTCAAATGTGAATAAAAGCACATTTTAACAAGGGGCTAGGCCAGACCCAGCATTTCAGTAGATGCAAGCGCAAGTGACAAATCTTTACCTATTGTTGAATATTCCTTCATACACATGGGTTGATAAGGATATTGCAATATCCATGCTATGTTTTTGTTGTAAATCTACTGAATTTTCCTCCTTCTTTAAGATGGATTGTGCATTTTCTTTTTTTTTTGTAAAAATAGATAAATGTTTCCCATTTTTCCCCATGAATGTTAACACAAAATTGTCCTATTACTGTGGCATTCCCTTTGATACAAGTTCCAATCAATCAATGGCAACTGCATTCAATTCACTTTTAACTGAAAAACAGAATAAGTACACCAAACTCATCATCACATCATAATAACTTTGCAAACAAGTTGGCCAAACAAAAATCCAAAATGTTGATCATACCCTAATATCTTCCGGTATTTTACTACCATCAAGATAAAAAAAAAATGAAAAATAGGGTACTTGCTATCAAAATTGCTTCCCTGGGATGGAAGCAACATGGCTTGTACAAACAGCATTGAAATATTGGTTGATAAATGTTTTGTTTGTTTGTTTGTCTGTTTTAATCAGTATTAATCCTCATAATGTAAGTTTGACATTATCATTTTGTGAAGCACTGTTATATATGTTTACTCATTGTAAGAGGGCTATATAAGAACCTATATTGTATTGTATCATATTGCAAGAGTTTGATTCGGAATAAGTTTTATCAAGAGAGTATCTGAGTATACAACAGCTCCATGCTCTTAAATGCTTAACCCAACATAACATGTTTTGACGTTAAACCCCACACACCAGCATTAAAAGTAGAATACTTAAAAGTGGAAATTTTCGCAGTGTTGACATTTTCACGCATTTTGTGAAACCAGAAATTAGCGCGAAAATGAAAGCATGCGAATATTTTCGCTTGCCATATGTTCCAAAAGTTGATGTCTTGATTCCACAGAATTAAAAACACATGAAACTCTCAAAACATGGCCGAACGTGAAAATAGGTCACATGAAAATATCCACTTTTACAGTAAAAGAACAGTATTAAATCTACTTTCATGTGACAGACACCCAATTTGCTATTTTGTTTAGTACTACATCCACCTCATTGATTTGTGCAGCTGCAATCCCATTCGTGGCTTTGTTAATTTCCTAGAATTGAATGAAACTGCACAACACATTAAAAAAAAACCCAACAACCTTCAGGACTACACTCCTCATATAACCTCATAGCCCTTATGATTGAAACAATAAGGAAAACTTGAGTTTCTTATAAAATATTCAACACATCATGGCAACATGCCCATAGCTGTGGCCTTCAAGGATTTCCTTTAGCGACATGGACACCACTCAACATTTAAAAAAATTCTTGATACAAAAAGATGTCTTGCATTATTACTAGTTGTAAAGAACATATCTCCCAAATTGCAACACAAATGCTCAAAATTGCGAGTAGTTTGATCCACAAATTTGGTATGATTTGCACTGAAAAATGCTTTTGCCATAGCAACACAGTTCTTGACACTCATGAAAAAGGTGTCTTGCATAATTATACATTACATTGATCATATGTATCAAATTTCAACTGAATTGCTTTTAAACTGAGAGAGTGGTTCAATTTATAATATCCTGGTATGATTTTATGAAAATGTGCCATTACCATGGCAACACATTACTTACTACTGACAAAATAGGTGTCTTGCACGTCTACCCCTTTCAATCTTACAGAAGTTTCTGTGCCAAATCTTAGATTAAATGCTCAAAAACTGAGGGAGTAGTTAAATCCACAAGATTTGCAAGGGACCAATGGACCCCTTGGCCATCGGGTCTCAAGAGTGATTCCTATATGCCCCCATACTCGGTATGTGTGGGCAGGGGTATCAAAAAACAGTATTGAACTACTGCAATATTTTTATTACACTGTAGTTGCAAACTCATTCAAAATTGGTGTTTTTATTTGATTTCCCCCTCCCAATCACGCGCAGCTGATCTCAGATGGAAATGAATCAAACAAATCTGACACAACAAGATGAGACTGTGCTGAAACACTCACCTGATCTGTGCCGATAAGCCCATAGTGGAGGATGCGGTAGAAATGTACAAGGTGGTCCTTTGGGAGGAAGTGGTCCTGCCGCCTGACTGTCATGGCACACAGCTGCTTGTAGGCAGACAGCCGCCCGTGCTGGTAGCCAACGGGGAGGTAGGTGGCCCGAAAGAGCCAGGGGGAGAAGAGGAGGAGGGGCGGAATGTTTTCTGGCGGGGGCGGAGTGGTCTGGTTGTCGGTACTGATGCCCTGGTTGTCACGGATCTTTAGGAGCAGCCAATTAAGAGTTGATGGTCAGAGTGGAGAAGGGGAGGGAAAAATTTGGAGACAATCCACACCAAAGCCATATCAAGATATACTTTTACGGTTTCTTTTCTCAATTCCTCTGAGTTAACATGCTCTGATCAGAATATGGTTCATTTAGCCATACTTCACTGTGACAGGTGGCTGCACACTAACATGAATAAAATGCCACTTTTCCAAAATGAATATTATTTTTGATAAAAACTCAACCTAATGTTCAGAAGTTTCGCAACATTTCAGTCCCACTTCTGTTGTTTTCATTTTCATGACAGCTACATTGACTCAACAACCCATCAGCTTCTTAGAAAATCTCTCTCTATTGCAACTAAGATCAACTGACTGGTGGATGACTTGTGGTGAGGAAAGGAGGAGAGTGTTGCTATGGTTACCTTTGCAAGCATCTGCCAGATGTCCCAGAGGCACTCTAGGACCACCCAGTGCAGCCGTGGGTCACTGATCTGGTTGATGTCTCCTAGAATACCCAGGAGTCTCCTCCACACCACCACCGCCACATCGGGGTGCCATCCGATCCTCGTACCCCCAGACATCACACTGGCATCCGGACTCTGGACAGGTCCTTGGTTACCTGCAAATAGGCGGTGGATGTTTACAATATCATGATATGTATACTGAATACGCCATACATTTAGCGAGTTTAAAGTTTTTGCGAATCAAGACTTCCCTTCGATTTCGCGGGTGGTTAAATTCGCGATCATGGAGTCCTGTACTGAACAGAGAAATGTATACGCATACATCACATTCATATCAGGATCAGAGCCAATATATTTGTGTGTCTTTAATTTTGCGAATAGCAGCTGACTCGCGAAATTCGCGAAAATAAAAAACCTCGCGAAATATTTGGCATGTACAGTACAAAAGGGAAGACATCATTTTTGCGTGATACTACTTTTAAATCATTGTCAAAATTTACAATGCAGATGCCAGCCTATAGCCAGGGCTCAACATTAGCTATGGCCCAGGGCCACTAAACATTGATGATGGGCCACCATATTTCCCAAACGGTTATCTTTTGTTGGGCCAATCCGGCAACTAAGCTTCAAAATGGATTGTTTTGTTTCCTCTTTGTAATGGATTGTTATGGTTCTTCTGACTTCCATTTCATTTATTTTCCGGGTCACCAGAAAAAAAGTTAGTGTCAAGCCCTGTAATAGCATTGGATTAGACATACCAGCATCCGCTTTTTCACCAGCCAGTTCCATCCTGTCGTCTATCTGGATCTGCTGATCATCATCATCCTCCAGCATGGGCGACTCTTTGGCCAAGTCCACCTCGACTCCATTGGTTTCAAGTAAACCCAGCAACGCCGTCTCCCTGCTACCCGCGACTGAATCGTGGTGGTTGTTACCTTCTCCCGGTGACGTCCCTCCCGATTGGAAAAACCCTGGCCCGCCAGGGGAGGTCCCGTCTGAGTTGTAGAGGGGTGTGCCCAGCACAGGTGTTCCCCCTCCACTCACGTCACTAGCACTGTATGGATGCTGCTCTGCCACCGGTGTTCCCGGGCTGCTCCCCTCTAGGGAGAAGTGCGAGGCTGTCATGGCTGGCGACAAGGCGATGACCTCCTGGTCGATCTCTTCGATGAGGCTGCTGGTCGGAGTCAGCCGACTGTTGTCGGTCGGCGTCGTGTGGTTGGTGGAGTCCGGAGACGGAGCGTCCAGGGAGCTGTCGTCAAGGCTGAGGTCATCACGGGGTCCAATGAGGGGCGTGAGGCTGTTGTTCCCAAGACTGAGCTCATCCACAGACTCCTTGTCATCACCTGCAACAGACCCATGCCATTATACTCAGGTATATGTCAACAAACACTCATTACATTCAAGCCAGCTCCAGTTGAGAAGACATACATGTACATATAGACTTTTTGACTATTTCTGAAATTTGGGCATATTCATATGATTTGAAAGTCATTTCATTGAAAGGAGAAATATTTTTACAACAATAACAAATGATACCGATGGCTTGGAGAAATTCACTTCATTGGATAAGAGTCAATCAAATGCACTGATGTACTGCTTCAAGCAAGAGAAGGTTTCTACAGAAAATTCTCACTCCATATTCAAGTTCATATTCCATTTGCAATCAAGAAATCTACCCTAACTATATCTTTGTACAGAAAAAACAAAACAAAACAAAAACACCACACCATTATTAACTAGTCAAACTTGTTCGAGCACTCTCTTCCTCACTCAATATAGGTCTTGCTAACACATGATCAAGAACACCCTTGAATTTGAATGGGTAACAGCTCGAATGAACTCTTTGGCTTTAAAGAACTCGGTGAACTGAACAACTGAGACAAGTACAGAAACTGATACGTACCATTAGCTGGCATCAGAGTGGTGTGCCTCATACCCAGGGGGAACGTTGTGGACTTCACCATGCCTTCTCGTTCCCCATCTCCTGAGCAGAAATGACAAATTAAAACAGATCCTGAAAGCACATACCCAGTAAAATAATCATGAACACATTCAGTTGTGAGAGAGCAAAAGTGCATCGAACACTCATAACAATTCCATTAACTCACAACAACAACCAAAATTAGAGCTTTGGAAATGGACAAATGTTATGAGCAAAAAGCATTTAATATTCATAAAACAAAACGATGAATATAGATGTAATGAGCACGCAGCTTCAAAGAACACTATGAAATCCACAACAGAGTAACTTAGTGCATATATTCAGCGAGAGAGTGCTAGTCTGAAGAGGAGAATTAAAACTGACTACAAGACAATTACAAGTCATTGTCAGGGTTATATTACAGGTCACTGATGACAAGTTTATTCCTTTCAGTGGTATGGAAATGGCCTATTGGGAGCCACTGCACCACCCTTTATTGTACATCTAATTTTGTACACCAAAAACAACCTTTTGATTTTCAGGAAGAGAGCGAAGAACAATGAAGTGTTATGTTCCCCTTTTAGCATTGACAAATGTTGAAGTAAAATGTTCCATCTCAGCACTGAGAAATGTCGCACTAATATGCCCCATCTTAGCATTATAAAAGGTTGAGGTCCCTCATTCTTTTCAAGCACAATGAGGTGGTGAGGTAAAATATTCTCTTTTGGCACAAGGAATTGTCAAGGTATAATGCTCTCTTGCAGCATAAAGAAACATTGAGGGCTGATATTCTTGTTAGGCAGATAGATAGATAGTCAGATATTCTTGATATTCTTGTAGATACTGATGTGTATTGTGTTTTTGTTGTTATTGTTATTTTTTTATATAATTCAGAACTGATGAAGTCTGCTGTACTCTCGTACCACCACAGCCCTACTAGAGTACTTGCAGTACTGCCTCACCTCGATGTCTCTGCAAGTTGAGCTCATCAAACAGCTTTCCAGCGCTGCTACTCCGAGGAATCTGGACCGAGGCAGGCGGAGACAGCTCCTCCCGCTCCGTACTCACTGGGTCCACGGTCAAGGACCGCTGGCGGGTCAGGTTGGGATGTGACGAGTGGAGTGATATTACATCACCTGAGAAGCAAAACCACATGATACTATTGCTAGAAATTCCTTCTGGGCCCTACTGTAAAAACACATGATCAACTGCCAGTCCAAACAGCATTCAAGCAAACTGACTAACCACCAAAATCACAAAATACAAAAAATTAACAAGAAAAGGAAAGATTTAATGAAATTCCATCAACAGCTCCTAAAAGTAATCATGCATTTAGAAAATTGTTGCAGTCACTACATACAATTCAGACTCTATGGCTCAACTACTTATTGGGGCTTTGTAGCAAAATAAGTCTGCACTGTGGTTAAAGTCTTCAGCTCTACATAAAGGTAATGTCAGGAAGGTTTATTTTATGATGTGGCACCTCCTTTCACACATTTCAGTGTCAAAGTGACATCGACTACTAGTATTTTGAAAAGTCTCAGTTGGGTTATCATGTCATTATCATGTGCCTCATATTGGCCAACGGAGAAAAAGTTTTTTTTTTTTTTTTTTTTATTTGGGGGGGGGGGGGTGGGGAAGTATAAGTCTGTAAAAGCTGGCAGAATTAGTGCCTTCCCTTGGTATTACTTCCAAACTTTGGATTCAGATAGATTAATGGATCACTCCTTCAGAGAATTCCAAAGACCAAATATAAAAATTGTCAACCCAAAGCATATATGTTGAGGCCAATTGAGGAACTGAACAATCCATGCAATCTTTTGTGGCTATGTGATGCATAGTCATAAACATTCACCAGCTCATCAAAGAGAGTTTTGGATGAAACGATGCTGCATAGTTACATGGTAGAGGATGTCTGACAATGCTCTACTCGGAGTGATCCCGGTCCTGTTACAACCACTACGGTCAAATCAATGTACAATGTCATAACAGTGCTTTATGAGAAGCCAAAACATTAACACTTTTCATAGAACACACAAAGCAGAACAACAAGTAAACAATAGTAGACACCTTTCAAATAATTAAATTCTTGCATCCGTTTGTTTTCTTTCTATATCAACTGATTGACAAATTGCCCTTCATCAACATCAAGGAAGGGCAATTTGTCAATCAGTTGCAATAACAAACACCTTGATCCTGACACCATGCAACTACACGGTCTTGATCCATTCATCCCCTTAACATTCAACCTCAACCTGCACCACCTGACCTCATACACAATCATTCATACGTTTTGTTTGAATCTCGAAAGCTTTCAGTTCAATATCAGGCACTATCATGGCATAAAGATACAAACAGCTGTACATGACCCATTGCACTTGCTCACTCAGCTCTGCGAGTCAAGGGTTGAAAAGATCATGTTTCTTTGATGTGCGTGGCTTAACATGCTTGCAAACAAATGCTATGAATACAAACAGTTTAGTTATACCACATTTGCTGAGACAGAATACAACACATTTGATCAAACTATCCATGTAGAAAAATTTGTTCGGTCATGTCAGAGGGACTTACACATTCTTATTTGTTCATAGCACTGCAGTGTATTATGATGACATAAACTATCAATTTACTCTCCAGTCACACACCTATTCATAAAAAAATAAGTTAAAGTGAAATAACAACCATAGAACATTTTATAGGTGCTTAATGAACTCACCGTCATCTTTGGCCTGCCGGATCTCCCGCAGCCGCGAGAGGTCGCTCTGGCTGCCCACCGTGTTGATCCGGTTACGCTTGCGTTCCAGCTCCTCGGTGCTGCAGGGCGAGGTGGAGTCGCACCGGCTCCAGCCGCGGGAGAAGGAGCGCTCGTGCATGCCGCGCCGCAGGTCCGTCTGGAGGGGCTGGGTGCGGCACGTGCCCCGCAGTCTCTTCTGCTTCTGCTCGCTGAGCTTGTCCAGCGGCAGGCTGCTGAGGTCCAGGTGGTAGACTCGACGGGCAAGGACCCTGGTCAGTGTCTCCATGGTCCGCTGCATTTCACATTGCAGATAAAAGGAAAA
Source organism: Diadema setosum (assembly GCF_964275005.1). Lineage (NCBI taxonomy): Eukaryota > Metazoa > Echinodermata > Echinoidea > Diadematoida > Diadematidae > Diadema > Diadema setosum. The sequence goes on along the minus strand of NC_092685.1, from coordinate 11,141,532 downwards.
CAACACACTCAGTGTAACAAAGGAATTAAATTTACAATTTGACATCCTTCATCTTCAGAACAGTACAATGCAGTAAGTCTGATGGAAATGGAAAAGTACAAATTCAATATCAAACACAAGAAATGCAACTAGTGATTCAGATTGTGTTGAAACAGTCCAATCTAAAGGAACAATGCAGTGAAAAGACAGATATAAATTATTATTATAATTATTATCATTATCATTATCATTACTTTCATTATCATATTTTATCATCATCATCACTATCATTACCAAGCACTTAGGTATGCTGTACACTTTGATTGTAGGTATTGTCTTCTGGGAGTTAAGACATTCTGGACTTTAATGGCTGGACCTGATATAGGTAGGAAGGGCTCTAGGCCCTTTATCATGTGATCATTTCGTGGCAGTGATTCAATGTTATCAACCATTTCACTATTTCCACAAACTCCGACCAAGAAGACAGAAAAAGGCAAGACCTCATCATGAGGTCATCCTATACAATATCTTTCAAATTCCCTGTCTGCTCACATGCAGAGGAGTTTGGGAAAGAACGTACCGACCACTCCTTGATGAGTTCCTCCCAATGTGTGAGGGAGGAGAGAACCCGAAGGAAGTCCTCCCACAGTCCAGTGGAGACCTGGATCTCAAGGTTGGCCTTGATCCACGTCACTATCAGTGTCTGTAGGCATGAGAGAAAATAATGTCATATTACACAGACTCTGCAGAGTGTACATCTCCCATTATTACAAAAATACTCAGACTTGACGGTTTCTGTATACTGCAGAGCAAATATGATATTCATGAGGAATCAAAATTTAGAGAAATAGAATATAAAGCAGAGTTAACAGAGATTCTAAGAAAATGTGCAAATCTAACTGACAGAACACGTGTAGAGTTCCTGGCATATGGGAGAGAACATACATACTTCTCCATTACCAACCAAAGGGTAGATGCATCTCAGTTTGGAAAGACGTGCTGTGAATACTGCTGAACTCTTATCCTCAACACAAATCAACAAAGCATGTAAACTTCATTGCTTTCATTCCTAGCCATTGAACAGTCGTCCGGAGCAAACACAAGCAATATATCAGTCTTGTTGCCCCATCTCTACACTCCTTTGTTAAAGTTGACATGGGTTTATTTTCGGTCACACACTTGACTGATAACATTAGAGTAAAGCTTAATGGAATACAGTATCTAATAATACAGTGTATAAATGACATTAGCAAAATGCAGCTGCTACTCCAAGCAAGAAAATCCACAAGACCACAAATTCTTCAACTTCTCATTACATTTTGACAGGTCACAAGTAAAGGGGATTTTTCTCCAAACAATGGTTTACCTGGAACAGGATGTGAGCCAGTTGCTGGCCAAGAGCTAGGCGTGGCTTGCTGGGAGTGCCTCCCAGGATACTCTCTGTTACCCTTAGCAACACCATCAGCAGCTGCTCCCTGAGGTAGGACAGTTGTGATAATGATGAGCATTGCAGACAGGTCATATTTGTCTGACTGACGATCCTGCCACTAATTGTGACACAAGGTACAATCAGAAATCGTAAAACATGTGGCACACATCACATATTCATGACTAGATGGTGTGCTATAAGGCTGTAACTTTTCAGAATTATTTATTAGGCAAAAAAAAAAAACATCTATAGACCAATAGTAAACAAACACGTAACCATAATGTAGTATGATCCCAACAGTTGTCTAGTTTTGTGCATTAATGATGACACTGCTTTCAAGCATGGTATGAACTCGTTGCGACCTTACCACGTCGTTTTCTCCAGCTTGACGTTCATGACGATGTGACGATAGCTGCCCAACACCCTGCGGCATATATCCGCCTGTTCTCGGATCGGACGGGCGGGGTCTGGAGCACCTGACGCGCCCCCTCCTGGCTCCTGGAGGAACACGTTGGAGGAATTCGTGATGAAAACCTGAAGAAAAGAAAAGAAAAAATAATAATAATAAAACAAAAAAAGAGCAGTGACATCATCACAATTGCCACAATGATGCCCTCTCCAATCAGCTTTACAACATCTTGTTCCAGAGCATAGAAAGATAACAGAATTAGAGGCGATGATCTTCTCAGAGCACAGTAAATCGAAGTAATTGCCAAAGTCAAGCAAAGCAATCCAAGCAATATATAAAAACAATATCAAAGTAACGTTGCAGTACATTCTCATGCCTTCATTCATGTCACAGAAGTGGGACAATTGTTCCACCTTGTACGCATATGCAAATATCTCGGCCATAAAAAGATTACATGTGCCATCACCACAGCTCACAGTATACCAACGTGTTGACAGAGCAAATTGGTATGCAGCCATGCATGGCAGCATAGCTCCTTATCACTTTCTCATGATATGTATCCATTTACAGGTACTTGTCTAGTTGCTGTTATCATATGTATGTAACCTTTGATGATTTCCGGCAGCTATCGTAACTTCAGTTTATTTCCAATCATTCTGTCATTGCTGTAGCTTTGAGCATGATAAAAAAAACAAAAACAAAAAATGCACCCTGAAAATGCATGAATTAGAAATTGGGTACATACTCTCATACAATGTACACTGTAAAATTTACGAAAAAGTCAAGACTATTTAAACAGAAAGCAACATTTCCATTAAATCTCCAGAAGTCAACACTAAAGAGGTGATTATGCACACTTTAACAATTTTTTTTTTTCAGCTTCATCCCTTTTCAATACAAGCCTAGATGATGATGGTGACGTGGATGATGGGTGTAAGTGTGCAAAATGGTGTCATCCCCATCACGCTAGGAGGCATTTCACGACCATTACCTGGACTACTTTCTGGCGTCCTGCCCCAACATTGCACTTGCCCATATCGTCACATATGGCTTGGTTTATTGCACCAATGTACGAGTTGCTACGCCTGGCCTTAGTCCCGTCTGACGACACTGACGCACTCTTGACCAAGGGTGGCACCCTAGTCTCGCCCATCTGCCGGAACAGAGGGAAAAAATGGGCTACTTCGAGGCAATTTACATATGGTATAAATATTCACGAGATATGAGTAGTCACATTATAAGAGACTGGCAGTTCCAGAATTATTTTGTGAATCCTACTGCATTAGTCTCATGAACAAAGTCATACCTGCAAGCTTGAAAACACAAGCAAATTAAATGTTGTACTTCGGAAAGAACCTGGCGATGTGCACTCTGAGAAATATTGTAGATCCTGAAATATTTGTGGGGGGTTTGTTTTTTCCCAAGAAACAAAAATCCCCATATTTACCCACCCGGCGAAATATTGCTCCCGCCGATTACGTGAGTACTAAGTATGAGAGCGATTTACGCATATGCAACATGGACAGGCAGCAGTTGCACACAGACGCCTTGCCTAGTTTATGCACATGCACGCCTACATGCTGAGCACATGCAAGCTTTTTTGCGCTCCCAATCAAGAATTCCATCACACCCAAAACTGTCTTACAACTACCAATTCATAAAATCTTATGCCTGCTGAATATTTGGCATCTACAGTAAAGTCTCAAAGACAAGGATGACATATCATCAAACAGCTCTGTATTCCACAACTAAAATCATGGCAAGTAAGAAAAATTACATATTTCAAAATGTGAATTGTTGATTTGGACTAAAATGGTCTGAATACCAAGCAATGCATTCAATATTGAATGGCTAATAATTCACAAGGAAAAAACACAGGAAAAACAAATCAAGATATAAATCATAAATTATGCATATGCATGGGGGTAATTCCCTTCCCCCAAGAAACTCTTAATAAAATTTAACAAAAATATACGTGCATAAAGAAAAGGAAAACAGAAATATCAAAAACAGACACTTCAAATTTTAACTTAAATCACACACACACACACACACACAAACAAACAAACAAGAATCAGACAGTGATTCCTGTGAAAACAAAAATAGAACAAGGTATAGCACCAAAAAACAGAAACTCTCAGTAAACATAACATAATAGACAGGCATTAGTCCATACGCTATTCCAGAACCCATAAGACTTACATCGACATCAGGCCTATAATTGGCGAATGTCTTGTCCACTGTTCCCTGGGGAGGGCTGTCGACTTCGGAGACCCCGCCCTCATGGGATGCCTCCAGGATGGATGTGATCTGGCAGGCTAGGGACGAGGGAGGGTCAATCTTCTTCAGGCCGGCGTTCTCCTCGTTGGCACCTTCCTCCTCCACCTCGGGCTCCTCCATGAACACTGGCTTCACGGAGGTATTCTAAGGGATGGGTTGGCATGGAAACAGAAATCGACACAGTGGCTCTCACAGAATAGCAGGGAGGTTATATACTGTGGCAACCAACAATGTGCGCAGACAGACAGCAATGCAATTTCAGCTGCAAGTAGCACACAACCTTTACCAGTACATTGTCAAAAAAAGGTTTGAGACCCTAGTGCTGTAGATCACTTTGTCATCTCTTCATTTCTATAGACAACATCTTTAGGGTTATCACTGAGCAGTTACTAGTTATCACTGCTTTTCTGTTTCTTTCTGTTAGACCAGAAACACTGTTGAAGTGCAAAGAAAGACCTGAAAGGCTTTAATAACAACCATGACCTAAATGTAAACTTCAAAACATTTCAATGGCGTATGTAGGCTGTAAATATCATTCAATAAGGGTAAGATTTGTTGCTACATGTGGTGATCTAAATTCCCCTTTAACGACTGTAACACGCTTTTGTAAGCACTCAGTCTGTCGGGATTGCATTCGATGTGAGAGGTATGAAAAGGGCAGGGAAGCCACTGCAGAGGCAGTAGACACATTGAGCATGAAAGGGCAAAGTGCAGGCCTGGAAACTCTTCCTGAATTGTCACTGGAGATGGAAACAGTCAATTTAACACAGCACACAAGTCTGGCAAGTGAATACGTTTAAATACAACATGGACACACCGTGTGGCATCCGATGGATAGATGCTTGTAAACCTTGGCAGTTACCCCTCTCTTGCATTTATAAAGCCAATAGAATAATCCAACACTTTTGTTCAAAAACTTGAAAACAAGTTCGATACATCTACACACACACACACACACACACATGCACACACACATCAAACTTTATGAACCTGTAGACCCCAAATTAGAGGATTAAAAGACAGAAGCACTAAGAGACATACTGCATCTGTACTTGACACACAGTCATAACATGGACATCAGAAGTGAGGTCTTACCTGGATCCACTCATTGTAGACCTTCAGCGATAGCTTCACAGCCCTGGACTCGCTCATCGGCAGCAGAAAACCCTGTATGATTATCACACGGAGACAGAAAAGACAACACACTCTTTGTAAAGAAGGACATCAGGAGGGGTGAAAGGTCTTCAGTTACATAGAGATAATCACATCAATTGGAGCCAGGTAGATTCTCACATGATTGATCACAATATCTATCTCACCCGTGTAGGTAAAAGTTAGACATCTTAGACAACCTTTCTCATTTTAGTCCAAGAGCATTAGGTCAAAAAAGGCTTAAACCTGGACATTTTTGGTAACAAGCTGATTTTTTCAGGATAGATCCAGAAAAATGTCTAGAATAACATACTAAAAGTCCTCATGAATCCTCTTTGAGCGTTTTCCGCAATCCAAGATGGCGTCCAAAATGGCCGCCATTTTCAGAAATTCTTATAACTTTTCAACCAGAGAACCAAAATACAAAATTTAAATGTCTAAATATATGTTTTGAAGCATGAAGAACTCAATAAAACACATACCAAGAGATTTTGATGCACGCAAGTACGGTAATCCAAAATGGCGTCCAAAATGGCCGCCATGTTTTGAAATTCTTATAACTTTCCAGCCAGGTAACCTTAATACAAAATTTAAATGTGTAAATATATGTTTTGAAGGATGAAGAACTCAATAAAATACATATTAAGAGATGTTGACGGACATAAGTACTGTAATCCAAGATGGCATCCAAAATGGCCGCCATATTTTGAAATTCTGATAACTTTCCAGCCAGGTAACCCAATTACAAAATTTAAATGTCTAAATATATGTTTTGAAGGATGAAGAACTCAATAAGATATATATTAAGAGATGTTGACGGACATAAGTACCGTAATCCAAGATGGCATCCAAAATTGCCGCCATTTTCTGAAATATTTCAAATAGGCAACCAAATACAGAATTTAAGTGTTTATGTTTCGAAACATTTATAAAGAACTCAATGAAATACATATTAAGAGATGTTGACGCACGCATGTCCAGATTAAACCGCTCGAGCTCTTCCTAAAATGCAAAATGGTGTGCAAAATGGCTGGCAGTCACAATTTTATCTCACAATAACATGAATAAATGTCAGTATAGTATATAAGAAGCTTTTTATTTACAAATAGTTCTTTTGAGTAAAGTATACAAATAAAACATTTGGATGTTAAACTCAAGGAGTATGTCCTTGTTTCGATAGAAACATTCACCATCAGATATGTTGCTAAGCAGAGAGCCTACTAGATCTTTTTACCACATGCTCTATTTTCGTCACCTCAAGCACATGAAATGAAAATTTAGTGCTAGCCCTTTTTTATTACTAACGCATTTGGTGTTTACCATGAGGTGAGTTACATTTGAAACTGTCAGTTATCACTCAAGAAGTAAAAACAACTCTTTCTGATGTCTGTGCTACATAACTGTTGAAAATTAGTGTCTTCATGTGCGACAAAATAATGTGTAATTCATCAAATGACAGTGAATCTCTTTGCTGCAGTGTATTGCTCCACCTTGAAACAAAGTGTCTAAATTGTCTTAGGGTGGCCTATTCATTTCGTGTAGATTAGGTAAAATTATATTACAGATAGAAATCAGAGAATGTGGCACTCATAGTTATTGGTACATGGAGGAGGAATACTCCTCTCCCACACGAGGGATCTTCTTTTTTTTTTTACTCGAAAGTGAAACATATAGTGCAAACGTTTGGTAAGATATTGAATTGTTTCCATCAAAGAGTAGGAAATATATAAAGAAGTTTTCAGGGAAATGGGCAATATATGGGAGGGGGTGGAAGGGGATCCCCTCCCCCCAACATGAGGGAGATTTTGCATTTTCAGACTTGATATTCAGACATTGATGCACCATATTGGTGAAATATTAATTTTTTGTTTCCATAAAAAGGAACAAAAAGTTATGTAATCATGGAATTGCGCAGTCATAGGGATGCCCGCTTCCACACGAGGGCATAATTTCGTATTTTCAGATTTGAAATTTACAGATCTGTTGCACCTATTTGATGAAATATTTGATATTTGTTTTCTATTTAAAGCTGGAAAAACGAATTCAGGAAAGTGTCGGGGAGGGGGAAGTGTGTGGGGAGAATACTCCTTCCCATACGATGGAGATTTTGGCATTTTCCCATTTGAAATTCAGAGATTTAGCACACTCTTTTGGTGAAATATCTGAGATTTGTTTTTGTCCTAAAAGTAAGAAAATATATATTACTAATGGAAATATGCAGGGGAGGTGTATGGGGTGATGCACCCTCCCACAAAATGGAGTTTTTTTGTTGTTTTTTTTTCTTTCAAGATATATGGGTTTTATGATGCACAATGTTGATGATATACCAGATTGTTGTTTCTATTAAAAAATGTAAGTATAGAATAAAGAATAAAGACTAGTGTATCCAAGGCAATGAACTAGTAGAGGATGGGGGGGGGGGGGATCCCTTTCGACTGGAGGGAGTTTGGCATTTCTATGATCATTAACCGGCCTAGTGCACCTTTGGTGTTATATTGATTGTCCATCCTTAAAGAGTAGATAATTCATTGCCTCAGTATCCCCATCCCCTCCAACTCCAGGGAGCTATTACACTTGAATTGAAATGAAAATAATTATATCAGTTACATACATTCGATGCAATATTTGGGAATTGTTAATCAAAGGGGTATTTAATTTATATTGGGGAAGTGAGCGGTGGAAGGATTTTGTAGGAAGGGCAAATTACCCTTACTTTTGCATTTTGTAAGTGAAAGATCTAGTGCACACTTTTCGATGACAAATTCGGAAATTTGTTAATCTCAAAAGTGTACAAAGTCTATGGAAAGGGGCCGAGCGAGGGACGTTTTGCATTTTTATGATTGCAATTCAATGACTTCAGGATGAATATTTGGAAAATAATGATTGTACAGGTCACACCTTTCCCCAAGGGGGGAGGGGGGATGCATCCAAGCGAACCTTTACCACCAGACCATCTGAGTTGTTGGATCTCGAACATTATGTTGAATATCTTTGTCTTGTGATAAACAAACGGCGGCCATTTTGGGCAACATTTGGTTTTCGCGAAGAACTCACGTGGTTTTATTTGTACTTACGTGCTTCACGATCACTGAATAAGTACTTTGTTGGGTTCCTTATGTCTCAATAAGTGCGCATCGCGGTTACGTAGTTGCAGGGTTATGAGAAAAACAGGAAATGGCAGCCATTTTGGACACCATTTTGGATTTCTGAAGTGCTTAAATGCTTTATTTGTGTTTCAAAATCTCCGAATAAGTATTATATTTGGTTCTCTGTGACTCAAAACGTATATTTCGACATTACAAGTGTGTACAGTTGAAATCTACTTGCAAAATTATGAGAAAAAAAAAATCAGGAAATGGCGATCATTTTGGATGCCATCTTGGATTACGGTACTTATGTCCGTCAACATCTCTTAATATGTATTTTATTGAGTTCTTCATCCTTCAAAACATATATTTAGACATTTAAATTTTGTATTTGGGTTACCTGGTTGAAAAGTTATAAGAATTTCAAAATATGGCGGCCATTTTGGACGCCACCTTGGATTACGGTTCTTGCGTGCATCAACATCTCTTAATATGTGTTTTATTGAGTTCTTCATGCTTCAAAACATATATTTAGGCATTTAGATTTTGTATTTGGGTTCTCTGGTTGAAAAGTTATAAGAATTTCTGGATATGGCTGCCATTTTGGACGCCATCTTGGATTGCGGAAAACGCTCAAAGAGGATTTATGAGGACTTTTAGTATGTTATTCTAGACATTTTTCTGGACCTATCCTGAAAAAATCAGCTTGTTACCAAAAATGTCCAGGTTAAAACTAATGCTCTTGGACTATTTCTGCTGAATGCTATCTGAAGATGTTACTTGGAAAAAAAAAAGCCTGTCTCAAATGATAGAACTCTTGCATGGAGCAAAGAGGAATCAAAGGCTGTTGCTGAATTTCCTTTGGGTGACTGGAGCAAAAGTTACTTCAAGGAATAAGTTATGGGAAGTTAAACAAAATCTGTGGCAGTCACAGTGACATCATTTCTGCTAAAATCTAAATTTGTATTGAGCACACTGAGACCAATAAATGAATTTTCTTTGCGTGGCTGAAAGAGAATCAATTTTATCAGATGCTCTGCAAGGAGGAAACACCTTTATACCATAGACATCCTGAGCAGTGAAGGAATTTTTTCATGTGTGCGGAGGAGAGAAGGAATTTCAGGTGACTTTTCATGAGCAAAACACACTGGGAGTGTTCTCCAAATGATCATCATAGGCACATGATTGAGGTGATCATTTTCAAGTGCTCATTTAAGCACATACCAAACTACTGAATGACATTCATAGCATCATAAATTTCTTCATTGTCTTAACTTTTTTCAATCATATCTACATAACATTGCTTTTGCTTCACTTCATTACTGCAAGGTGACATGTCAACTACGGAAGGTTTTCCTCTCTGAGACATCATTTGATAGCACAGCAAAACACAAGTTCAAGTTACAGTGTAGTAAGTAAATGATGTATCACCATATGAACTCTGCCATTCTTATAGGTAACCTGGTTTTATACAATGGTGCTGGCATTGACAGATGATGCCTCTAAGAGGGTTAAGTTACCTGTTATAGAAACAATACACTTTTGATTCCTGTTTCCTCAAACCCACCACGATGCCTCTAAGCGGGTTAAGTTACCAGTTATAGAAACAATACACTTTTGATTCCTGTTTCCTTAAAACCCACCATGTATGTGTATTGCAATTATTCTAACAACATTTTTTTTTTTTTTTGCAGTTAACTTATCATAAAAAATAAAACGACAAGTAACTGAAAGAAAGATCTACTCGATTACAATAATTGAGTTCATAAAAATATTTAAGTCTTATATCTGGGAAATAAAAGAAGTGATAAATCTTTGAGTTTTAATGCTTTTTTAGGTACTTAACACAACAAAACATGCACCTTTAAATTACATCAGAACACACACAAAAAGTCAAGAAATACTTTTTTAACAAGTACGGGAAACCACGGGAAAGCTTTTACAAACAAAACAAAAAAAGCAAGATAGACCTTTAAAAAAAGTAATGAGAAACTTTAAAAACATAATGAAAACCTTTAAAAAGAAAAAGAAAAAAACCTTTAGCTACAAAAAAAAGGAACTCACCTGTCTCAGCACCTCCTGGACGAAGTTAATATTCTCCCTAGTGGAGTAGAGCACACGCTGCACCAGCTCTTTCCCAGAGGTCTCCAGGTCATCCTGCAGGGGGACCGTCAGTGAGATGGTGCTAGTGCTGAGGGACAGGGTGGAGTTGGGGCTGATGGTCGCTGTGGATGAGCCAGAGTCATTCTCCTTCAGGAGGATGGTGTCCAGCTTCCGCTCCAGCGAATCCCTGGTCCCCACCTCCGGCCTCTCCGAATGAGGGTGGCTGTAATGACGGATGAGAGAAATATGACGAGGACTGACCTACCCTTAAATGATGGATATACCTTGACAGTGAATTTCATTACAAGGTGGATCAGAAGGACTTATACTTGTTGCTTGTTTGTTTTCTTTTTAAAAAGGAGTTTCAGCTTTTTAATGAATTTAGAAGATCTGGTTAATATTGATTTGAAGTTAATACTTAAATCTTTCTTGGTAGGGAGATGGATTTCCATGTCGGATGAATAAGTCACACTACCATAGATGTAACAACGAATGCAGTTCAGTGGAGTCCTCACTTCAAATAACCTAGCAGTAGTTCAGAGAAAGAGCAAGGGTGGGTTAAGTAAGCAGCTTTTCTGGTGTTAGGTTGTTGTTGTTTTTTTCTGTTTCCTCCTCATTTCAAATGATTTTTATCTTGTTACCTAATCCCTACTTCCACATGATATCCTGTCACAAAAGCTTGACTGAAAGTGTATGTACACTAGTACACTGGTTTCCCCTTTGTTAACCTTTATGTTCCTCCTTAAACTATGCAAATGCTGGAAAATAATCTATACTCAGTGTGGACATCTCCCACTAATGTAATACCACAGAGTCTTCTCACTTGCACAAACAACCTGGATTACAAACATCATGCCACATCAGGTACTCAAAGAGGTACTGACTTCCGACATTTAAAACCAGTACAATGTATTGCAGACAGTGTCAAATCATTCAGCTCTCCTGCCCAGACAGAAAGTTTACCTCGATTTTGATGAGCCTTTGCGTGTAGTGATGAACCCAACCACCCAGTTGACGACACTGACTCTGCACGCAGCAAGGTTGTTGGTGAAGCTGGAACTGCTGTTGCTACAAGTACTTCTGGCCTGAGGGATATCTGGAAGTTGATGTTTAAATTGGGAGGAAATAGGGTTCTCAGAGTAAAGGAAATCTACATGGTCATGTGCATTCTTTCGAGGCCCTGGAGCAGGAATTCCACTCGGCTGAATTTTCTCCAGTCAATGCCTCTTTGCTGTCTATTCACTGTTTATTAAGCCTGCCGCACACTATAACACTCACGACTATGCAACTGACAGACTTTGGATCCGACATAAACCACAATAGCCTCAGAATAAGCACGCTTGTTTATTTCAGATCCAAAGTCTGTCAGTCATATAGTTGTGAGTCGTATAGTGTGCGGCGGGCTTTACAAACACCACTTGGTCACAATACTTTTTAGTTGTATCACTGAATGAATACTTTGTATGTATCTGCATAAATACCGGTAATCATGTGGCATACATGATTCCAATATGGTCATATAAAAAACTTTGACCCTGTACAAGACCACATGGAATGTATGCTCACTTAAACATAATGCTTTCATTGATTAAAAAAAAAAAGTGCACCACACAGTTAAAAATTGTTTTCCATCCATTCTCGTGCAAGCTGCCCATCAAAATGTGGATAAGATACAGTCTACCTGTGTTCTACAATCATTAATTCAATTTCTCTGATTGCTTGAGTGCTCCTCAACAATTTGTAATTGAGGCATTGCTCCATGCCCCATGGAGAAAAGTGTTCCCAACAGACTTTTGATTGTCCATCCCCTAAAGGCGATTCCTGATGGTTTGATTGAAATTCTGAACAGCCAACTTTTGGTGGTACTGTGATTCGTTGTTATATACTTCACTTTCTTTTAACTTGTGATATCCAGTTGAGGATCATACAACACATATCAATAAATCATGGTGCGTCTACATCTAATTTCCCCTTGCTTCCCTGCAAATACCTAGTAAACAAACAAAAATCAAAGAAAGTCATTCTTTTTGTTATTGTTATTCACTTGTGTGTGTGTGTGTGGGGGGGGGGGGTAGCAATTATCAAACAGTGCCCTTGGCAGCCTTGGTGTTCAGGCAAAAGCAAAATGAATGCAACATACCTAGTATAGGCGAATACAAGCTGGTGCTATGAAGAAACTCTGGAAATATATGCGGCAGATAGAATCTCTTGAAGTTCTCCAAAAGAAATATAAAGGAGTCATCCTTCTTGCTCGGGTCATTCCACTCTATTCTTGGTACCTGTAGTTTTTAAATGAATAAAAAAAAAAGAGAAAAAGATGGAAAAAAGGAAGGAAATATGTTTCTTACGCAAATTCAGCCAAAACACACACAGTGGATTCATTGGGTGGCACAACAGTTTCCATTATATACTCTTTCTCTCTTCCTTTCTGTCTCTCTAGCTTTTTCCCTCTTTCACACATTATATTACTTTATCTGATGATTTGGATGTTGTTTCCATCTGGTTGATAATGCCCACAGGTTTTATTTTTTCTATTTCATGCTTAAAGGACAAGTTCACCATCATAAACATAAGGATTGAGAGAATGCAGCAATATTAGTAGAACACATCAGTGAAAGTTTGAGGAAAATTGGACAATCGATGAAAAAGTTATGAATTTTTAAAATTTTTGTGTTGGAACCGCTGGATGAGGAGACTACTAAGGCTCATGATGTCATATGAGTACAATAGTATAAAGAAAATGTAAATAAAATTCAACATATTTTCACTTTTTTCGCATAATAAAAGAGCTCCTGACTTACCTCTTTCTAAAGGCAATGGGAATAATATTACCCATAACATATGTCAGTAACGAGTCAAGGGAATGTGTACTTTTTTCAAAAGATGAAATTTTGTGAAATTCTCTTTATATTTTCCTTATATTGTTGTACGCATGTGACATCATACACTGCAGTAGTCTTCTCATCCAGCGGTGACTGCACAAAAACTTCAAAAATTCATAACTTTTGAACGGACTGTCCGATTTTCCTCAAACTTTCAATGATGTGTTCTACTAATATTTCTACATTCTCTCAATCCTTATGTTAATGAAGGTGAACTTGTCCTTTAATAAGTAGACAGAGCTGTGAGCACATCAAGCTCATTCTTCACTGCACCTCCTCCCCTTATTTCTCTGAACTGTAATGTACCATCACTAAAATAATTCTCAAACAAGGTCATGCTGTCCATAAATTGCCAAACCAGCCGAAATGGGGGTGTCTCTCAGTTTCGTGGAAAAAAAAAAAAAAGAATTAATAGATATATCACATGTTTGAAATGCAAGACTGTGTAAGCCGCATATGGTTTTCTCTATCAAAGTGGCCCACAGAGTCGCTATCCCTAGGCACTGTGGGCTTGGGCAAAGATGGTTAAAGTCAAAGCATAGTTCTCAGAAGGGGTCAAAGTTCATTTTCCATCACTTGGAATTTACTTCCAACACATCGACAGGGTCTATCAAGAAACTTTCCTCGCTGACGCGATTCACCAGAATGGAGTTTTTGGTGGGAGTGTTTTGAGATCAAAAGCATAGAATAATTTCAATTGTAGCATATGATTTATATTCCAGAATAGCCTTTACCATTAACCCTGCATTCAGCATTGTACGAAGGTAGAACCTAACGTGATGATCTATCGTGTGCTGGCAATCATATTTTCCAACAAGCTGCATGCGATTCATTCTAGTATGAAAGATTGATGGATATCACTGTGGTCTGATTTGTGAACTACCAACAATCGATATGTAACATAAGTAGCAACCACGATGGGGTAAGCTCTGAGATTATGGACTTCTGGCAAACCTTTTCGGCTAATTTTTTTTTTAAAGTTTCACTACCCAACTGAAATTGTTTTATTACAGCATTATTTTATACATTTCTTGTGCAGACATGTACATCTTAGAGCAATAATCCACAGCTCTGCTGGCATACTCGTACAAGAAATATGTTTTTGCTTTAATTTAATAGTGCCGCATTTCTTTCTTCTTCTTCTTTTTTCAAAAGATATTTGTCCTTCTGTAGTTTTTCTTTTTTGTTTGATTGTCTTTCAGAAACTAACATCACTTTCAGGATTCTTCCTTTTGTAGGAGACACACCTACCATTCAATGGGATCCTCTGTGGGCATCATTTAATCCTAATGGCAAAAAGGCATGAAGACATCTGTGTGCCGACGGCAGGAGCACTCCCAGCAATTCATAAATACACATGAAATTGCAAACCCATATGAATATGTACGCATATTTCACAGGAATATCACAAATTAAAAGGCTGAACCACTGAAGTCAAACAAAAGCAGTTTATCAATTTCATAAATGTTTTCATATAACACCTAAAAGCACTGTCTATCATAGGTAAATTTGATCCTGCATGACATTTGACAGTTTAAATTGAGATAAAGGTACATACACTTACGCTGCATACTTAGAATATATATATTGTGGTAGCAAGAGTGTTTTTAGTAGTATTTCAATACTACACACCCTCAGCTGTTTCTACCAGTATAATTAAACTGATCATTAGATATTTCAGTAGTCCCACATACTGAACACTTTGAGAGAAACAATGTCACGACAAGAACAGGATGATGAGCTCTACCGATGTACGTCTACCATCACTATTGTATTCATTGTGAAACCTGGAACTTCATTGGATGGATTATATGCATTATATTTTCACAACCGGTGTTTGTATAATATTGTCATATATAGCCCCGATGAGCTCCGGTATCTTAATGTAACATGCTAATTGACATTAGCACAGTTTAATCAATACTTCCTCTACAATGCGACATACCTGTGTGACTGTGTACTCCAGTAGTCTCTCTAGCAGGAGTTTTGTGAGATTCTCTGAAGATTTCTCCCCCGGTTGGGCTGGTACAATGGGATTTATTTCAACCTCAAGTACAGGACCTTGTGCGCAAGCAGACAAAAAGGAATGCAAAGACAAAATGACTCATGAACCATTTGGGGTTAAAGAAGATTGTGCTCCTACTGTAGATGCTTAATACCAATCATCCTCCTGTACTGGAAATTCTAACATTGGTAATGCTTTGCCATTAAAACCCACATACACACACACACACACACACACACACAAACATGCAAAAAAAAAATAAATAAATAAAGGCATTGTTTACCAATTGCAGATGACACAAAAAACCAGCTTCAGTGCTTCAAAATAGTTCAATAATGTGAGTTAGGAATAGAAACAACCAATGTAACCAATATAATCACTGTTAGATATTGTTACATAATACAAAATGTGAACAACAGTTATAATATACATATTTGTAGACTAAATTGTCTACAGTTATGGTTCAGTGGGAGAAATAGTGATATCTTCATATATTTTGGTCTTTATTACCACATGTTTGTTTGTTGTTGTTGTTGTTGTTTATTTATTTCTTTTGGGGGTGGTTTTTTTTTTGTGATACAACTGACCTACACATATGCATCAAATGTGATTTCTCAAACATTTTTTAAATCACTGCTCCCAATGGTAAACAGTACCTTTAAGACAATGATTTTTAGACTGTCTAAGTGTGCTTTCTTTCAGGCAACAGTGTCTGAAGTGACAACTTCATGGTTGGTTTTGTGCTCAATAGGCAACTCCATCCTGCTAATATGTTGCTTTGTTGGAAAACACAAAAATCAAAGAAGTTTGCCAGTGAAAAATCAGACATATAAAAAAAGTTATGAAATGATAAACGTTGAGAGTTTAAGACAAACTGGCAGGGCTGTATGATGTAGGTGTTAAGCAGCTCTCCATTTATTTCCACACAAAACTTCACTAATTTTCATTTTCTCAAATACTTTGGCACAAACAGAACTTATCAACCAAGGGGGACATGTAACTACATCTTACTCTTGTTATTATACCAAGAACAATCTGAAGAAAATTTTCCTTGTGATAAAAAAAATGAAAATTTGTGACCTCAATTAAAAAGTAAATTGAAATTATGAAAACTAGCTGAAGACCAAATGTTCTACAAATCACCAGCATGAAAACTGAATAATGAATACTGCGAGTCTGGCATGACCTATCTCCTTTATCACCAAGAATAATGTCAGCATGGTTATTTATCCGTTAATATTTCACTTCAAAACATAAATAAATATGCATTTTCATCCTGACCTATTTGCTGAAATTTCTGTAATGGTTGCCATGGAGACATGAAATTCTGGTGTATGAATAAGTATTAGACCCACAGGGAAGGAGGTGGGAGGTCATTATGCATCCACGCATCCCTCACAGGCAGTGTTAAGGTGCGGATTACCTTTATGTAGTCTGCTTGTTTTAAGCCAATTGTGACATAACCGGGAAATTTAGCAATAGCAAGTGTCCCAAACACTATACATAGGTTTCCAATTCGTTTGATTTACCAGCTGGCTAAATTATATTTAATGAATGCAACAAATCCATATTTGGTATTTGGTAGGTAAAACAATTGCTTTACAGAGTTCATGTCACAGCTGCCTCTTCACACCCCCCCCCCCTCCTAAAAAAAAAAAAATGTATGCTTTAAAAAGATATGAACTGATAATAATGGTGGCAACTTATATTGCATTTAACTAATAAGCACACATACTCTACTGCACTCATAACATAAAACTCAAGTATTAGAGCATGCTTTCAAACAATACTGTACACATGTGATATTTTGCAACTATTGAAAGTTGACAGATATTTGTGACATATAAGCCCGAAAAATATTGCCTCCTATAACACTTCATGATATACATTGTATATTGCCTCCAATGAGGGAAATGGCCACTGTTTTCTATAGACAATTGAATGTGGTTCTTGATCAAGGACTCAACCACTGGCACAATTATTTGACTAAGTCCTAATTGGCAGAACATAATTAAGGCGTATACAGCATTGAAGAGCAATTACTCTGACATACGGAAATGGTACTTCTCTTCAAACGAAGCCTCTCATGATTAACAAAGCATGCAATTTCATTATTACACTACAAACTGAGTTTGTTTGTGGCACGGTGTACAAGTCCAGAAGCCATTCATCCCATAATCTCAAGAAAAGAGTCACGGATAGCACACTGTATATATGCAATTTCCTTCCAGTGGTAATGAATATTTCCTGGGCTACAAAACAATGTGGCTTTCCTGGGACCACACATACGAAGATTTCACCTCACTTACTGTCATAGTTTGGCGAGGTTCTAGAAGCGTGTGTCATGATGGGCTCCAGACTGGTTCCGTAGACCCCAGTGGGGACTGGGAACCCCGGTACTAGGGTGGCGTACAGAAGATAACATTCCTCAGAGGCGTTCTCCTGGAGGATCTGGAACCACAGCAGGAAGAGACGCATGCCATCCATTCGGTGCTGGGAAGAGTAGGAGGAGGCAATAACCAAGCAATAATTTCATCACATTTGCTTTTGGTGTCACTACCACCATTTTATCAACATCATTATCATCACCCTCATCATCATCTTTATCATCACCATAATTATCAGCTAAGCAATATCATTATCATTATCACAATCATGCCCATGGTTGATTCCTGCTCAGTCTACAGTCACTAAGAGCACCAGTAATATTCACTTAATAATGGGTTATATGTAATTACTTTGGTTTATCATATTGCATTGTAATGAGAAAGGCATGAAGTATCTTGGCCTATTCTTGCCCAAGCACTATTTAGAATGATAATAAGATCAGCTATATCGCTACTATGGCAATGCCATCATCTGATACTTTGCCACGGCCTATTGTAAACAAGATATTTTCGCGGCATGAAATATTTCACAAATTGGACCCGACAGCCTTTTTCGCAGCATGAAATTTTCGGGAATTGCCACTGGCATTCAATGCATGTAGTGTAGACGAGAACTTTTGCGTGCATTTTAATTTTGGCCCTTGAAATTATAGCAAAATTGAAATGCACAAGGACATTCCTGGGTTTTTCAGTACCTTAAAACCCTTTTTTTTTTAATATAGCGTTCAGCCATTGTACATACTCATAAAAAGGCAAATAAGGATGCCCCTATGGCAATGTAGAATATTCAGGAAAAAAAAAAGAAAGTGTGGTACACATATATATTATCAATCTCTGCTAAGCTTTCCGGAAAAATTACAGACAATGGAAGACAGTACAACTCTGGCTTGTATTTTGTCTTTCCATCATGCGTTCAGCTACAAAAAGAGAAAGGATGCAAGAACAAAGACAGCATTTTCTCAGAACCAATAAAAATGTTCTTAAGCCCCTGCCATTTAATGGACAGGAACATAAAGCTTGATATATTAGGGGATGAGAATTAATACTGGACAAACTGCAGCTTTCTGACATATATTGCTTCTGGAAGTGATTACCACAGTGCTTAGAGGAGAATTTTACAATCATGTATAATTTTATAATTATCTTTAGAGTATCATGTTGACACGACTTTTTCCAGGGGCATGGCTGTAAACTTCTCAACAGATTTATGAGTAGGATCATGTCTTGCAGGCCAATGCCCCCAACAATAGGCGTGTCTTCATCAGCCCGAAGTTCAAACTAGCGGGACATTTTGCGGTCTTAGAAAATAGCCCGATACAGCGAATGTGCGTCTTCATCAGCTCGAACAGCCTGCTTCGGGAAATTAGTCCGAAAATTGACGCATGCGCACTTTGCAATATTACTCTGCCTGGCTCGCGGTTCGAAAGTGGATTTCCCCGCTCAAAATCTCCTATATCACCGTATGTACGATTCTACAACCAGGGAGGTGAGCAGTACAGCAAATTCTCCCCAAAGGGATATTAATAACGCTACTCTTTCTTCTGTCCAGTGAGGCATCTTATATGAAATTAACGAATTGCAATGTTTAAACAAATCCAAAATGCACACAATCTGCAAGAATCTTCAGCTAAGGTATGAATAGAGTGGACCAGAAGAAGAAGTTTACCAAAAAACAAACAAACAAACAAACAAACAAAAAACCAGCTAGCATGCAAGGCACTGAGTTTTAATAGGGAGGTGAGAGAAATAACCTCCCTGGTTTTAAAGATGACAACAACAGTAGGCCTATAGTACACACTTGTGATCCTTGAATACACCGTGCGTGTAATGTACTATACACTAGCTGCTTGTACATGCGCTTTCCATTGCCAGCTGGCGAACCAGAAGCGTGGAGGGATCGAGAAAATTTCGGGCTGATGGAGACGCACCCAAGATAGCGCGCTATTTCACGAATTAGCGCTCTAGTTGACGAACTAGACCAAGATTTTGGGGGAAATTTTCCCGATCAAATAGCGCGCTATCTGCGTCTTCACTACGCAGATAGCGCGCTATTTTGACATCGGACTAGTTTGGTAACCGCAAGATAGCGCGCTATCTTGAAACTTCGGGCTGATGAAGACACGCCTAATGTGAAATTTTGTTGATGTTTTTCTCATTGTGAACAAATGATGCAGTATTCAATACCCTGGGGTACCAACTGAAGAGTTTCCATGTTGATTTTTTATTTCTCTTTTCCTTTTTATGCACTGTACCCTGGATTTCCTAAAAATGGGTGAAAGCAATTTTAGTGCCATACGCATGCAAGAAGATTCTGTTGCATTAAGATCTTAATACCACAGTGTAAATGGATACTAAATATCAAACAATCCGAAAGATTTAATACACTTTTTTTATTTCACTATAAATATCTCTCATTACAATACCAAACAGTGTAATGCTGATGCCCTGTCACTATAATGGTGGCATAGGCAGTTCTTGCATGTGCCAAATTCTCAACAGCATCACCAGTACCACTGCACTAGCATTACTAATCCACAGCAAAACAAAAAAAAACAAAAAA
The DNA here is from genome assembly GCF_964275005.1 of Diadema setosum. Classification (NCBI taxonomy): domain Eukaryota; kingdom Metazoa; phylum Echinodermata; class Echinoidea; order Diadematoida; family Diadematidae; genus Diadema; species Diadema setosum. The sequence goes on along the minus strand of NC_092685.1, from coordinate 11,121,260 downwards.
ACAAAAACAAAAAAAAATACAGTCAAGGGCAGGCATAAAAAAAAATAATGACAATTATCTCTTTCTTGCTATATTTTTGTTGGACTTTTGCTGTAAGAACATACCCCTCCCAAAAGCAGTATTCCATATTGCTGCTTTAATAACACAAACAATACAAAGAAACCCTATATTCCATAAAACACATACTGACAGACAGACAGACAGACACACAGACACACACACCTGTAGACACTTACATTGTATATCATTACTGGGGCGACAAGACTTCATATCTCAAAAATGTCAAATGTTCAGGAGAGCAAGAAAACATGACAGCCAAAGCACTATATCAAATGGGATAACCTTCCCTTTGACATGCCGTGGTGGCTTCAACTTTGGGGGTAAGACAACTAGGATTTGGGCATGACATCACTTAACTGATTATCTGACCATTAATCCAAAAGTCATTTTCACCAAAATTTGAGATACAAGGTCTCGTCACACTAGCAACGATATATGTTTACTCTTATCCAGCATTGCAATGCAAGAAATATCTTCTTCGTGTATTACACATCTATATATTCTACATATACGTGTACATCTCTCACACACAGCATCTCTGTGCCAGCAAAGAACCAAACCATCACCGATATTTGCACCAGCTGATAGGAGCAATAGGCATTCTCATCATGCTGTGTAGCACATATGTGTGATATTTGTGTGCAGCTTGAGAAGACACCAGTACTTCCTTAAGGTGCTCCCACTAATAGTGATTGTCCTAACCATATGGAACCAGAGAACAGCACAGGGTAATGCACAGCATTGGTATCAAGGCCTCCAGATCACTGCGCACTTGAATGGATGCCATGTTTCCCAGAACCATCATGCATAAGAACAACTTCCCGTTCATTTCTTTAAAACCGGTGAAATTGATGGTGAATTCAAAGTCAGCCATAATTGTGATTTATGCCCATAACCTTACTTACAATAATGGTATTTGAACATTATAACAGAGAGAAAAAAAATATATACAAAGATGGTTCATAGAGATACGATGGGCCACAGCCAAGTCCTAAAAGTGGAGACTCTTTTCTACGAAAAAAAACCAAACATAACAAGAGCTGACAAAGGCATGGCCACTACTGATTCAGACGAACAAGAAGATCCCAAATTTATGTCTGACTGTGAGTGATCATGAAAATGAATTATTGCTGTGGAGCATATCTTCATGACAAGAATCCATTCTACAAAAGTGAGTCAAAACCTTGTTTTTCTGTCACTTGAGTTTTACTTGAACACATGGTGAAGTGTTTCTCACTGCCAGCTACACACAATATTAACTTCCATCATGTACCACACAACTCTTCGCAGACAGAGTATACTAGAATTCAAAATGAAATTGCACATCTTATGCCTATCATAAAACAGTAAGTACCTTGAGTCCATTGCCAACATGCAGAAGTTTCTTCATGATTCGACCTGGAAATAGAGCAGTCAGAGAATAAAAGGATGTCATTGATGACAATTAGCAACATGATTGACATCAGTACAAATTTCACGATACCACACTTGCTTGTCTTTATGCAACATATGAAATAAAAACAATAGAGTTTACTTGCACTTCACATGGCTTTTGAGGGCATTGTCACTTACCCTTAATCTCTCACAGAACCTTTTGATAGACCAGCTTCCCTGTCCCTATTTTTGGTAACATCTGCTTATTGTGATTGCAAGTTAACTCTATTCCCACGTGAAATTCCTTCAGTTCTAGGTCAAATGATATCGTCCAGTATAAAATTCTTTTTCACTCATCATAGCCAATTCACAATGTAACATCGCAGACAACATGATCATCACTGTGGACAGCATCAACATGCAAAATGGCCTCTTTAAAGGTGATTTCTAGAAGTAAGCAGACTACGATTGTAAATTATTGTCAAATTATAATGATTCAAAATCAATTTACTGTTTTAGATATCAATTGATTATACTGTCCGCTAGCATTGCTTTTTGGAAATTTAGAAACACTGACAGTTTTTAACACACTATAACCCCGTTTACAGTGCCGGGCTGGGCCGAGCCGTGGCCGAGCCAAGCCTCAATTGCGATTTGTCCGTTTACACTGCCAGGCTCGGCCGCGCTTTTAATTCAAACCTTTCAATATTTTGTCGTAGTGGCGCTCTGCTTGTAAACAAATGCAATTTGGTATAGTCTGGTTTTCAGACCCTTTGCCAACTGGATTCTGTGGCGACGAAGTCACCGTTAGGGCAAACTCCTTTGCCGAAGGAAAAATCCTTTGCAGGGCAAAACCACCTTAAACTATAACTAGTTTTCGACGTTGAGGGGGTTAATATCCTGAATGGCGAAATAGTACGGGCAGATGGTCTGGAAGCCAGACATTTGGCCGCGCATTTGGCCCAGTTTGCGTTTACACTGAGAAAAGGCCGGGCTTGGCCGCGGCTCGGCCACGGCCAAGACCACCTCCAAAGCATGGCCATTTGCGCGGCCAACTTTGGCCCCGCACCCAGCCCCGCACTGTAAACGGGGTCTTAGATACCAGACTTTCACAAGACAGTTATTGACATGTATCTAGATGTGATTTAGGCATTTTTTATTTAAGTATTTATAAGAATTTATACAATAAGGATGACTTCAAAAAGATGTAATGACGGGGTGTACACAATATTTACTTTTGTACTTTAATTTGATAGTAAGTTGTTAGACTTACTTTCTTCAGTATATGTCTAGACATAGAAATATTAAGCCTGTTATTTTGGGCTGAAATGGTGCAAGAAATCCATAGGCAAAGATATTAAAAGAATGTATGATCCCTCGGCCATCTCCTGGAATAACTAACCCAGGAAGGTTGGCAAAATCATAATCACTCTATGGGACAGAGACTGCCTTCCAAAACAGATCTATGTTGAGGAAGAAATGCATAACCATCCCAAACTTCAGTATATGCCTACAGGAGAGAAAAGATATGTGTACAATGTACGTACAGCGGTTGTACGCCTGTATGTATACATACAGTATACATATAAAATGTAGATACAAAGTCGTATTCTTGAATTTCAAGGTGACAACACATTCTTATACATACCGTATGTAGCTTTTGAATGGTTTCACACTAGATACGTGATGCAACTAGCTAAGTGACAAACTATTGAGATTGTGTAAGTAGCTATATTCTATTAAACCAATTTGCATAATTATACGATATAGATGACTGGAAATTTTGTGTATCGTCAAGTAACTTGCTAAATAAGAAGCACAGAAACCTGTAGGGCATCTTCACTTATTCTGAACAAGCAAAAGGAGAACATGTATTGTAAAAAATGATGTATCACTCATTGCCTACTGTTTTCATCTTACAATGTATGTCTGGGATATGATGTGGTTTAATGGTCACTGTCATGGCTGGCGGAACTGTGGGGGCCGTGGAAGCTCGGGCCCCCACACTTTTTGTGCACCAGACAAAGGAATACATAAGGTGTCATCACTTTGGGCCCCCACACTTTTTTTTAACCCGGAAGTACGTAAGTGGCACTAAAAAGAAATAGATAGAGATTTTGAAGTATGACCGATAAAGTTATGTTTTTTTCCGCTGAAGACCCCCCCCCCCCCCCTTTTTTTTTTTCTTTGCTTGTCAGCTGAAGAAACCCGGAAGTGGAAAACGCTCCGCCGGCCCTGATTGTACTACATCAGTGAGAAAGGAAGAGAATCTTAGGGTGTGTTTATGCTCAATTTGCGAAGGCAGAATCAGCGTTTTAAATCGCTGATTCAAAACGCTGTTCACGGGAGCACTGTTTATGCTCACTTTCTTTGAGTCTTGGAAAGAGCGTTTGCGATTGCTTTGCTGACCTCAGCAGAGGCAGGTTAAATTGGGGCGCGCGCTGCGATCGGTGGCCTGGCCTGGGAGAGCAGCTGGGAAAGACATGCGTATACATGCACAGTACATGGGAAAACTGCACAGGTAAGGGTAGCTGGCTGGCCGGGTGTTTAGAAACGCTGTTGTGTTATGCTTCCCCATCAAACGTGATTAGTCAGAAATGCCGATCGTAAACGCACCTTTTTGTGCGTTTTGGATCGGCGTTTTGAATTGGCGTTTCTATCGAAGTGAGCATGAACGCAACAGCGTTTTGCACTAATCACGTTTCAAAATGCTGATTCTGGCCCGAAAAGGGGAAGCATAAACACGGCCCAAATCAAAGAACTGCCTAAATGTCACATGTTTAAGTACAGAAAGAAGATGATATCATCTAGAATTGTGCTAATAAAGGAAAATTATTTTGTAATCTCAAATGCATTAATTGCATTTATTATCAGGGTTTTTATTAGAATGGATTTTTTTTTTTGGTTAGAAAACACAGAGCAGAAAAAATATATATCAAGAAAATTTAATGGGAAAATACACATACACTGTACAATGGCACATGACCATTGCCATGTTAACTGAATATAATCTAAAAGGCAGCAAGCATGAGGGTATTCTACAAATGTGATAACACATCTCCACTTCTCAAATCTTCAGAGCAAACTCAATGGAAATATGTTGTGCCCCTGAGGTAAAAATTCCTGACTTTATGAAAAGAAATACCGAGAGAAGAAAGCAGCATGCCAACAACAAATGACATCCACACCTCATGGTAAATGCACGCACATGCAGTCATCAATATATACTAGATATCGTATACTTGTCAAAATGTAACTTACCTATACTGTGGAATTGCCATCTAGCATGTATCAACTCGGGCACGAAGAGGAAGATTTTCTGGAAAACAGAATGAAAAATAACATTTTATCAGATTTTATTTCTAATATCCAGAAGATTTATACAATTACACTTCTACAATGAAAAAATTGCAAAATTTGAATTTGCGCCACACATTTTGGATTTGTAGCCTTAGTTTTAGAAGCCACAACAGAAATAACCTCTGCAAACATGAAACAGCTCCATGAAATGGTTCAGAGTAAAATTGTATCTTCCCTAGCCATTGTGGCTCTGCTGTTATAAAGTATGCATACTCAGTACACTCTGAATAGTTTAGAAGTTGATGACCTGTATATCTGATTCACTGCCCTCTCCCTTGTCAAGATATGTCATAACCTTCCACACCTATTTTACCTGTGATAAAATTCTCCTGCCTTTCATGTATACCGCATATATATATATATCTGCTCTTATCTTCAGTGTACAGACCACTATATGAATCATTGATGATTTGGTGCACCTTTTGGAACGCTGGTAATCATGGAATTAGTCTGTACCGCGGCCATGGTTTGCATGTCTCTGAACAGTGCATATTACTAGTATTCATTCCACAATGGGGTGATAAAGCCAGGTGCCATGATTGGAAATTATCTAGCCGCAGTCATTCCAATTTCCCTGCTCAGTATGAGGCAGAAAGTGTAACAATCTGTCACAGTATCCCAGACAGTGTACCCTGAGTATCAAACAGCATGCCCCTGATCACTGTATATCAAGCCTCTGGTACCCTGAGGCTGCTTGCAGTGTCAAACCTCCACCGGCAAGTATCAGTACATCTCACACTTTTGAATGCCAGGTTAAAAAACAAACAAACAAACAAACAAACAAACAAACAACTGATTATGTAATAATGGAAGTTAACTCACAGAGTTGGGTGATACAGGGATGGTATGAATCAGGACACTAAACCACAAAAATTGTCACACATCAACACACCACACAAGCACACACAGTTTGTATGATGGTAATTGGCATGTACAAACCTATGCCACACACACCAGTGATCGATATGAAAGGGACAGCTTCGAGAAGTTCAGGGACTTATTAAAGGGTTAAATTCTTTCAGAAAGGGCTAAAATTTTCCAATACTATGAAACATGATATATTCGCAGCATGAAATTTTCGTGAATTGGAGCCAACGGCCTTTTTTGTGGCATGAAATTTTCGCGAATTGCCACTGGCGTTCAATGTATATAGTGTAGACAAGAAATTTCCCAAGCATTTTAATTTCACGAATCTTGGCACTCGCAAAATTCGCGAAATTAAAGTGCATGCTAACATTCCTCATTTTACAGTACACAAATAATGAATGTTTATGAGTGCAATGGATAAAATATTTCATGAGGTGAAAGATGAAATGATCCATTCATAGAGGCGCAGCCCAGTTAAATGGATCAAATATTTCATCTTTCACCGAATGAGATATTCTGTCCATTGCATGAATGAAAAACATTTATTATTTGTTATATATAACGCCTAAAATAGATAATTGTAATTAAATTGATGTTTTATTAAATTAAAAATAAGAGAATCTGAGATCGTGAGAGTGCTTACTGAGTGCTTTACGCTAGCGCGCTATCGCATACATACACTACAAACACAAGCACGTACATGTATAACACGCGCAGTGTGCCGGGCTCTCAGCGAGCGTGCAATGGAGCAAATCGTATGGATCCAAAATTGCACAATAAATGGAGCCACAATTGCACGGATGATGACGTCATAGTGAAATGGGCTGAATGATAAATGTCAAACAACCAATCAAATGACAAGGATCTCTTCAGGTGTTATATAATACCGTCCAATGAGGAGTGAGATATGCATAGAGCAAGAAAACATACAATCAATGTTTAATACCTAGATGAAGAAAAGTGCTTTGCCTTTATGAATAAATTCAAACAAACAATACAGGTCTTAATTATCAAGACCATGAAAACTAGTTTAGAATACTCCTTTGAGCAACAACAACAACAAAAAAAAAAGTGCTTGAATATCTAACAGAATGGTGAAAGCAAACCTGTTCTAATATCCATTGTCAGTGTGTAAGAACATGATACTGTACAAAGTCCTACATACAGCTGTATGCTACTATGTGTGAAATGCCTACTTCAACACTTGGTACACAATGTGTACAGTACAGTCCAGACTGTTCAGATACATTCAATCAGTCCAAAGTTTCCTTAAATGTCTTCATTAGGTGATATTGAGTGTAACTTCAAGAGCATATTTTCTTGCTCAATGGAGTTGTATCTTTTCTTTTGCCAAACACTGTCGAATTAGCTTGTACAGCACCAAAATTTTCATCTTCAGAGAATAGCCTTATATAAATGATACCTTTCATTATTAAATAGCATATCAAAACAACTAACCAGACATGAGTATTTTAACTGCCCCATTAACAGTGCCAATCAACAATGAGTAAAAAGATAATTTTGACACTCATTTCTTTCTGAGATATAAGTACAATGTAAGTACATGTCAAAAGTTCTCCTGCACACAATTATGTACAAATTGTAAGTATACCTGACATTGAGTTGTGATATGTGATACCAAAAGTCAAATAGGCGGCCAACCTGTCATCTATGTGCAGTGTTGACCATGGTCACTGAGTACAGAATTGACAATGAAGTATTAAACAAATATAGTAAATTCTACCAATCACATTCTCTGCATACTTTGCAGTTTCTGTGAATGTGGAAATTTTGTGTAGGTAATTTTTCCTACTCAGCCAGGTAAGATGAATTTCGTGGATGGTCAAAACAATTCAGTGAGCACTTCAAACAGCTCAATGCTGTCATATTCAGTTTTCTACATGACTTTGGCAGCGCGAACATGCTTATACAATTGCATAATATATGTGCACTTGTTTAATGTTGCACAAAATGTGCGAAAATATCCATATGGCAAAAATTTCCACCTTTACAGTATTTGTACATGTAGTTGTACCTGGAGGGAAAAATACAGAAACAAAACCAAACCAAATGCTGGTGACCTGCTCAAGGGAAGTCACTTTTCTGTTTCTATTGGGTGATCCCTATACACGTACAAATTGTACATCTACATGTATAACATACTGAACTTGATTCCAAGTTTAATCCTGAAATTTGCAACATTCATGTTCCAGAGGAAAGTTAAGTCTACATTCAGAAATTCAAAGAATTGTTATTCTCTTGTGCATGTATGACTTATTTAGCAAACTGCTTCATGTTTAATAGGTTACACGTGGAATAGCTAAGATTGAAAATAAGCATACATGTGTACATGTAACAGAGCTTCGGCAGTGGTCTCTGCCAGTGACACACTTCTAAAGAATTTAGTAGGCAGTTGAGAGTTCTGTTACATTTATAGCTAGATAATCAAGCACTTCCATTATAGGCCTACACAATCTGTATTAAGGTTGTTTTACAGCTCTTCAATATGCTAACATTCTGGACTGATAAATAAGGTTTTATTGCAAATGTTGCTGTCCTATTCAGGGTTCGAAATTGGCGATGGTCCGCTGGCCATTGGCCACCCAAAATCACGTCGGACTAGCTAAAAATCGTAAAATTCTGAAGTTACTAGTCCATCTGGCTAGCCAAAATATTGCTTCAGTGTCAAAATTGACTCTAAGTAGTCCGCCTGGCTAGTTTAAAAAAAAAGTTAAGTGCGACCCCTGCTATTATTAGAAAATTTCTGTGTTGCCAAGCAGACTGACTTCAAGACACAATGTGTGTATGTGCACAGGTTATGTGTGTTAATACATACAGTGTATACAAGATACATTTGTACATTGTAGCTATGATTGTACAGTACTACAGTACAGGCTGACTTTTATGAAATTAAAGACTGATTACATAACACTTGCACAGTGGAAATACCAATAGGTTGGTGGAGGTAGGTACATTTGTAGATCAAATGGCTAGACCTGTATTACTATGTACAGTATTATTGGTGGGTAGCAATTAAAGGTAAAGTAGTTGGAAAGAAATGTGGAATGAAAGGGGGGGGGGGGGGACTGCATTTGTATTAAACATTGACAATATCTCTCTCACTACATGGGTGCATACAGATTTGTATGGGCTTACAATGTAATTCTAGCTGTCGTTTTGCACACTACACCTGTAAGTGTCTATTGTGAACATACAATGTACCACGGTATACAGTACATGCAAATTCATGAACAGCAAGCACTCGCTGCTGATGGATATTCGATGGAAAATATGAATAATTCACCTGAAAAAAAAAAAAATACCGCCTTTCTGCCAACGCTGCGCTTTCCATAGGAGATTTACACTGTGCTTGAGCATCAAACCTGCCTGCTTAAAAGGCACCATTATATACATTGTAGATGATGACCGGCGGGGAAGGAAACATAGTCCTGTACCGAATGTTCCACCCGAAGGGTTTGAAATGCTATTGAGGGAGCTAGGTTATAAGTCCCGAGACGAAGTCGAGGGACTTACAGCCTCCAGAAATAGCATTTCAAACCCTGAGGGTAAAACGTTTGGTATGTTCCCGACAACAAAAGTTATCATCTGTTATAATATGGGTTAGTCAAATACCATTAATATCAATTGATTTCACGCTCTGAAAGTGGCGCATCAAACCGTACACCGGATACCTTATTGATATCATGGTACGCTTAGCGTAAAGGTCCAGCATGCGCACAGAGCCAAATTCACTGTGCGCACAGGTATTTGTTACGTGAAAATGTTTTCCCATGGGAGAACATAACAAGAATGTTCGCCCATGGGTGAACATAACGAATGTACCTCCATCACGTGACTGTGTTTAGCCAATCACTAACCGGTATTTGACTAACCCATTTAATATTTAAGAATGTTCCCTCTCCAATAAGTGTGAGCTGCATGATCTTACACCAGCAACCTGTATCTCTGTACCAAAATTAAGCTCCGTAAAAATTGAAGTTGAAAATAATCATTAAAGGTGACACAACAAAACCCAATATGAAAATTTGCATGTGATCAGATTTACCAATACCACTCTCAATATTTCTCATACGCAGCAGAGTAAAATAAACCATTTCAGAAACAAGTCTACCCTCACTGTAATATTTGTTATTTCTTGACAGCGATGAAATAATGTATTTCAATTTTTTTTTTCTAAACACCCAAGTGTTATTTCATCTACAGTATTTCAACATCATTATACATGTATGTTACACGTATCTGTCTGCAGATTTAACACACGCTAAACTTGTGTTTTTTAAGGTTTGGTAGTACCATGGACCTACATGGTAGTACATATTTGTTACCACAGTTTTTTTCTTCAACTGCATATATCTGCACATACAATGTAAAATCAATCTCCTACTGGCACCTGTCTGCATGAATTATGTTGTCAAGGACACATTCTATAGTCCCATATACAGTGTACTCATTTGTTGATGAGAATCCTAAATGTGTACAATTAGACGTACTGTAACACTAAAACAAGAAATTACCATTCCTTTCCAATATCTTTCATACCAGTGATAACTGGAATCTGTTCAATAGCATTTCACTTTATATTCCTCATAATAGCTTACAATATAGCAGAGTGAAGAATTCAAAATATTTTATCAAATGGGTAATAACCCAATATTCAGATAAAGACTCTACTTGTATTGCACTTTTAAAGGTATGCGATCAAACATCTTAAAAATCACAACAGACCCACATACAAAAAAATGAAAGCTGACAAAAACTGATCGAAACCAAGCCAGAGGTTTGTTTTGTATCCTCTGAGTGGTTAAAGGGAAGGTAAACCCAAAGAGCAATGTGGATTGAGTGAAAGCAGCAACGTTAGTAGAACACATCAGTGAAAGTTTGAGAAAAATCGGACAATCAATGCAAAAGTTATGAATTTTTAAAGAAAATATAAAGGATATTCAACAAAAATTCACTTTTCTAGAATTAAGAAAGAGCAGTGGACCAACCGCTTTCAGAAAGCAGGGGGAATAATTGCAACCCTTAACATATGTCAATATCAAGTTGATGGAATTTGTAATTTTCATGAAAAATGGATTTTTGTAGTATTTTCTTTATATTTTCTTGATATTGTAGTCCACTCATACGTCATAACCTCTAGTAGTCTCCTCATCCAGCGGTTCCAACACCAAAACTTTAAAAATTCATAACTTTTGCATCGATTGTCCGATTTTCTTCAAACTTTCACTGATGTGTTCTACTAATGTTGCTGCTTTCACTCAATCCACATTGTTCTTGGGGTTTATCTTCCCTTTAAAGCTGTGTACACTATGAATCACAATATCACAAAGTAGGGTTTGATGAGGATCTTTCTTTTTTTCTCTTTCTGATTTTGCCAGAGCAGTGGGAAGCCAGCATTCCCACCATAGCCCTCAGCAGGAGGGGCCATCATAATTTCCTACACTCCCTTGCAGTCATGTCCTCCCCACAACCTCTCCCCTTCACTGCCCTCACTGCCAGCCTCCTCATTCGACCAGCCAAGTGCGGAGCACTGCTGAGAAGGGCCTTCTTGGAGAAACAGTTCTCTCCTCCCCTTCTTTCTCTCTCTTTCTCTTCCCCATCAAGCATTGCAATAGCCATCAGTATGATCTACACTCTGCATGAAGTGTTTACAGTTGATATACTCCGCAAAATACTCTACTTACTTACATTGTGTGTACATGTACTGTACATCCACGGACTGTCATCATCTTAAATTTGTTGAAAACGTTAATCCCACAGTACCACTAGATAATTGTATCTCTCTGATATTGGTCTGCTTTTAACTACTGTAAAATGAGGAATATTCAAGCATATTTTCAAGATTCGTGAAATCAAAATGCACATGAAAGTTGTGCACTACATCTAACATGTATATGCATTGAATGCCATAGGCAATTTGTGAAAGTTTCATGCCGTGAAAAAGGCTATTGGCTCCAATTTGTAAAAATTTCATGCTGTAAAAGGTATCTTGCATTACAGTGTCATTTTTATTCCAAAAAACAACAACAACAACAACAACAACAAAAAACACTGCCACCAGCCAAGAATGTGGAGATTGAACAGGGCCAAAGGTTATCACGGTATCCAGGCACAAGACAACCTACACTGTACATAACATGGCTTGCTCTGGATGAGGCAGCATCCATGAACAGCATATTGAGATCAACCATTTACAGACATCTGCCAAATATCAGCTAGGCAGACTGGGGTGTTGTAAGATATTTAGCACCAACATGTATGTGTGTGTTCTAAAGTAAAATTTCTAATCAAATGTCAGAAGTCTAAAGTTCAAATTTCTGTCAAAGGTCTAATCACCAGGTGTCACGTCTTGACTTTCTACAACAGACAGCATGTTATGTACATAATTATAGCAATTGTCACATGATCACGATAGATCCGCTCACCAAAAACAAAGAATCAATTATTCATACTTAACGTAAAATAAAAGTAATTTTGATTTCACAATGAGCACTGAAAGTAGCAAATTCATGACATATTTCTTGTGAAATGCATGAAGGTTTTATACAAGAAGAGAGTTACACTGTATCTGTAATGAATACCCTATCCTACCATCTACAAAAGTCTAAAATAAAGCTGACTCTGAACTATGGAACATCAAATTGATGATTTGTTGTTTGAAGTTGCTCTCATAGTCCATGATTCTAAATTTGCTTCTTGGACAATGGAGTCAAGCATCTCTATACAGCCAACTGTTATCTTCCCACACTCAAATTACTGTGAACCAAAGAATGATTTTTCACTGAAGATATAATTGCATAACAACAGGCCTGTATAGCACTCACTCTAACTAATTTAAATGCATCTTTAATGAAATGCACAACTACGTACATATGTAATCTACTGTATCTAGTTCAGAGGTACATGTTTTGTTTATAAATCTGGCATGATAATTACAGTGTGCATGTCATCTTCATGGTAAGGTTAGGTACAATGTGCTGCTTTTATTTGCTTGTCATGAAGCTTTCACCACTGCAGCATTCATATGCCAACACCACTGTGGTCTGTTTATACCTGATTTATGTTGGTTACATTCTGAACTCTGCCATAAAAATACTTGTGAAGTCGTCTCACAGACGTGTCTGTGATTAATTTTGCCTAGAATAAGTCCTACATGTATGAACTTCTGGCAGGGCATGCAAGGTACTGTATACGCCAAATACTTTGTGAGGTTTTTATTTTCGTGAATTTCGAGAGTCGGGTGTTATTCGTGAAATTAAAGACACATGAAAATATTGACTCTGATCCCGATAAGAATGTGACATACACATGCACATATCTCTGTTCAATACAGTACTCCACAATCACGAATTTAATCACTCGTGAAATCCAGAAGTCCCGATTCGTGAAAATTTAAACTTTCTAAATGTACATATGGTGTATACAGTACCATGGGATATCTGCTTGATAGGATAAAGTTATTGTCAGTCATCTTTTAACTACAAAACATAATCAAATTGCAGGGTTTTGTTTTTGTTTTGTTTTTTGCAACAAGGGAACAAAAGCAAACAAGACAGTGGACCAGTGTACTTCATAAAACTCTGCAAACTGAATTAATTATTGCGATTCTTGACAGTGTATCTTGTCTTTTCTGCTCAAACACAACTAGAGGAAACCATAGGACTATTGTAAAATTGCATTTCATTTCACAACTTTTCTAATCAAGTAGTGATAAAAACATATTGCATTATAAAGTTTAGACAGGAAAATCACTTGGAGACCAAAATTTGACAATGACAATCATACTTCTCACAAGATGTCACACAAAATACTGGCTGTTGTAGCCAAGTCATATCCATCTATCAAAGTGTGCAGTTTCTAGCATACCTGATCTTCAACTACAATGAAGACTGTGTGATTTTAAATCTTAAAAGAATTTGATATCCTATTTGCATGAACACACGGGCTTGATAAATTGACATCATGTACATTTGTACACTGTTTATGACATGAGGAGTAAAATACATACATGTACAGCTGTACATTGCCCATCTGCGTAGGAAGGAGTTAAGCGTAATGTTTGGTGACCGTGTTGGTGCCTGAATTAATCCTGAAGTATCTTCAGACGTAAAATTGTTTTCATGATACAGGTACATTTTCATTAAATACAGAAAAACAAACTCTATTACTCCGGTACACACATACATGTAAATTGGTTGACTTATTTACATATCATTTCAATCTGCCACTAGATATCACAAATTACACAAATTGATGTACAGTAACACAACAAACAATAAATACAGAGTATAGTCTCATAATGGACAATGATGGAATGTTTGGACCTGATGTACAGTAGTAGTGTATGCTTGAGATATGTCATGTATGACTGAGTATTTAGTATTTTGTTCATGATTTACATTAATTTGTGTGCATACCCTACTTAAAAGAGAGCAACTGAAAGTGACCCCAAGGTGATATTACCATGATCTTTCAATGCACATGCAGCATACACTTTTACTGGTAAGTTTTATGTACATGTAAACATGTACATGCAACATATCACGCTGTGTTCACTATTAAAGTACATTGTGCTTATTTTGAGAGTCAACTGCTATGTAATTTACGAGATTAACAATACACCAAAGTGTCACCTCATTGTATACCTGTACATGTAATTGCACCATTATTTACAAAGCACACACAAAACAGAGGTCAATAAAAACTTGTAAACATTTATTATGCTGGCTGACAGCATGCTCCCGAGGCATGTAGCAGGCAAGACTACACAGGGCTCTAGTATATTGTAATACTAATGAAGTCCTGAACAGTTCCATTTAAACACAATGGGAGAGAAAATACATAACAGAAGGAAGCATTTAAGAGACATGATTTACTGTGTGAATTCCAATTGTTATCACAGTTAGAATCCCTCCCAACACTTTGTCTATTAAAAGAAGTTTGTCCTAAAAAACAAAACGGGAATCAACATTGGCATGGATAATAGTAACCTCAGAGCACAGCATGTAGAACATACAGTATTCTAAGCATGCAGATTAGAAACAACTGTATGGTGCAATTGTACATTAACGTAGGTATTTCATTGGCCTGGACAGCAGGTGGCGACCTGGTGGCGACTCAAGTCTCCTCTGGTTGTGGAGATGTCTCTGTGATGTCTGCTGGAGACCAGCCGGGTCTTAAGGGAGTGGCAGCAAAAATTAAACATGTTAATTTTGTTGTTGTTGTTGTTGTTGTTGAGACATTTTCCAGTCTCCAGATCGTCTCCTAGATGTGAACTCTGAAACCTTGTGGAGACAAATGGTGACGTACTGGTGACGATGAGGAGACGTCACACAGACGTTTCCACAACTGGATCTTGAAGAAGTCCTGTGACTGCCGCAGATGTTGTAGTAATATTTCCACGACTTCTGGGCATATACATGTAGGTTGTCACCTTGTTTGAAGGTGTCTCTGACGTCACCTTCTTGGTGTGAGCACAAGCCATTTTTTTGTCTTTTGAGTCACAAGAGTGAACAGGACTTATCATCAGTCGCAGCAGTCGCAGTGATGACTGTCTCCTCCAGTGAGATAGGACCTCAACTTTGCTATTGCACATGCTTTTTTTTTTTTGGGGGGGGGTATTCATGTCAAATGTTGGGATAAAATAGCATGGCCTTTCACCAACCACTCCTTCCTTTACATGATCATGGAATCATTTCACAAATGCAGTGCAAAAGCAAAAGTAGATGAATCTATCTTTTCTATGGCAGGACATCACTTAAAGGGGATGGCTAGTAACTGATCAGTGGGAATGCTGGGGATGATTGTTCCAACCCTTGTGGGATTCATTTAAGAGTACATTATATATCTATTGTTGTGTGAAAATTATTTGCTTCAGAACAGTCTCATATTCAAGTAACGTGCAGTTTAATGCCCGTCACTGTACATGTACAGGCACGCTAACCTGGAAACATTGGTTTGGAAGCATTGGTTGTGATCATGCCTCTAGCACCACTAGCAGATGTAATAAAAAGATATTCAGATTCTCCATTAAGTGCAAAGACAGAGTGATTTAAAGTTTCACTCATATTATCATAATCCTATCAATTTTTCACACACAAAATTTTGAGGACATCGAGTGGGCTCGAAAGGAAGGAGGGTTACAAGTACATGTACAATTACTTGCCACTTCCCATGCCAAAAAGAGAGGTATCTATAGCAATTGAGCAGAAGCATACACTGTATATCCAATATGTCTTCTAAGTTTTAAAAAAAGAAAGAAAGAAAAGAAAAACAAATCAGAAACCCTGTCAAAATTGCATTTCTATCTGTGGGATCATTGACCACTGTGCACTGTTTTGTTTTTGTTTTTTCATTATTATCATTATATGTACAGGAATCCATCACTACTTCTGTTAGCCTCTTGTGTTGCTATTTCAAATACTGCTTTTACCTCAAACACCACCAGGATGGCCTCAAGATCCTCTCGCTGAGCCTTGTGCACCCTCTGCTTGGGGCTGGAGTCCAACAAGACGAAGTTCTCATAGAACACATGGTAAATGTGGGAGAAGTACTGCTCGAAGTAGGACCGCAATTCAGATGTCTCGGCATTTTCTGCAAATTCACAGGGATAACTGCACATTAGACTATCATGCTGACAAATGACTACTGTTATGTTATCAGTGCTGCCACAATACAGGGATAATTAGAACTTTGACAGAGAAATGCCTTCCTCATGAGATAGAGGTTTAAATCATATATTGAGGTCTAATTATATTAACTTTGTCTGTTTTTATCATCTAAATATGACCCTACGCAATTGTACTTACTCAACAATAAAAAAAAAATATATGTAATTATCACTGGATAATCTAATGAATGACACTTCACTGAGAATGATCCATGAAAGGTGTTAAATGGTTATGCAAATGTACGGGTATCATACTTTCACATCTTTGGCTCAGCTGGCATAACAACACTTCTCATTTGAAACATTTTCGTCATGATGACTTTTAATCTATGCATGACATTGATGGGGGGGGGGGATAGTAACTGAGGTTAGCTGTGTAATCTTACACAAATGGGGAATCAACACAGGAGCTATAAATCAAAATCAATGTGCAATGATTGTGGCAAGCTGAAAGAAGTCGGATAGTGAGATGTGTGTGTGTGTGTGTGTGTGTGTGTATGTCTGTCTGTTTCCCTGTCTTTCTGTGGTCTTGTGAAATCTATGAACTGCATTTCTCACCCAACTTTATGCAACTTCCCATATGCTAAATCCTTCATTGACTTTCTTGCTCTTGGATACTAAGGAAAGATTTGTTGCATAATGTCAGATGGCTAACTTCAGTTACAGATTTGTGCAGGCAGCATACACCCTGACCATTCGCAAAGAGCGATCTGCTATGAGCAACAACATGAAAGTCAACGTCCATATCAACGTTCCAGATGTCAATGACAGATTTGGTTCAAATTTATGAAAATGATTGGAAATAAGTAACATTGATGTATCCTGTGACTGAGTTTGGTGCAATTTGGTTTACTGGAATTTGATTGAGATACTAAGCCATGTGGATACGAAAGTACATAGAGATGTACCATACTTGTTAAGTGCCAGGAGTAGTAGGGCCAAGATCTACTGTATACTTATAGTAGATCTAGAGACTGTAGTGTAACCGTTAATTGTATCACCACTACACACCGCACTACTACTTTAGTATGATTGACGGTACCACCTATCGGCACCCTAGGGATCTGCAACTCGTTAATTCAAAAAGTAAAAAAACGAATTCGCCTATCTATGCCATAAATGCTGCAGTTTCGAATCCCGTGAGCGTTCTGTTGATTCTGAATCTCCGTTGTAAAATAACACCATTTTCCATGATTTTAGTGCATGCGATGCATTTTCTTTGCGTGGCCTTAAGGGTACTTTGCGATCGGCACCCCTTCCCTCCATAGGCAATACACGTGAATTTCACAGTCATGCGTCGTTACAGAGCGGATATGTTATTCAACCATGTTTAGTTTTGTTTGTTAGTTTGTTTGTTTTTTTGTCTCTTCGTTTTTATCATTGTCATAGCTAATGATACTTCATCCCACGCGTACCTTTTCGTGCTAGGTGTTCTAGAAATATCTATACGCAAACAGCCATGATACGCAGGGTGCTGATGTCAATGTACCCTGCCGATACGTGGTACCGGTCGTACCCTTACCATACTTCCGTGATAGATTTTTCATTTTTTACACACGACATTTACATGTATTAGATCAATGTAGATAGGACATGTGACAACACACTCTTCCACTTCTTCCAGCCATGCAGTTATTGCGTTATAGTCTATACAGTTACAGTGCCTCAATCTAACTTAAATTACTTAGGCCCTTCAAAAGTGGGTAAAGCTGTGTATTGTGATTGGGGCTAGGCCCCGGCCCCTCTCCCAAGTTTGACACATAAATTTATGACGGCAGCAGAGCTAGAAACAGGACATGATACTTTACTCATGTTAGTGTTCAACTTCACTTAACATTAGACCTATTTCACGAGTATGCCACATTAGATCTCCAGCCTACCAGCAGTAGGGCCTTCTTACTACAGTATACTAGTACGGCAATGAAGTGAAATGAAAGTATAATGCCAAAACACTAAGCACAAGATTAGTAAACACAACTCACAAGTCATAAATAATGACTTACCAATCACAATTCGCAGGTGTCTCAGACGGGCAACCACATCTTTCTTCAAATCGAGAACCTTCTGACCAGATTTCTTAAAGTCGCCGTGAGATTTTTTACTGAACATGACTTATCCTTCGTCACTTTTGCCTTGATTGCTTTGAAATGAATGAAATTCGCAATTAAATCCCATTCTTGGCCTGACAGTCACATCACTTCACACGGGCTAGGGTTCTCCTCGGCTCGTACGTACATTGACTGTGTATTCATGTTGATAGCGCATGCGCTCAGTCAGTCTACCGACAATCTTCAGCAAATTGGCATGTTTGACACCACGGCATCAGTCTAGATTTTAAATCTTTTACCTAGTTGATAGATACTAATTCACAATTAAATAATTAAAACTAAATATAATTCAAAACTATTATTCAATAAAATTGAATATAATAATAAACACATGATACTAAAATACGCTTATAATACATTACTCGGACGAAAAGAGGGTAGTGGTTTAATGTCATGTGATATGAGTCACCTTGACTGAACGGAGAGGAGTCACCTGTGTGTAATGCTGAAGGAAGAGAACATTTCAGCAGTCGGACGCTCGGTACTGCTTAGGTTTCCAAAATTTACATTATTAATGTACTACTTGTACGGTATGTGTTGGATTGGGGATGGGCACAAGGTCGCTGATATTGAAAACGACATTTATATTCCGCAGCTATTAGCATACTAGTAATTGTAGTAACTACTGCGCGTTACAAAATACTAATATTAGTCAAAACATACATAATTCTAACTTAAAGGGAAGATAAACCCCAAGAGCAATGTGGATTGAGTGAAAGCAGCAACATTAGTAGAACACATAGTGAAAGTTTGAAGAAAATTGGACAATCGATGCAAAAGTTATGAATTTTTAAAGTTTTGGTGTTGGAACCGCTGGACGAGGAGACTACTAGAGGTTATGACGTATGAGTGGACAACAATACCAAGAAAATATAAAGAAAATTCTACAAAAATCCATTTTTCATGAAAATTACAAATTCCATCAATTTGATATTGACATATGTTAGGGGTAGCAATTATTCCCCCTGCTTTCTGAAAGAGGTTGGTCCATTGCTCTTTCATAATTCTAGAAAAGTGAATTTTTGTTGAATTTCCTTTATATTTTCTTTGTATTGTTGTCCACTCATACGTCATATCCTCTAGTAGTCTCCTCATCCAGCGGTTTCAACACCAAAACTTTAAAAATTCATAACTTTTGCATCGATTGTCCGATTTTCCTCAAACTTTCACTGATGTGTTCTACTAATGTTGCTGCTTTCACTCAATCCACATTGCTTTTTGGGTTTACCTTCCCTTTAAGTAACATTCTATGTAAGTTCAGTGTGAGACAAAATAATCATTTTGTTATTCAACTCGCCAAACTATATAAGTCATCACTTAAAGTTATCATATCGGAAACATTATACTGCAATTTGCAGGGTAATAATAATGTATTTTCCATCGCATAGTTCTTGTTGAATTTTCAGTTATATCAATAATTTTTTTTCTCATAGTTTCCCATGGTCCTTCTTTTTTTTCTGTCTTTTTTATGCTTTCGTTTAAAATCGTCCATTTTGTTCTCCATTTTCTCAGCATCCTCAGTCCCATATGTTTAGAGAGTATCTCTTACTTGTCTGTATAGAGTACTGTCGCTTTCCCTTTTTTCGAGGCTAAAACTGAGTCCACAGGTATCCATGTTGCTGGGCAAACCCATGATTTAGATATAGATATGATATAGATATAGATATAGATATAAATATAGATATATAGATATAGATGTAGATTTATAGATATAGATAGATATAGATATAGATATAGATAGATACAGATATGGATCAGTATAGATATACAGGGCCTACGTAAATACAGATATAAATATACATGCAATAATTTTGTCGTAAAATGCAGTCGTGATTTTGGCATTTTGTTTTTCGGGAAATCTACACTCATCAAGCTCCGCTTTTCAATAATCTCTCTTTCCCATCGATTTATTTGCTTTTTGTTGCCACTGCAAACTATATGCAGTGTTTATATTCATTTGTTCATCATAATATTCATCATAATATGCACTTGTATACAAACGTTTTGATCTGCATTGCTTATAAATAGTTAACAATATCATTAATGCATACTTTTGTTTTTGCATTTTTTTGGCATCACAATACATTTGAATTTTTTTCTTTTTTTTTTAAATGGAAATGCGCAAACATAATTCCACCAGAGTCGTATATTAAATATTTTACAAATCTGACTTTAGGGTATGTATGCCAGTAAATCCCTTCGTCCGCTTTACAGATTGAAAATTCAGTCGCGGAGGTTAAAGGAATATCATAATTAGTTGTCAGCGTCAGAGGGTATTATGTTTTAGTTGTATAGGAAAGCCAAAATATCATCTTATTGTATTTGTTTACTTTGAAATGCCACACCACGATCGTGTTGATTTAGACAAATAATTTTGATGATAAATTCAAACAAGACGGGAGGACGTTTCATAAAAACCAGCACAATTTCTTTTTAAGATTAATTAATTTTCTAACAGTCGCATTATGCAAAATGACAGAAGTAATGGCAACATCGTTTCATAAGTCTTCCAGTGAGATGTGCACAAATCGTCGATATTTTATTTACTTGTTCAGTATTGTTCAGTCATGATTACTGAGTATACACAAAGCAATATTAAAGTTGACAGTTGCTGGCATCGATCATCACAATACTTCTGCATGATAATGAGTTGGGACATATTTTCGCCTTTTGAAGGCATGTAAAACTTTGAAATTTCCACAAATTTCTTTGTTTAATAGTTGGTTCTTTTTATTAACTCCATGCAATGAAGTCACGTTCAGTTGACAACGGCTTGCATCTTCACCGTAGCTGATCTGTTTCAATGATATGTGTACCAGGTATGATAAAAGATAACAGTACAATAATGTATAGAGCAATACATAAGTCATAATTATTGTGAATTAAGAAAGGACAATGTCGCATAATGGTGTTTATCCTATTGAGTCCATCTTCAATGAGTCTATTATTTGTTTCATTTCTACGCCTCTCTCTCTCTCTCTCTCTCTGTAATGTAAGGAACTGCATCAAAAATGTTTTGCTTGTATTGTATTTATTACTAATCTAACTGTCTAATGATGAAATGTGTTAAAATTCGATTCGTTACAATCTTTTGTAGCAAATAATTACGCTCAGTTATAATTGTATCACCTGCGAACAAATAATTTTCAAAGCTCGGGCAAAAGAAAAGCGAATTTCAGTCTGAATCACAAACAATAATCTGATAATGTTCATTAGTCATGATTTTAATCATTACTTTCAACATCATCTGCATTTTTATTATTATTATTCATGTTCCATATTCCACATTTCATACAAGTTTTATATTCCATTTGATTTCGGGAAAAACAAAATTGCACAAATGTATAAAGACAAATAAGTGATGTAGGTTCCAAAGATATAATATAGGCTTTTATTACAATATCACTAGTATAGAGATATATAAAGTTCAAATTTCAAGTTCAAATTCATTTTCATTTTCATCAAATAAACAGAGAAAATTATATACAATGTATAAGCACATTAAAAACCAAGTATATACAATATATAAGTTGTATTAGGATTATTTTCGATTCTCATTCATTCTGGGATATACCCTTTGAGTAAAGAGCTCTGCGTGAGGGAGAAAGGTTTGCGGTGACACCATGTGTATGTAGTTCTTAACCGGATCTTTGCTTGGCAGAAGAAGAGGCTAGAAAGAGGAGAACTGAAGAGGGAAGCGACATATGGGGGTTGAAAGGAGGGCAAAAAGTGAAGAGTGGGGGACGACAGTGATGGGCTGGAAGCTGAAGTTGTACTTATAGGGGAGATAGTGGAGAAGGGAACAGAGAGAGTGGTAAGGAAGAAAAAGTGAGAATCAAGTAAGATGTTCGGACATCGTTAGGAGGAGAAAGATGAAATAGAAGGGAAGAGGAAGAGGGAGGAGTTGAAGGTTGGAAAATCGTGGAGATAGGAAAGAGAAGTGAAGATTCATGAAACTAAAGAGAAGAACGAAGTCGGCGAACAACGTAGACTATAGAATGCGGAGTTAATCAATAGAGAAAGGATGATTAGTCCCGCGGAGAAAAGGTAAGTCGAGGAGAGATGAGACTATGTTGAGAGAAGGGAGAGAGAGAGAGGGGGGGGGGGAGAAAACCAAGAAAAGAAGGAAAAAAAAAGAGGAATGAAAGTAAAGAAAGTAAAGGGAGGGGGCTTGGGTGGATCCTAGAAAAGAATGCTGCAGATTATCATTCCTTCAGCTGGGTCAAGTATGGGACATTGTGGGGAGAACATGATAGTTCAAGATTAAAAGTGTAGATCCCCAATTCAAGAGGCCAAAGTCACAGTGTAATAGTCCGCTAAACCATTGTAAAATAAACATGATGTCATATGATTATGCTGAGACGAGTCAAGAAAAATAAGTTAAGTCGTCAGAAGCATCTTGAAAGTATAACGAATAAATGAGGAAATCATGTGCTTCTATTCAACTTTAACAGTCTAACAAAAAGAAGCATAAATACTTACGTCCAACATATTTACACATTGCCATAAAGGATACATACAATAATGTTGAAATAAGCAAGGAAAAGAAAGGAAAAAGGAAGAAAAAGGAAGCGACAAGTGCCTCACAGATAATGTTCGATATCTTGTTAAAATATCTAACGAAATGTTTGCTGCATTTGTGTTATACGTTCTTTACATAGATACGTTTCCTAATTCCTCTCATGCAGTTTTTTTTTTTATTCTATGTTTTGATTTCATTTATATACACTCAGTTGTGTGATTGCTATTTTTTTTTAACAAGGTATGAGTAGAAATGATCATAGCATACAGAAGAGGAACGCAATATAGCATGTGTTATGTTCTATGATGATAGGACGAAGACATCATTGTGTTTTATAACATTAGTCAAGCACTAGTTCAAGAAATGTTCTCGCTAGGTAGTTTGCAGCGTCAAAATATCCTCTTCTGTGTGTGAATATTTAAATAAATGCCTACACATGCGCACGTCTTGAATTCATCCCCGGAGACCAGGAGATAAGGGTGATTGGCTGCTTCCATCTTTCCGTTACCATGGCAACTTAGGCATCACGAGAGTTCGAGACCGTGTAATTTTCGTTTTTCCCGGAAGCCCGTATTGACTCTCTTTTGAAAACCAGTAAATGGTATACTTGCGCTCGTATGAGGACTGAGACTTGGCATCGGAATAGTCAGATGCTCACATTGTGTTTCTCTTTCGCTCTACGGCACTCGTTTTGATGACTGGCTGCGTTCGCGATAAGTGCTCATAAGTAATATCTGTGAAAAGATATATTCTTCTTCTTCTTGATTCTACTTTTATAATCTGACGGGGTTATACAAAACCATCTAATGCCTAACGGCATAATTTCCCTAACACTGATTCACACCTACAGGAATTGCAGAGAGAATATCGTTGAGATCTCCCTAAGAAATAATTCAGATAAATGACCTATAGACCGCGTAGAAAGAGAGGGAGAGAAGAAAGGACAATCCAAGTTTACTTCTGAAGACTCATCGCAAAATCATTACTACAATCATTCCGCGAAATAGCAATCTTATTCTACCATAAAAATATATCAGGTAAGTCATGAAGTTGTGCAATACTTTTAAAAATGTTTTAAATAAACAATAATACCGTCTTGTACTATATGTTTGGGCTGTGAAAATCCCCTGCATTGTAAGCCGTCTAATCCTGTCAGTGTCTTAAGATATAGCTTTCTTTCCAAATTATTCAATTAAGAAGTAGGCAAATCCTTGAAAATGTGTCACCGCCGTACATGGAGGCTGTGATACGGAGGGTCTTGCGCTTCCATGGAAAAAGCGTACAATTTTATGTTAAATCAAGATTTATGATTGCTCATAAACAAAAATGTTTGGTAGGCCTACATCACTTTGATCTGGACAAGTTGTGCCGTGGTGATTTTGTTCTCTGAGGTTGATCCGTGTATCAAAACTGAACTTGCTGCTGCAGCTCCTCATTTCACTTAATTTTTAGATGTAAGATGTACTTATTATATAGGAACTGTAATACTGTTTGAGTTGACAGAGTGTGTGTCTGATTCTGTTAGAATATAGCACAATTTCTCTATTTTGTTTTAATAATAGTGTATACCGTGTAAGGGATCAATGATTTTTCCTCTTTAATACCATGTTGAACTTCGCAAATATTTACAACCGTTTCTGCTTTAGGATCTTGCATTGGTGTTTCCATTTCCTTAAAATATTTACTCCTGCCTAATTGTATGCAGAAGTGAACTATATTCTGCCAAAGCTTAGCATCTATTATCTAGTGTCAGCAAAGCGAATTGATCACGTTACGCCAGGGAGGTGGGAGCTTTCCAATATGTGTATTAAATTTCAAAATGCTATTTACAGTCAATCTGGATGCGGAGTTGATTTTCCCTTCTCCCTGTTCAAATGATTGGCAGCATTTACTCTCCCTCTCTATCTTCATACCTGTTTGAGAGTAACCAGGGAAAGGGAAATCAGTCAGAGAAAGAGGTTTATGACTTCTTTGAGGTAGACACACAACTAAAAGCGATGGTTCTTATACTAAGTTTCCTCCACGTGTCTTGTATTATAAGCACAGTCTGCCTGCACTGCACGGGACACTCACTAGTCCCCTCGACGCTATACATTCAGAGTGATGGATCCTGTCGAGTACCGAAGTAGAAGTAGAAGTAGAAGTAGAAGTAGAAGTAGAAGTAGAAGTAGAAGCAGAAGCAAAAGCAGAAGTAGAAGTAGAAGCAGAAGCAGAAGCAGAAGTACACGTAGACGTGGAAGTGGAAGTGGAAATAGAAGTAGAAGTAGAAGTAGAAGTAGAAGCAGAAGTATAAAAGTAGAAGTAGAAGTAGAAGTACACGTAGACGTGGAAGTGGAAGTGGAATTAGAAGTAGAAGTAGAAGTAGAAGCAGAAGCAGAAGTATAGAAGTAGAAGTAGAAGTACACGTAGACGTGGAAGTAGAAGTAGAAGTAGAAGTAGAAGTAGAAGTAGAAGTAGAAGAAGAAGTAGAAGTAGAAGTAGAAGTAGAAGCAGAAGTATAAAAGTAGAAGTAGAAGTACACGTAGATGTGGAAGTGGAAGTGGAAGTAGATGTAGAAGTAAAAGTAGAAGTAGAAGTAGATGTAGAAGTAAAAGTAGAAGTAGAAGTAGAAGTAGAAGTAAAAGTAGAAGTAGAAGTAGAAGCAGAAGCAGAAGTAGAAGCAGAAGTAAAAGATGCGATTTCGGTTTGTTATGCCAGAATCGTTTAAGCCATTCCTTTCGCTTTCGTAGATTGCAGGTTCATCATGACTTTGTGTCTCTATCCATTTATTGCAGTGGACGGTAAGAATTTCTGAGTAAAACCCTTTAACCATGGAGCTACTGTTAGTCGCTCCATGCTTTAACTTACCGTCTGTTTTTACCAAACGGAATCAGAACGCGAATAACTGTAAATATATGGAAAAGCATGTTGCTCTTGAGACTTATTTTTTTTTCTTCTTTCTTGTATCCGAGTTAACTCATTGTTTGTTACTTTGTTTGGGAAGATTGTTCTTTATTATTCAGACGCACGCCGAAATCGCATTAAAGATGCAAACCTACTATACCCGTTGTTGCAGGTTTGTTTGGGATTGTTTGGGATTGTTTGTTTGTTTGTTTTTCAAGTTAGGTAATGTAAATCAACCATCACCCTGTCAGACTGACATGTATAAACGATCGTCTTTGCAAAGCCTTATTGCTTATAGATTTCACTGTGCAAATGAACTACAATGTAATAAAAAAATAAACAAAACACAAAAATAATTGTCCATATCCTACCCGGCAATCTAATGAATTTCACTTGCCTTTGACCAGGACTATTTTTGTCGAATCTGTATTCTCTGCTCTGGCCCTAAATTTAGGAATTCTCTTGATAGCGATATAAAAGAATCTCTAAGTTTCAGCGGTATACCTTTAAATTAAAGAAATTTTAAAGAAAATTTTCACATTGCGGAATATGTTATACTTTTGTCAGGCTCAATTTCAAATCTTTTTTTTTATTACAATATTGTTTATCGTCTTCAATAATTTTTTTTTTTTCTGTAACTCGTTATATTTTGAAGGGTGCGTTCATAATTACATCTCACGTGCCTTGGTTTTGACCTTTCACCTCCTCTTCCTTCTCCCTTTTCTCTGTCCATCATGTATAGCTATATAGCAAAGACGCTTGAGATATATAGTCTCTTCCTGTCATGCATTCTACACTTACTTACTTTCCCCCCTTTTTTCTTTTTTTTTTTTATTACAAGAGAGTTGTCTCGTGTTTGCTTACGTGTCTGTATGCCTGTAGGCCCCTACTTCTTTTCTAACTTTCTTTCCCTCTTTTTTTTTCAAGCACTTTGCTCAGTTTTGTAAGTTTTTTCATTAAATATTCTTCATGAGGGGACTGCAATCTACAAGCCCTGCTTTTTAGCAGCCCCCTGTATTTTCAAGAAAGTTTTTCGGTATTTGTTATGAAATGTACAATGGTGTATCTCAATTCGCAGTTTTTTGTTTCATTACATTGCTTTGTTATTATGCGTATTCATGTTGCAATAAATATCTATTGGAAATGAAAAAAGCGACACGAAACGAAAGGAAATAAAGAGTTTATAAGAAGCTTTGGATGCTTTCAAAGATCTAATGAGAGTCAGTTTGATTGTTTGCTGTGTACCTTGGTTTGTCTGTTTGAGACTTTATCTGATTAACGTGGTGACAGTTTTGTTTTTTTTATTATACCAGTATTCGTCTTCCTGACTGGTAAAAAGAATGACTTTACCTCAGATAACATGTCAGATGATTACCGTTGATCATATATTGATGAACGCATTGAAAGCAGGATGTCAAACATTTTCAGAAATAGCCTCAGTTTATTTTTGGACGAAGTAAATTAATGAGCATGAGGAAAAAGAGCATTCAGACCTTAATAAAGGACACCGAGAATATACCCGGACAAAGACAGCCTATACACTTGAAAGCACAGCAAACTTTAGTATTTAGTACGCGCGTCATAAGAAGGGACACTCAGCACAAACAAAAGCAGAAGAGCATCTGACCCGTCATTTTAATACCCCGGTGATAAATGTGGTTTTGGGATATTTTCTGGGGAAAAAAAGTTATGAGACAATTTGGAAAGCGAGACCTGAAAGCAAAAGAACGAGCAACATGAATGCAGCACAGTGTATAGCGACACATCGCATGATGATGATCCGATTACGAACTTGCATCGTCGATACACAAAAATAAGCAACAGGTGGTTGACGCTGTCATGATACCTTTTTATTTCTCTTTACTTTGTTTGGCCTTCTTTTCTTCTTTGCAGGCCGAAGCTGCATGATAATCATGGCAAATGAAACCAACACTGAGGGAGTATCAGACATCCTCCTCACCACCGTGAACAGGAACAGTGCTGCTTTCATTTCCCGGCTTACATTTTCGGTGTTTTTGAGCGTCCTTATCGTCTGCAGCAACGGGGTTGTCATGGCAACGTACTTGCTCGTGGAAGACATCCGAAAAGAAGTCAACAACAGGTTTATTGTAAACCTGTCTGTTGCGGATTTCATGGTAGGGATCTTCAACGTGCCATTCCTTGCAGACGCCGATTTTTCGGTGCGATGGCGATTTGGGGAGGTGTTCTGCAAGTTCAGACAGGCTTTGGCGTACGTTATCACGTTCATGCCTGTCACCGTCATCATACTGATGACAATGTTTCATAATCTCCGGGCTTCGAGAAAGCCCAGATATCGACAAGCCATCAAAGCAAAGCATGTCGATATTCTGATGGCTATTTGCTGGACAGGAGAGGCAGCATTTTGTTTCTTCTTAGCGTTCGGCTTTCCTGCAGTTTATGGAAGAAGTGTAATTGATTATGACTATTTCTGCGACATGGAGTTTATATATCTGTGTCCAAATTTCGTAATCTTCATTATCATTTTGAAATATGTATTTCCCCTCGTCATTCTTTCGTTCCTCTGCTTTAACCTCTTTCTTACGATACGGAGAATTTCGACTCGCATCCATCTCACTAACACGGTGACAGACGGGGCAGCAAACCCAGGGACTGCATGTCATTCAAAACAAACTTTGAATACTCAGCCTAACCAGGACACGGCTCCGCCGGGTGCAGCGGCAGGTGTGTCAGACGGGAGTACGAGCACAAGTCTGACGCCAAAGTCCGGAATGGCCGTTGCAGGTACAATCACACCATCCCTCATCCACGGTGATCCGACGGTATCCTTGACGACAGGAAATCCCCGACAGGGCCAGGCGTCTTCTTTCCTCACTACTGCAGATTTGAATGTCGCCAGTGTTCCAGTCGTACCGAAGAAGGCCAAACTCCAAGGACTTCATCAAAAGTCAACTCTCAGACTCGCAGTCCTTGTTGGTGCATTTCTGGTCTTCTGGACTCCAGTAGCCATCGCTTCGCTAGTGTCCCTGGCTTGTCCTCACTGTGTTAGTCCGCTGGTAATGTACTGGGCCTACATGGTAGTCTACATGAATTCCGCTGTCAACCCATTTTTGTACGCCCTAACAAATCGCCAGTACAGGAAAGGGGTGACCAAAGTGTGTCGGTACTGCTCCTGTTGTGATTCCAAGAGTTAATTTGACATCCTCCCCGACTGTTCGCACCTTTTTTTCTTAGATTTTTTTTAATAGCATTAATAATAATAAAACAACAAAATTTGAAGGGCTGCACTATATTACCTGTTTATGTGTACACAGCATGTGTTTAATCTTACAGGCTCTCATGCGCCGAGAGTATCAGTAATGATAGATATGGCGCATTATAAATGTACTTTATTATTATCATTATTCCTAATGTTATGATTATTGTTATTATTGTTACTATGATTATTCTTATTATTATTATTACTATCATTATTATCATTATCATTATTATTAAAATTGCACATATGCACTTGCACCCTAACTCATCTTTGCACTGATGCATTTTGTAGCTGCCCTATATTCGGTTACACAATTTATTATGTATTTAATGATTTGTAAAGAAGTATAAGCCATAATGCTTTTCCAGAGGCCGCCATCAAACTCAAGCTTCAGCATAAGATGACGGTCTCCTGCATTTTGTATGTATTAATTCGATTGAATGATCATGATTTTCTAATTGTTTTTGTATGATTATTATTCACCTATACAAAATATCATTATTGGTACATTATAATTATATCATAATATAGTCATTTTGTGTTGGACGCAATGTGAATATCTATATACTCTGTGAAAAATGCAGAAATAAATCAAATCAAATCAAATCAAACCTTTTAATCATTCGTTGTTCAAAGGCAATTGAAAGGAGCTATGCACACCCGTATATACATCAAATTGTTGTAGCTACGGGTCATGTCACCTATTAGGCATTATTTGGAAGAAAATCACTTTAGGCGTTTATAATAATGTAATATAAACGAGATG
The DNA here is from genome assembly GCF_964275005.1 of Diadema setosum. Classification (NCBI taxonomy): domain Eukaryota; kingdom Metazoa; phylum Echinodermata; class Echinoidea; order Diadematoida; family Diadematidae; genus Diadema; species Diadema setosum. Next base: position 11,091,392 of record NC_092685.1, on the reverse strand, counting down.
AATCGGAAGTACAACTGTTCCATACTCACCTTGTGACTGAAAAAAAAAAAAAAAGAAAAGCCCTTTTTCATTCATTGATTGCATTTTAGATGGCGTGCTGTTATTCGAGCTGGGTTATGTTTTCACAATTTTATATACATATAGTGTCTACTCTATCCTTTTCCATCTAATTTTCATGAATTTTTGTTATCTATGCAGCTTTGATTCATGTTATTTTCCCCTAAACATTACGATGGAGATTCAAGTCCTTTTGATTTAAAAACAAACATAAAGAAAATCCGCAAGTGATATAAATAATGTCGCTTCAATATAGAGAAATCATGTGTGCTGCATATAATGTTTGCCTTTTTCATTCAGTAATGAAGTCATGACATCTAGCACCTCGATTGTTCAAGATATAGTATTTAAATTTCGTAAGCTCTGCATTAAATCATGCCCGCAAATTAACTAAAGTATGGAATGCTTTGAAAGATGCTCTTATAGTATACGTAGATAAATTTTGCATATTTTTATTGTTGTTTTGTAGAGTGATCCATGTTTGTAAAGTTTCGCCTTTCAGTAAATCACTCTTTTCCATCGCTATAATTATGATTTTTTATTACCATTGTAAAGTATGGATTGTTTTCTCGTTCTATAATAATTATTGTCTGTACATATATTTTGCATTATACTTCAGCACTTTTTTTAATCATTGTTGAACAATGTAAATCGACAAATGTATACTTTGTATCCTGAATTTCTTTTCGTTTGATTGAAATAAAGCGGGCCCCTAAAATTGAGTTGAGAAATAAAAGATGTATCCGAATATTAAATAGAGCATGTTGCTATTTATATGTTTTATTTTTTCACTTCTATAGTTAAAGTAAGGGCTCCGAACTGAACGTACACAACAAACATGAACATTAACACATATTCAAAACTCATTTCCACGCAAACACTTCACATCTTGCACAATGCACCGCTGCACCTTTCCCCCTCATTCTTCCCTCCCATTCTCTTTATTGCCACTTATAGTGGGTGGCGACTTGTATATTATATTGTTACAATGTTGTATTGTTTAGACAATCATTTCTGATGCCACTGTCCTCGTCAAGCGTTTGCTTATGATGATGGTCTCCTGAATTTCTGTACATCAAGAGTTTCCTATTGTCTTTGAAGAATAGATATACTGTAACTTATGTTTGCATACATAAATGTGTGCACAAAATCGTTTGTTTATTTTCATTTTGCATTATATCAGAAAAAATGTTGAATAATTGAATTACTCATTTGTTTTTAATTGTCAGATTCAAATTATACTCTGCTCAATTAGTTCGTTCAATTGACTTTGTATTTCATTTTTGTATGAAAAAGAAATTCAGAAACAAAATCAAAATCAATCAATTCAAGATAAGTACAACAACTTGCCCGATGTGTGGCAGATGATAACATTGAATTAGTCCTGCACATACAATTAGAAACGTTTCATCGTGTAAAGCTGTATAAGTGAACGTGGACACCATGGATATTCACTGTAAAACTTGCGTCATGAAATATGATATTAATGAATATTTGGATTGGTATCTTGTCTGTTTGAAAAAAAAAAAAGTACGTGTATAGTATAAAGTGCAAAGGAAGAAACATGGTAGCGGTCTATTACACACGCCGTTATAGTGTAAAAGATACGATACAGACTTTGTGGTTACGAAGCTCTGATATTGGTAGACCGTTGTTTACGAAATAAACATATAATTGCGTTCATCTTTCCTGTCTTTCCCCGTCTCTCTGTCTCTCTTTGGGTATAGATTTTTTATTGAGCTTATTAAAAAAAAAAAAAAAGTTTGAACATGTTTTACTTATAAAAAAAAATGGGCTTAATACTTGCCATTGGCTACTCTTTGCAAATTAACATTGGCATCTTCCCAGTGAAAGGTTTGTCTTTCAAAAGCGGTGCACGAGAATCAGTTTCATACACTTGAGTGCTTAAAGTGCTTTTGATCTTTGGGGTTTTAATTTAGAATCATATCATATTTTCACATCTTTTTCTCTTTTTTTTTCACTTGCATGAAACAAAGCGACAACTGGTTATATCATCTGGAAACCAAAGCTAACAAACTTCAGCACAAGGCAGAACAAGACGGCTCAACAAAGCACGCCTATTGATGCAGACAATATGCAAAACGAGTGAAGTGGTTGTTATAGAATTTATTTATGAAATTCTTATAAACGTGATCTGCTCATGGAATTAGTATAATTACCCTTGACATCTTAATAGAAGGCAACATAAGCGAGATGTATTTGTTCAAAATGGCGCAAAATATAAGCGTGTACACAGTATCTGTGATGTGACAATGCCCACTCAAAATATCTATCAAAACTGGTAGAATAACTAACGAGTAAATCTATACATTGGTGTTGATTCGGTATTATGTATTTTTTTTTTTCAAACAGCACTGTAAAGCACTGAAATACATTTTGTAATTGATGCTAAACAAATTGCGTGTCATTTTATTGCACATGTATCATTATTTTCATTATTATATTGATAAACAAAGCTGAACAATATTTTATTGATGGTTCACCAAAAGACGTCTACTTATGATGGAAACGAGTGACGTGGCTGAGGTAAAATATATTGATAATATCATAAAATTTCTTTTACACGTGCTCTGTTCCATGGAACTTGTCATTACCCTTGGCGTCTTAATGGATGGCAGAATGAGCTAGATGAGCTTTGCGAAAAGGAGGGCGAGCAGCGGGTGAAGAGAATGAAATAACGCCCACAAAACAAACTATTAGCAGCTATATACAGATACGGCAACGTGAAACTTGACTTTCTGCAACTTTTCTTTGTCATCTGTTGGCCCATTTATTTTGCGTAATTTACACAGCTGATTAGGCTGAAAGAATTATATTTGTGAAATTCAATCAGAATATTATAGCATCACATAATTATAATACAGAGCGTATAAAAAAAACACGTTACACTTTTGAAAAAATTGTCTAAATTACATTTCAAAATGTCTGGAAGATTTTTTTTTTTTACTTATGGGTGCACAACAGTCTCATCTATCAAGTGCAATCAATAAAACAAAATTTTTGTTCACGCTTGGCTGAACACTGACGCTCTTTGTCCAATTGACTTGCGCCAAATTGAAAGAAGATGGAAAATTCAGCCAGCAGTTAAGTGTACTCATGTAAACGTTATATTACTTTGTATTACTTTATATGGAAATAGAATCATTTTGAATTTGAATTTGAACTTGAATATGTATATATACATATATGTATATATATATATATATATATATATATATATTCATAATACTATGCAGCATAAGATAGACAAACATTATACATTCAAAATGAAGTATAGTGATGCAATCATGCAAATCTGAAACTAACTACCCGTCTTCCCCAGGGCTCTGTTATTTGTTAAAACCTTTTCGACATGAAAAAGTATAATGTATAATCATGTATATACTATTCAAAATCGATTTTTAAACACAAAATAAGAAAAAAAATACTCTTGACAGTTTCAAAGCGAGTTATATGATATAATTGATAATGTATCGTAATCAAATTATGAGAATATAAACATCTAGAAATACAACAAATCAAATCAAGTGCTCGTAAAAACATTACATACAAGCAAAAAAGAAAGAAAGAAAGAAAGAAATGGCCATGCGTGGCAACGAATGATGGCGCTAAATGGGTGATTTTTCTGCTTTCTGCAAGGCACTTTATTGTGACTGCTATTAAGTCTTTCGAAGGAGACTGAAGTAGCAGTGTATAGAGTACAGTTATGCCTTATTGATATAATGAACTCGTTTTACTTCTCTCATAAAGAGTAGACCCTATAGGTGGAGAGCATGGTGGTGACAGTGATGGCACTCACACAAATAAACCAGGGAAAAAGTGTTTTTACCAAGGTACAGCATTGTGGAATGATGTACACCAGTCATCAGAATTAAGAAGAAAACAGCAAGGTCATGTTTTCGTAAAGCTGGGGGTCATAGAACTTTTAACAGCACGTTAACATGCTCAGTGAGATATTGTTAACATAACGTATCCTATAAATACTTTCTTTTTGTTAGTATAGTAGACATTGTGTATGACATACTTAGTGTCAGTATATTCATCGTGTAATGAATTGTTCATTTAATAATTTTTCTGTTATTAGCACTAGAATGTCTTTTTGATAACTATCTAACCAGTAATCGTGGTAACACATTACTGCACATGCAGCTAAAAAAAAACGTGAGAAAAAAGACTTTGAAACTGCCTGAACTTCAAGGGGCCAGACTCGACTAGCATTCATGCTATTTTCTGGCTCCTTATTATCCTTGCATTTTTCCATGTGACTGCGTAATTATAAACAATCAACCTCAATGGTTATGATATGAAATCCATTGGATAATGAATTCAAATTCATTCATTCATTCAGTTTATAAGGGGCTTTTCTCTGTCCTTTCAGACAAGAGAATAATGGTAGCAATGATAATGATATGATGGTGATGATAATAACAATAATGATGATAATATTGATATTAATCATAAAAGTGATAGTACGCTTTCACATCTGTCCCTCTCTCTGAGAGAGAGAGAGAGAGAGAGAGTATATATATATAAATATATATATATATATATATTGTAACAAAATGATATTTATTTTGTGTAGTGTGTAGTGCATTTCCTTTGACATTTGTGAGAAACCATTATAAGAGCGAAATGTGTTCATAGGAATTCAGTAACAAAATGTAGTCGTGGTTACTTTGTGCTGATTTATACATGTAACAAGCTATGCATTCTAAAAGAGTGTTTGATTTGTTCCTTTAAGTCAGTTTTCTGTATTGATGATTATTTGTCAATTAGTGGTTTTTGTGGAGATTCAGATAGTGATAAAAGTATGGATGATAAGTGCAGCGATAATTCCTACAGTTAGTTCAAAGTTGTGTTACAGAGGTTTGATACATACATTTAGCATTGTGTGTGTATACGTGTGTATACAGGTTGGCCATATGACACATTTTAGACAATTAACGTTGATTAATTAGTAAACATGATCAGTTATGGGACTGAATATGGTGTTGATGTTTGATTTAAATGATTTCAATCAAACTGCGAAGAGTTTAAAAGGATAGCTTAATTCTGTGTAAAAACAAAGAAAGAATAAAGGACATTTTAGGGGAAATTGATAACCATGTCTATAATAATTCCACACAGGTACTAGTAGCAACCTCATACCGTTTCAGTGAGTAACGTGTATGAAACAATACCTGCACTACACTCTGCTCATACACTCTGACCAAAGAGGAGGAGGATTGAGATTGAACTTTGTGTCTTGTACACTTAAAGATGTTCTAATTGAGAACATGTACACACTGTACCTGAAAATAAACAAGTTGGTGTTCCGGTACATCGCCTCGGAGGTTGTGATGCATTTGTGTTCAGTACAAGATAGGTATTGGTTGGAATGAATGCTGAATGCCGACGAAACTAAGATGCCCACCGGTGGCGCCGCACTAGAAGGCAACTCGTCCAGCAGCCTTTGCGAGCATTCTCGAGCGGGCTTTGCTGCACCGTGGGATAACTGAATATCTGGACGGACGTCGGAGAACGAAGTTCAGTACTTTGGAAGGGACAAGTACGTCCGACGTACTTCCAGAACGGACGTCGGAGAACGAAGTTCAGTACTTTGGAAAGGACAAGACAGTTTTAGTACGTCCGACGTGCTTCCAAAACTGACGTCGGAGAACGAAGTACAGTACTTTGGGAAATGAAAAGTACAAACGGCGTAATTCCAGGGCGAACAAACGTCGGAGGACGACGTACTTCTGGACTAAGGTGCAGAATGACGAAGTACAAAGGCGGACGTCGGGAAACGACGTACTTTCTAAATGATGACAAAGAACGACGCACTCTAGAAACGACGTCGGGAGTGAGAGTGAAAATTCACTTGTCAGTGTGCTGGGTGAATTAGATATGAGAGTGAGAATGTGCCTTTGAATCAGATGGTGGGAAGTGCAAGGTCATGAGGTGTAGACTGGTGACGTACAAGTGGTAGGAAACTTCAGGTTTTATCCTCTTCAATAGAGTGATCGTATATTTCGATCAAACGGACGGTCGGCTCGGTCTGCATAAGTGCCAAGGCCCCGTTGTTCGCTACAATATACTTAGCTGCCATCCTAGCACACACACAACACCTCACCTCAGCACAAATGTTTCGGTTCCCCACAACCGGCTGCCAATTAACTGCCGGCATGTAACCAGGCCAAATGTGAACTGTGCATCTCACACTTCTTGATAAAGGGCAGAGCCCGAAAGCTCGAAGTAAAATCAAATTGTGAGGATTCAAAAGCAACCTTTACTCTCGTTATACACACTACTAAGATGCGACGGCCCATATTTATATATATATATATATATATATATATATATATATATATATATATATATATATATACATATATTACGTAGACTTTTTTTATAATACATGTACATGAATTCATTTTATAGGCCTATAATCAAATAGCAATTTACTTTATCACCTTTTTTTAGAAAGCAGGGCGAATAATGTCAGTACCATGTCAAAGGAATGCATACTTTTCATTAGATAAAAGGCGACACTTTTTTGATACTCTTTATTTTTGCTTTTAAAAGTTTGGTTTTCCTCAAACTTTCACTATGTATACTGCTTTATAATATACGAGTACGAGTATATAGGCCTACCCTTGAGTATACGTATCGCTGCATTCATTAATCCACATGCCACATTTGGAGAAACTTCCCATTGAATACTTAGTGGGCGTTTGTTGAAAACAAATAAAAAAGCAATAGTAACATTTTTGATAATCTTGGCGAAAATCTTTTTTTCACAGGGATGCATGGTGAGCATGTATTATCACACAGCGAAATTGGGGCGGACGAGACCGCACTTCCGCATAACAACGCTGGTTCACATTTTTTTTTTTCCAGTTACTTGGGCGGACTGAACAATTCTTTGCGCTTTGCTTCAATCCTGCTAGAGCTTCCCACATGCACCCAGCAAATCGTGTCATGTTATCTTGCTCGCTCGTGGCGTGGGTGGGAACCAGATCGGAAGATCACATGAAGCTGTTATGGTCCGAGCGACTGCACTGAGACTTCACATAGCTCCACTGATCCATCCACCTGGCAGCTCTCTGTCTTAGAACTCCTTAATCTTTCATCGGCATACACTTAGATTGGTCTGGTAAAAAGGGACTTGATTCAGTCCACATTATAATTTCTATTCTAGAGACAGGTTCACGCCAGCACCAGCAGACGTTTTCCTCTTGACATCATATTCATATTGCAGTGTGCAGCAATTCATCAAGGGTCAAGATGAAGGCAATTTTCTTTGCAGTTTTGTGCCTGGTTTCAGTTATTGGCGTGGTGCAGTCAGCTCCTGCTCCGTTTAAAATATCGATGGTCGAACTTCGCCCTGCCAAAGTGATTGAAACACTACCCATTGAAACCAAGTCAGCAGGAGCCATCTACAAAGATTGTTCAGCCCCAAATGGTGAGACTTCTGTTCGTACATGTCCTGTCGTTTCTCATTGTTGTGTAAATTATTTGTGTAGGCCTATGTAACTGGGGAAACAGAGACTGAAGAATTTAAAGCCATTGTATTGGGCATTGTAACGTTAGTAGAACGAAGGCCAGCCAAAATGGCATCATCATTGCTGATCACCATCGTCAGAAACTACATGTAACGTTAGACTTCTCCGTTCTAACAGTTAGAGGTCTAACCATCATAATCATCATTGTCATACATGTCATGTACCATCATCATCATCGTTGTCGTCATATTCATAGTTTGACATACAACATGTACTCTTGTAGATCTAGTATCAAAGTAGGCATAAATTCTAGGTGTACAAGTCTAGCGGCTAGTAGTGAGTACGTAGAACTCTAACGTAGTTAGTAGGTTCCTACTGTAAAAAATAAATCTACTAACTACTCGAGTCATCGATGGACCACCTTTTAAGATCAACCAACCTGGCGCAAAGACTTTCTCGCCATATAAGAATTAAAAAAAAAAAAAAAAAATGCATTCCTTGGGATGGGGCGCAATACGCTGGAATATTCGAACATATTAAAATACAAATCAAGAGAAATTAGGGGGATCGGGATACAGGTAGACCGTCTAAACAACCCATGGAAAACGAGAGGAAAAGGAATTGAAGAAAATCCTCTTGGTTTTCACGTCTTTGCCATTCACACTAACGTTAGATGTACATGCTTACTTTTATCAATGGGAGAACAGGTGGTCTATTTAATGATGAGTTTGCACAGGTACACAGTAAAAAATGTCACTTGCGTTTGTCGATGAGAATTCCGCGCATACGATGAAAGTCAATCAATCTGAACCCATATTATGAATCTGTGGTACTGTAAAACGAGGAATGTTGGCATGCATTTTGATTTCACGAAAGCCAAGATTAGCAAAGGTAAAATGCATGCAAAAATTCATGTGTACACTATATTCATTGAATGTTAGAGGCAACTCGTACTCTTGAAAATTTCATGCTGCGAAAAAGGCCGTCGGCCCCAATTCGTGAAAATTTTATGCCGCAAAATATTGTGTTTTAAAGTACATGTATTTTCTGCCATAGCGAAATTAAATTAGGCCCCTAAAGTGAAACTAAATATTTTCTAAGATAGGGCTGACAAGGTATTTTTTGAATCAAAAAGTGGTGAATGAGTAGTACATATTTGTAGGTCCAACCATAGCCCGACCAGACACTGTTACGCTACAATATGCGAAAACAGCGTCTGACGAGCACGGCATGCAGCCTCGAAGTGAGGAACCTCAACACAACTACAAAACTTAGGAACATGTATACTTTTCTCCTTTAAACAGAATACTTTACTCACGTTAAATGCATGTTTCTATTACAGAAGAATAGTTCGCCACACTGGGTCCATGGAGACCACTTGCGATAAGTCCGTGGAACAAATAAATGACACTTTCTGGCGCAATTCCTGACCGTCGGGCTTCGTCGTTGCAGGATTCAAAATGGCGCCTTGACTTATGCGCATGCGTGACCGGATGTGCTCCAGAGCGAGCGCGTGTGCGTTGAAAGTGTCGAACAAACCTTGGCGTCTGCTACACAATAACCGTGGTATGGAGCTCAATGTTCCTCGCCCGACCAGACGCCAGCCGCCGCCAAGCCCAGTACAGTTTATAGCTGTATACTAGTAACCGTGCGTACGCTGCTTGAGTGTAGCAGCACGGTCGACAGCGCGACCTTTTGAAAGGGCATTCACATCACGTGACCATCCGATATCTAAGCTTGGCCTGGCGTGAAAGATTATGTACGGTGTGGACATGCTGGATATGATGATCAATTTCGGTAAGTTTCATTACGTACATTTGAATACTGATAGCATCAGATGTAGAGTAAATATTGAAGAGTATACTCGATGAGTTTGAGGTGACAAAAATGATCATAAGTATCAAAAGTCAAAGCTATCGTGATACGATTACGTCGCTCTCCTAGTGATTGGTGGTCGCGTGCGTACAGCCCTGTCGCGACGTACCATGTACAGCGACTGGGCTGTGTATAGTTAGTCCAACCATAGGCCTACATGTATAAAATGTACAATGTATTACCATCATCTAAAAGCACTGCATACAATGGTGAGGGTCAGCATGATCAGTTTGTACCGATATTCATACAAGGGTTTGTTTTCATTTTTTTTTTTTTTTACCTTCGTGTCTCCATGGAGTCCATGTTTTGGTTTTGTTCAGGAGAGGTTTGCTTTCATTACGTCAACCGATTTGTGAAAAAAATGCTTGCATGTAATTTCTCAAATCTCAAGAAGCCCTTCGATGGTTGTAATGGATATTTGCTGGGTAAAAGAAATGAACCTTTTTTTTTCTGAAGTTTTTATTTGGTAATCGATTGAAATAAGATGTGTTCAGCATCTCTCGACAAGCAGTTGTAAATCCAGAATTACACTCCTCTGAAACCAAGGTAAAATGTCATTGAATATTTAAATCCAATGTCTATAGTTTGGTGATGACTCTTTTAGAAGTAGACTATTAATTGTTCCATTTTCTTTCGTTTTCTATTGCAGTCAATAAAAGGCGCCACCATGTGAAATGCTACATGAAAAACATACTAGTATTTTCTTTATGCTGCACCATTGAGTATAAAGGTCTTATTTGTCTAATACAATGTCCTCCGGTTATAATTAACACAGTTGTTTTAAAGTTTGAAGTAAAATAGTCAAATCCAAAAACTGTAGTCTATATTAATGTGATCTCATTTGCTTCGCAATTGGCTTCCGAGGACTAGTTTTGAAAGAAAACAAAAAGAAAATCTGTTCCATACTAATGTTTGCAGATAAATGTGGTAGGCAAAAATGAACCAGGCCCTGTCTAAAATATCCATTGTTTCCTCTTATGCCATCTATAATGCACGTAGAGCACCCACGTGGAATGTCAAAGTTTTTCTTACACTGTGAAAATAAAAACCAGTATTTGGGGTTTGATTTATCATGAGTGTGTACTGTATGGCGTTTGATGATTTTAGATAGGATAAAAATTATTTACGCTGTATATCATTAGTAAAGTTTTTTTTTTAGTGTTAAGATTTTATGTTTAGGTTTATACATGTACAAGGAAAAAAGAATTTGAGATTTACTTTATTGTTAATATATGATTGTATTATATAATATTTTATGTTATATGATTGGGTACAATGGATTGTTGTTATTTTTACTGAGAAAGTAAAAGTGGAGTTTTTGGAGAAGAAATTAATAAGTTGTTAAATGAATTAATGGGTAATGGAGTAAAAGAAAGGTATATGAAAGGTAGGAGGGGAAGGTAGAGAGAGAGAAGAGAGAGAGAGGGAGAGAGAGAAAGGTTAAAGAGCATGATTTATATAGTAAAAGGTAAAGAGATGAAAAAATGGAATGGGACAAAGTTGCATCATTGTGATAGAAATGTATGTTTTGAAATCAAATAATACATATTGTAATTAGTTTGTGTATAAATTTATTTTTTTGGTCAATTTGTTTGTGATTATAATGTAACTGTACTTGTTGAATGTTTCTTTTACTATGTAAGATGTATTTTCATGTTCTTCTGTGTTGTCCTTTGTCTTTGACTTGTGCCTCCTGTTTAATCCAGGAGACAACCTAGGCCTTTCATGTTACATTGTTTATTAATATAATAAAGAATGTTGAACAACAGCAACAATTCATAATACATGTAATATGTTGGGCTATAACAGAATTTCAGTATTACAAAATATAACTGCTGGTCCCAAGCAGTAAGTAGATATAACATCTGAAAGAGGTTATCCTCAGGTTGAGCTGAGGATTGGGCTTTTAACCTTTTGTGAAGTACTGGTACCAAGAAACTACTTATGAAATAGTACAGAGCATACCATTCTAGGGGAATTCAAAGTTTATTTGATGAAAATCAATTTTGGAATGGCTGAGAAATCAAAAAAAAAAAAAAAAGTGAAATGAAGCCATTGTAATAAAAGGTGGGTCCCACCTTTTATTCGGATTACTCTGTTTTGAGTATCTCAGCCATTTGAGAACTAATTTTCATCAAATGAACTTGTAATTCCTTTTGGAATTACACATTCTTTCGTATTTCATAAGAGGTTTAAACTCACCAAAAATGTTAGAAACCTGAAGTTAGGTTTTAACCAAAACATGTGTACAGTCCCTATAGATACTTGTCCATAGTTTTGATCATCTAACTTTGTGTGTTTAAATTTTATCTACAGGTTTTATAAACATTCCTATGCATTCTCCTTGCTAATCTATGTAGTACAGTGTATACCTGAGTCTAAAATATCACATCACATTCACAAGGCTCCATTTACATGTAAATATAAACTGCACATGTATACCCAGCTTCTCAGATATGACAGTAACACATACATTTATTTTTGTGGGTTGTTTTTTTGTTTTTGTTTATTTATTTGTTTGTTTTTGTTTTTCAGAAATATGATGCTAAAACGAAATGCTATCATTAGTTTACATAATCATGTGAAAAGTAATATTCCTTTATGGCTCGTGCTTTTGTTTTCACAGATAAGTTCAAGGTGAAGAACGTCATTGTAGAAGGTTGCAGCACACCTCCATGCATTCTGAAGAAGGGGACTAATGTTTCAGTGCAAATTGATTTCATTGCAGGTGAGTGAAGTGGAAATCAATTTAATTATGCTCCGCTTAGCCTATGAAAGAATGCCCAGTATGGATTTTATTCCTTTTGCTTCTGGTTTACAAAAAAGGAAAAAACAATATGGTCTTTATCATCCTACAATGTTTCTCATGCTCAACACTTAACAAGGTCAGCAAAAATGGTTGTCAGGCTTTAGAATAACTGCTTGAAAGGTGAACTTTGACGAGACGACTGCAATTTGGGTCTGACTGTATGAATTATACAGTATAGGTATGCATTCTTGTTAGTTGTATTCATGATAAAATTTCAGGGCAATCTGGCAACACCCCAGTTTCATGCATGGAAATGTCTAATCACATAGTAGTAAGCAATTGCACAGTCAGTGCAAAATTAAGAACCTGCAAAATACATGTATGTTTTGAACTGCTCAGTGCATGATACTGCAAAAATAATGATGTCTCTAGTATCACCTTTCAAAATACAATCAAACCTGTCTTAGTGATCTCCTGTCTATAGCGGCCATCTGTTTTATACAGCAAGCATGTTAAAGAACATGTCATTAGCAGCTACAACCTGTCTATAATGGCCACTTTTTTTTCTCTCCCTTGGGTGGCCACTGTAGTCAGGTTTGACTGTATGTGTCATTGCCCAACAGATGTATATTTGCGGGTAGAATTGAAGTGGCCATTTGAGTAGCTAAGCAAAAATCTATGCCCTGTGCAGATTTATGTGTATCATGTATCCACAAGCCAACTCTCACATTGATGTTCTCTTCGCTGACCATCTGCATTCATTGCCAGTCATCACAAGCTGACCTTTATCGCAGGTAATTGCGAAGCTGTGTCTTTTGTTCTCATTTTGCTGCAGAGGAGGTTACTTCCAATGTGACTGCAAAGGTCTATGGTGTCATTGCTGGAGTGGACGTGAAATTTCCACTCCCCAATCCAGATGCATGCACAACAGGCGTCACATGCCCCACTAAGTCTGGTGCAACGTACACATACAAGACCAACCTCCTCATTGAATCTGTGTACCCAGACGTAAGAAAGCTAAGAGGGTTTTATGTTTCTCTGCATTCATCTTGAAAACCTTACAGGAGAATGAAACCCAAATATACATTGTACATGGAATTGAGGGAATGCAGCAATATTGGTAGAACTAAATCAACAAAGAGTGAGGAAATCAATCAGTTAAAAAGTCTCTATATATTGTCAAAGATTTTTTTTTTTTTTTTTTTGCTTCCATTGCTGGATGATAAAACTGCAACATTTTATGACATTTAAAAATATGGAAAAACAATGTAAAGAAAATACAACCAAAATTCATCATACAGTGCACTCCCGTTACAACGAACACGGTTATAACGAAATTTCGTTATAACGAAGTAAAACTTCTGGTCCCAAAATTAGCGCCATTAAAGTTTATGGTACAAAATTCGCTTATAGCGAACACGGTTATAGCGAAATTTTCGTTATAACGAAGTCTTTTCCGAGCACCACTGACAAAGAAATACAAAAGAAATGTGCTCCGTTTATAACGAAATGCAGATCGCTTTCGAAAATGCGTAGCGGAACAAGGCATTTACAGCGTCTCTGCATGGGCGAACGCGTCACATCACTGTGTGTTCGCTTGGTGTGTCACGCACAGTTTCCGAGGGGAACTTGCTTTATTGTATAAATACAATAATCTGAAGTAGATTAACTATTTTTTTTATTGTTTACATAGCTTTCCAGTGTATGACGAGTATTCAACAAACAGAATATCATATATGCGTGGCTTCCTTGTTTTCGTTATATATTGTATTTGTTCGGTTAAAACGAAATTTCGTTATAACGAAAGAAAACTGCCGGTCCCGAGCATTTCGTTATAACGGGAGTGCACTGTATTTTCATTTCTCAAGCGTAATGAAAGAGCACTTGATTTACCTCTTTCAGGAAGAAGGGGGAATAATATTACCCTTAACATGAGCCAGTAGCAAGTTGAGGGAATGTGTACTTTTCATGTAAAAACATTAATCGTTTGGTCTTTTCTTTTGATATGATAGTTTTCCATGTGTGACATCATGAACTGTAGTAGTCTTCTCATTCAGTGATGGCTGTTCCAAAAATATAAAAATTCATAACATCGTAATGGATTCTTGGATTTTGATATTTATCGCTGCATTCAGTCAATCCACTGTATGTGTGGGTTTCATCCCCCTGCAAGAATGGATGTTGTAATTGTGTTCGAATGGATCACAAGTTCTGTGGAAATCATGGTGATATTAGATTTTATTTGAATGATTAAGTGAAGAAGAGATAAAATACATGTACATGTACTCCTACAGTTATATTATAGTATATTGGATGACAATGAATTTTTACTGTGCAATATCAGGAATTATCATCTACAGTAGGATGTTTCGACGGCGCAATAAAAATGCATATTCTCGTTTGCTTGATTTCACTGTGCAATACAAGAGCATACTGAACAAAACACATCCATAGGTGAATACATCAATTCCCCAAAGGCTACTGTTATTATTGGCTGTGCAATAATGCACCATATTCCATTGGCTCATCAGTGAACTCGTCGGTGAATGCTTGGTATGTACTATTAGTGCACAAACTCTTCATTGTTACAATTCACGAGCGTGCAAACATCTTGCTACATACGCAAGTGCAGTGCAAATCCCTCCTTTTTCAGTGCAAAGTCCACTTCAAAATCTAAAAGTATGGTACTTTTTTACAGTTTATCATTACTGGGGCGACAAGACCTCATATCTACAAAATGTCAAATGTTCAGGAGAGCAAAAAAACATGGCAGCCAAAGCACTGTATCCTATGGGATAGACATTCCTTTGACATGCCATGGTGGCTTCATTTTAGGGGTAAGACATCTACATTGTAGGATTTGGACAGGACATCACTTAAGTGATTATCTGACCATTAATGCAAAAAAGTCATTTTCACCAAAATTGCAGATACAAGGTCTTGTCACCCCAGCTTCATTATGCCATCTCTAGATAATGATTATAGATGATAATAATATTGGATGACTTTAATTCATGGAATGCCAGTGAATATTGTACTCATTAGGGCCAATATTTCACTCATCTTTGATTCATGCAATATTCGCCCTCCCCCACGCAATATTCCCTGGTATCCCATTCATAGCCATCCAATATAAAACAATTATTGAACGGCCAGTAACAGTGGTAGCCTATGGGGAATTAATACATTGGCCTATGCATTTCCTTAAATATGCTCCCATATTGCACAGTAAAAAATGAGCGGACAACAATACATGTAGGCGTTTTTTAATGTGCCTCTAAAACGTAGATGATAATGTGTCATATTGCATGACTGCAGACAGATTGAGCCCAGTGATGATTGACAGATTGCTGCCTTGATTGACTTTGTAAAACAATTTTTAAAAAATTGTTATTTAAGCTTTGACCTTCACATTTGATCCAAGGAAAATGAAGAAAAACCATTCTGTAATAACTGTTCAAGTATAAACTGCAAACCAATATTTTATATAGTGTGCCATCAATTTGAACATTTTAATTGCTTTAGGGAGTTACATTTTTGTTAGGCCTTAATTCACAGGAATTATGCTGTAGGAGAGTTTGAAGATGTGTAAATGCATCAAGCCTAACTTCATTCATTTATTTTACTTCTTGTTCATGTTCATTGAAAAGCTATCACTGTATTTCGTTTCTCTCTGCAGATACAGTTAGTGGTTCTGTGGTACCTCTATGATGGACAAGATCAGGAAGCCCTCTGCATCGATGTGCTTGTGAAAATTACTAATTAGTACACTGTGTCCACCATTCAGCCCACTTGAGCTTCCATCTCCACACACATTTCTGACAGCTGATATTACGATGATGGGCAGTTTTTACATTTTGGGAAGTTGCATAGCTTTCCTGTTTCCAGCAATCAGTGAGAGCTCAACCTCTGTAGATACAGTAATTGGAGCCATTTAAGTCTATTGCCCATGGGGAAATGGCCTCAAAGTTGACACATGTGGACTGTGATGATTTGTGATGACAACTCATTTTGTAGGCTGATCGTCCAGTAGAATTATTCTGACAGCTTGCTGCGTATACCTTGCTGGTAATTTGATCATGAACTATACATAATTCCAGGTAGGTCTCTCATTAGATAATTCATGATACTTCAAAACATAATAATGCCTTCTGTCGAGTACAGGCAACACTGGTATAGGTATATATGTCCCTATGGCTCATTTTGTAAGAGTGCAACATTGAGATAAACTCCTATTGTGATACTCCACAGTGATGTTGCTTGTTACATCTGTGATATATTACTGAATATCTGCATTTTACCTGAACCCATAATCTTAACATAATTTGCCGTTCCAGGCATGCTGCTAGTTGTGGGGAGCTCGGGTGTTTCTCTGAACTTACAGTGATTGGCATTAGACATTAATAAGGATCTAATAAGCATATTACTGTGAAAGCTGTTATTTTCTGCATACGTTTTTCGTGAATAAGGAGGTCATGGATATTTTTGCAAGATGTTGTTTTCAGGACTTGATGCCAAGACTATTTATAGGTGCACTAATACCCAGGCTTGTGGTGAATATCTTTGTGTTGTTGAATTAGCGACCCAACAGTGATCTGTAAAATTCGAGAAAATGCAACCCTCACGAAAATAACAGCTTTTACAGTAGGTGGGTATTGTATTCCACAATTTCAGTTCTGCTGAAGGAAATGTGTGTCCTTGTGAATGCTGTCTTATAGGTTTGTGAGAAACCATTGCGGAGACATGCTGTCTTAGTGGCTTAACTGAGAGTTTGTCCAGAGGATAATGTGCGCAGTTTTAGATGCAGAATCAAGGTACAATGCAACTGCTACATGGAGGTATATATGTACATTTGTTTGAGGGAGTTGATGTATTTACAGTAGTTATTAAGTTAACGTAATGGACTTTGGCCTTGATTGTGTGACGCAAGCATAGCCTAGAGAGATTTAAGTGCCATCCGTGATGAAGTACGTACAGTTTAATCAGCAAAGGTCAGAAGGCTAAGGATTAGTCCTTGATGAACATCCCTGTGATAATGTTTTTTGTCAATAGAAGGTACTGTAGACATGCCAGAGTGGTAAGTGTGTATGTCCTTTGCCTCCATTGTGTGCCAGAATGACACATGCGAGGATAGTGACTAGATTCCTGTTTATTTGTTTGTTTAACTCTTTATGTGTCATGGTGTAAACCCCCTGTGTGCCACATTATTCTGAGACTGCGAGGTAGCTATGCTTTCAGAAAACATTCCGTTGATTAAATCTGTGTCACTTTTGTACATTTTTGTTACCCACGACATGTAATGAGCAAAGTTGTAGAGAAAATGCCACACTTTGCTTTGCTATAAATTGCAGAAAAAAAAAAAATCTATGATCACTTTTCTTTCAAATGACCAGTACATGTAGCTACATTATTGCAGAGGCATGACATTTGCACACAAAGCAGTGACCTAAAAACTTAGAATTTACTGGCAAATCTAGTAGAGAATGTTGCATGATAGTAAATAACCACATACAATGCAAGCTACATGTGACAGGAATTAAATGGTAAGAAACGCTTTCATTGTACTGTGGCATGTGGCGATTTATCGATCGGTTTGGGCGGGTTTTTGTGGGTTTGAGCAAAATATGCGAACTTGGCATGCTGGTGACTCAGTCTGGCGTGCAAACGTGGCACATAAAGAGTTAAAGATGCAGATTGGGATCATGGCCTAACTTTATGTTTGTGGCATAAAGCGCTCATCTTATGGTCGTTTTGATTTGTGTGCTGTTGTTTTTTTTAATCAGTCTGATGTCACTTTGAATGTGGAAGAGTGGGTCAGTTTGATTACAAGTGTTGTTCAGTTGAAAGTTTTATTTTGGTGAGTTTTTTTCAGAAAACTTTGTTGGACACTGTTGTGTGTACAGCCTACTTTTTGGCCGTGCCACAAATGTCTTTTTGTATGTGAGAAAATCTGTCAAATATTGTCAAGTACATGAGACTTTAGAAAAGGAAAGCACTTGTTTTTGAATTTGTAATGACAGTTATGAAGGATGTCTGATTAGGCGAAGTAGTAATCAAATGTCTGTTTTGAGGATTAGAGAAGATCCCCTTTATTTTATTTTGTACATTTTAAGAAATCACATATGAAGGAAAAATCAAGCTCACAGTACTGATATCTTATGAGCATACACAGATTTATCACTCTGTAACCTGGTAGATTCATGTACATTGTATATTTTATGCTGCTCATGAAGGGATGGTTTAAGGGCCATTTAATATGCCTCTGTAAGGACTCCAAGCCTGCTGCTGATAAGCAATAACCAGTCTTTTGTTTCCCCTCACTTCTTACCATGACCCTAAGCCTGTTTTCTCTATACCTATCTACAGATCTATCTTTCTCTTTTTACATCAATATTAACCCCTTGTGCGGTAAGGACTTCGGACCGTGGATACAGTGTACAGTGCAGTGTTGTTGTGTGTTTTTTTTTTTTGCTCAAGGCACACAAAAGGGTTAATGTGTCTGCATTTACATTCACCAGCAAGATATTTACCTTATGACTTGATTTGCTAGTTTCTGCATCAATCAGTTAGAGTGACCAAAGTGACAGTGATCATAATGATATTATGTGAGTGTTTTTGTTCTTGTATCACTTTTGCAACATGCTCATTTTGTCACTGAAGGCATATTAGGCATGCAAGTAGCGTTAAACACAAATTTAAAAGCTACTTAATGTATTCTGTATGCTATGCTGAGAGTTTTAGGAAGTCCTGGTCGAATAGTTCTTCTTTTTTTAATCATATATATGTATGCAGAAGCTTCTCGGCGAGTATTGAATTTATAGCACTGAACTTGTACTTCTGATTTAATATATGTGGCCCATGCCAGTGAGGAATTTTGTAACGACATGACATGGGGAGTTCCTTGGGTGGCGTAGATTAACAGTCACATGTTTTGCTTTATGCTAAGCAAATACAGTGTATCTGATATGATTGCCTTGGTTTTATTGTGATCCTTGAACTCCTGTGATTTCCATCAAAAGTATTATCCATGAAAGAGCTACTTGATTGAATTTTCCTGTGATGTAGTCCACTGTTGCAAGTTTTAGGATTTGAGTTTTGATAGGATCTTGATGATTATTCATCCTGTGAATTGTTTTTTGGAATCGCTTCTTTGTGGGTAATATATGTTTTCTCTATCATTTTTTTTTCTTTTTGTCATATGTGTATAATCTTGCTTCCAAAAGGCACTAAATCCATTGAAAAATGATGGATTTAGCGCCTTTTGGAAGCAAGCTCTTCAATTACGAAACAGCAAGTCATTTTCTACAAATGCCTACATTAAAATGTTTAGGCTGTATAAATTGTAACTACAATTTCCAAATGCATTTAACCAGTGGCACATATTTTTGCACTTTCTTATCTATATGTGTAGTATGTTTAATTGATGATATCGTGATGCTAAAGCCCAAAGTGATATTTGATTCTTACATTATGTTAGTTCCACCTGACAAGTGTGTTATCTGCATCAACGTTATTATGCTGTCATTTAGAAATCGAGTGAAAAGTTTTCATTGGTGTTAATTCATTGGGAATGGAGGAGCAACAATGTAACTTCAAGAGGGTAAGTGACAAAAATGACAAAAAGCATATATCTTGAAGTCTGATTATCAATTATGGAATATTTTGTGCTAGTTGATATAATTGTTTCTGATTTCCTGTCCAGTGTTTGATTATTTCCGTTGCCTTTATTTTGTGATGATATATATTATCGTTGCAGAGGTTGAATTTGGTAGAGGAACAAGTATCTCTGTACAGAAAGATGCCTTTGTGTGTGCAGTGTCATCTGCCACGCAGTCCCAAGCACTTAGAAACAGTTGAAACTTGTATTTCATAAGCACAAAAGTATTATTGGTCATAGTATCATATGATTATGATACCACTTTTCTAGGATCCTGTCCTATTAGAGATACATCAATTGTCTTACCCTCCAGTATCTCGTTATTTTTCTCAAAGCTATATAGGCTTTATGCTAATCTGTCACTGATGATGTGTGATTCACCTATGTAAATTTGATATGGTTGTACATAATTAACATAGATAATGCACCTGATATATGGAAGCATGTGGACGAGTAAATGATAATCACTTTGCAATAAATGCTCACTTTGATATTTGAAACAGTGGACTGTGAGACCGTAATTATATACATGTAGTGGGTATGCTGGTATGAAACTGATGCATGTGATGACATGAACTCCCCACCCCCCCCCCAAAAAAAAAAAACAACAACAACAACAACAACCCAAAACAAGAAGAAAGTATAGTTAGTATTCTTTTTGTTGCATGATTTGAGATCCATTGATTTTTTTTTTTTTTATTTAGCTGTAGAGCAGGTTAGGTAGATCTAGGTGTAGGGCAGGGTGGGTAGTCAAGCATGTTATCGTCTGTGGTGGGAGCACTTAAGCCTGAAATGTATTGTTTGAAAATCACCACTTACTACACACATTCATTTATGAAGGCATCACAACACCAAGGATGGTGATAGACCTGACAGCCATGATTTTGACATACGTGTACATATGATACGAATGATCCTTCTTTCAAGGAAGAAAAATTACAGTGGGAGACTTGTCATGCCTACCAGGTAGTCTTTTATACTGCCCCATTGTGGCAAATACCCCCCCCCCCCCCCCCCCAAAAAAAATGGCAAATCATCTGAATTTAAGTTTTGTCTATTTTTTAAATTTTCATCTCGGTGAGAGATAATCTACAATCAAGACAGGGATGTTGATTTGAATTACATACATTTTGTTTATCACCAGGAAATATCAGTATTGTCACATGTTGCATTTTGCGGCAGTAGGCCAGAGTATCGTCCTTGTTAGAAGTGATTGAGTTCTCATTCTTTTCTCCTCATTTCCAACTTTCTCACTTCTTTACACAATCAAAAGTACATTGTAACATGTATATTTGATCACTCACAGAAGACGAAGAAAACCTAGAAAAGTTTTCAGAGAAAGTCATCGTGAACACCATAAGAGACTTAAGTGCTACAAATCATTAGAAACGTGGACAGCGTTTGCCAAAACACACAATGCAGATATTTGAGTGTTGATATTGAATGTTGATATGCCATCTAATGTATCATTAGGTAAGGACCTGGTGGATTTATGTTGTTCTTTTTAGACCTTACACTATTTGTGAAAATGTGGTCAAGATAATTAATACTTGCTTGCCAGATACATATAGGCCTGTTTAGCGTATGCCATCCTAGACCAGTGCACAGGAAAGTTTATTATGTAATTACAATGTACCATATACGTTTTTGACATTATCAAAATCTTATTGGACGCAGTTTGATTCTCACAACACCAGTATACCCATACAGTGTTCTTAGTACAGTACCAGTGTAACCGCATAGTTTACCGCATAGATTATGGCATACACTCTCTCCCCATGAGGCTCATGTAGAGCACTTACACAAGTATAGTATTACAAAGATTGAAAAAGAGACAAATATTTATTTTAAAAGAATAGGCCTATAAATATTATTTAAAAAAATCAACCTTGCATCCATTACTTAGACGCCATACAACAAAGCAAACACAGGCATATACATATTCTTGTATACACAAATCATCCCCGCACGGGATGATACATAACATGCATAGACATACACATACACCTATATACTTTAGAGCTGAAGATTGAATTTAAAATAGATATGTTTTCAGCGCCTTTTTAAAGGAGTTTGTAGATACACCACAAGATCAGTGACACACGCACGGAAATGAGGAGCAATACATGACATTAAAAGGACATATTTATGACCTATCACGCTGCCACTGTATCATAAAACTTGTGGGCTATGAACCATTTGGTTTCTGTTTTGTTGTAATTGCTGTTGCTGTCTTATCTAGAGATTTTTTATTGTTTATTTTTGTGAGATTATGGCATACACATAATACAGTTGAAACATTTCAGCATTTATAGTTTTGCTCATCAGATGTCACTCATATCTCATGGAGGCTCTGCCAGTAATTTCATGTTCAACCGTTGAACAGTCGTCTGATTATCTATTGATTTATGTTTAGAGGTCCATAAATATCTGAATTATTAGCCACGTAGCGAGCTTTCAGTTTCAAGGTTTACTTCATGACGTCACGTGGTGTACACTGCTTGATCAACATCGAGTTCCTCATACGATGCTGATCCGCACGTATTTCCGTACTTATAGGTCCAATTGTGAACAATTATCAAATCACACCATCAGTTATCACCACCAGAGGTCACGACTCAAGAGATTGGAGGCGTCGTCCCTATCGTGTCATGTGGCGATGATATCTGAACGATAAAACATCAATTACACCTCACGAAATACTGGACGTGAAGAACACCATATTGGTATCGTCTTAAAAACATACAGTTTACTAGGACTTGTGGTGAAGTATACACACTGTATACTTAACTAATCAAAGGGGTTGGATCTTCTTTCCTTCCTTCCTTCCTATATTGATAACCGGTGAACTTCTTAAACGAGGAAATAGCATCTTCCCTCTTCCTCTTCCTCTTCTCCCTCCTCTCTGTCTGTCTATCCATCTATCCATCTATCTATCTGTCTATGTCCTCCTCCGCCTCCTCCTCCGTCTCCTTCTCCTCCGTCTCATTTTCTCTTCCTCTCTCTTTGTGGTTTGATACATTATCAATGCACCGGGGTTGGGGGCATTCTATACACGTGGTGTTGACTATTACAGTGTATTGGCAATCATTTCATAGGTCGTAGACCCTATATGGATATTGATCCCCGACAACGGCCCAGAATGGCCAGGTGATGATCATAATGCTCTACTTATCACACTCTTGTTTGTTGCCGTTGAGAACTGAGAGACTCAACCCTGAACTCACAAAAAATAAAAAAATAAAAAATAAAAATCTCTAGATAAGACAGCAACAGCAATTACAACAAAACAGAAACCAAATGGTTCATAGCCCACAAGTTTTATGATACAGTGGCAGCGTGATAGGTCATAAATATGTCCTTTTAATGTCATGTATTGCTCCTCATTTCCGTGCGTGTGTCACTGATCTCGTGGTGTATCTACAAACTCCTTTAAAAAGGCGCTGAAAACATATCTATTCTAAATTCAATCTTCAGCTCTGAAGTATATAGGTGTATGTGTATGTCTATGCATGTTATGTATCATGTGCGGGGATGATTTGTGTATACAAGAATATGTATATGCCTGTGTTTGCTTTGTTGTATGGCGTCTAAGTAATGGATGCAAGGTTGATTTTTTTCTAAATAATATTTATAGGCCTATTCTTTTAAATAAATATTTGTCTCTTTTTCAATCTTTGTAATATCATACTTGAGTAAGTGCTCTGCATGAGCCTCACGGGGAGAGAGTGTTGTATTGTATTGTCATAGGAGCAATGTGGTTAATCACAGAATGAGAAGGAACATTGATAGGAGGAAGGGAAGTGCGGATAGAAAGTTTAAGGTAAACTTGCAATAATAATGAAATAGTGAATAGAAGATAAATCATAACATTGACATAGTTATGAGTATGAGTACAGTTATTAGTATGAGCTATGAGGATCATTTAATAATCTTCATCTCGTCATCAACATAAACACCATCATCGTCATGATTACCATTATTGTAGTAACATCGATAATCCAGTTTCAGTTTGAGATTGATTTTGTTGGTTTTTTTTCATGGAAATCATACTTGAAATGACGACGCAGTCATGTACAGAACATAAAAATCTACATAATATATTCACAGTATGATAATCACAATAATCTTCAAAGCATTTGAACAAAATACAATGAAATCAGAGAAGTCAATGATTCAGCTACTTCTAGTTTAGGAAAAAAATGAAGGAATCTGCCATCTTAGGCAGGTGCTCTGATAGTGATCGTACCCTCAGGGAAAAAAGTGAATACACAGAAATGGGCAATTTTGCCACCAAAACTTGCCTTGTGCTCTAACTCAATGATACCTCGAAGGGATATTTTGATATTTGATATCTTATTATCTCTGTCGACCCCCTTCATGGGTATGAGAGGACAACACATGTTCAAAAGTATAATACAAGGGCTATATACATAGTTACAATACACAGAATAAAATACTGTAATAAAAACTGGCAAGTACAAATAGAATACTGTAGGCTATAAACTACTGAGCGTACAAAATGATGGCTACAGATCTAAGATATCACGTGGTTTGGTTTGTCTACCACTACGAGTAAGTACGCTTTTAAAGTACACGTTATATACAGGATCAGGACTAAAGCGAGTGGGCACAAGGAAGAAAAGAAGTAACGTGATAGACTACATGTATAAGTGTGCCGTGAATGGTGAATTAAGTGAATTTTAGGTAAAATGAAACACGCTTTACATTATTTTTACCGAAGATTAGTTGAAATGTCTGAATAGAAGACTGTGTTGTGTATACGACTGTTTGAATGCTTGTGTGTATCTTGCCTCTACCCGACGAAAAAAAAAAGTGATTATGAGTGTGCATGCAGTGGTTCATATTGAGTATATGTTTATGTGTGTGTGGGTGTGTGTGTGTGTGTGTGTGTGTGTGTGTGTGTGTGTGTGTGTGTGTGTGTGTGTGTGTGTGTGTGCATGCATGTATGCGCGTGTGTTAATAGTTGATAATGGTTTTGAAAGATTGAGAAAGCCCTGCTGGTTTTGTTTTGACATGAAAAAAAAATGGTATCTTTAAAAATCAGTGAACGAAGGGTACGTTTGTAGCCCAAAATGGTAAAACCTGTCTCGTCACAATCAGTATAGATGATAGTTTGAAAATAAAACATTTTTAAAGATACTTTAAAGGAATTAAGATATGGAATAACTTTAAAAAGTGGGGTTGTATTAAGGCTTTAAGCATCCGGTCCGTGGCGCCTAATTGATCTTTGAGCTGAAATAAGTTTAGGATTATTTAGTTGAAAGGCGAGTGACATAAGTGTGCACGTATATTAGAATCAAGATTGTACACTATGAAATAGGGATGGAAGTTTATTGAACCTATGTTTGAACATATTTAATATGTCTGTTTGTAAAGTATGGATATCTTGTATTCTTTTGGTATTATGTAGATGACTAAATGAGGGTTCTTTGTGAGACACATAATTGGTGTTGGTGATTGTAAAAATTTAATCGCTCGTTTAAAAAGTAATAACAAATATTCTAATCTTGTTGTGTGCAATGTTTTATAATATTTCACACTATGAAGTATGAGATAAAAGCAATGAATTGTGTGAAAAATAAAAAGAGATCTTACAGTGAAAAAAAAAAACTTTTTGATTTAAGTATTCCAGGATTTCTGGATACGGTTATGTGTGTATTAAACGTAAATAATATTCATATCTCACTGTGTCTTGTTGCCATCTCGCGGGTTGATAACATCAACAACATTTATTTTATATGAATATGTATAATGTGTATAATGTATAATGTGCGTATGTGAGTGCTACGAGTTTGCGTGTGCTTAAACATCATAAAAATTGCTATCACTGTTCTTGTGGACAAAACTACCCATGTTGTGAGAACCAAATCAAGTTTGCTGGTTAGCTGAGTATCTGTATGAGATGGAGGATTCAGCGAGCTACTCAATTTTTGCTCTGTTCGCTTCACTAGTAGGCGACACACGAAATATCTGTATAATACAAAACTATTGAAAATTATACTGAATCGGATATACTCACACTTGGACGGTGATAGTTTCAATTTTCGTGTACTGTATGTTTTATTTCTCAACTTGTACAAAATAGTGAAATCATTATGAAAAATTTCAACAGTTTTCACATCAAAATAAGTACTCAAAAGAAATAGATAACTAAGCGTAATACTCTACTATTTCATCCTACCTTACGATATACAGATGTATGGAGACCGTTATCGATAATAAATAACGGCCTTTGGGCGATAATATTTGTTATAATAATATTATAACTTAGTTTTAACTGAAGGAACAAAACACATACATACACAGATAGACAATGTGAACTTCGAGTATTTTTAATGTCATTTGAACGAGGATGACGTCACGATGGGTATATTAAAACAGAAACGAATTTAAGGGACAAAAAAGGAATATAGGCCTACCTGGATAGGTAAAAGTTGGGAGAAGAGAAGCGATAGCATACAGTGTTTATGTGTTCGGAGCTATGAACTCTAGCGAAAAGACAACCTACGACATATAACTTTCCCTATCACAAAGAATTTGTTTAAAAAAAAAAAAACCTGAGAATTTTACAGTTTACCAAACGATGCTTTGGGGGTATGAAATGGATCTGGTGAGCAAAATAAATTCAAGTGTCATATTGCGAAATATTTTTTGAAAGGATTATTCAAAACATTGTAGAAAATGCTGCGTCTAAGATCGTCAGGAAAAGAATTCCATACCTCAGGTCCATGGTGTCTTAGAGATTCTTTTTTTTTTTTAGCTATAGGAGTTGAGCATTGTGATGTCTGTAATGCTAGAATGTACAAACATAACGCAATACCTCGGGGAAAGTCTTGCAGGGGCGATTGAGGATTAATACCCGATCACACTTTTAATGGTAGCAAATAGGTTGGACTGCTTGTAGTCGATAATGTGCACAATTAAAATGGAATAGACGAAGTCCAATTTCAAGCGTCATGATGCTGAAAGAAATCTTCGTCTTTCCAACTAGCTGACATCAACATGAAGACATCTATAGACTGCATGAATAAACCGCGAGCATCAATGAATTAAGTCGGATGTTGATTGGTGTGTTTCAGGTCTAATGTCAAGATAAGGGTAATGCTCGGATGTTGGAGAATGTGGTTTTATACAACAAATTATGCATAATCATACATACGCACGCACCCACAGGTATATATATATATATATAATATATGTATATATATATATATATATATATATATATATATATATATATATATATATATATATATATAGCTACCGTGTGGACTGTTGGACGAGTTTTAATTATTCGGCTTTTTTAACAAAGAAAACTACTTGATTCATTCATGACATTCCAATTGATTTAAAACCTATGCAGATGAGGCAGGAGGATTTGAAGAAAATGAGGGAAAGAGAAGTAGGCCCAATTTTTGTTTTCCTCTAGCTTTCTGGGCTACCTCTTTTATCTGGTGTTGACAATTATAAGCCCACCTCCCTCCACAAGCACCAGCTCAAATTTTCCCTGTCCAGGTCAATCCACGTCGGTGATGCGAGTTCACGCTCCTTGCTGAACACAAAGGAGGAAATGTAAGCGGGTGCCTATTATTGGAACAACGCGTCGCTCTGAAGCCTCGGTGTGGGTAAAAGGTACAT
Source organism: Diadema setosum (assembly GCF_964275005.1). NCBI lineage: Eukaryota > Metazoa > Echinodermata > Echinoidea > Diadematoida > Diadematidae > Diadema > Diadema setosum. The sequence goes on along the minus strand of NC_092685.1, from coordinate 11,063,887 downwards.
GTATTTGTAAAGAAAAGGTCCCATTTATATGTGTGACCATTCTTCTGGTGGATTGGAGTGGGAAAGCAACACGCCCTACTCGCAGAAATACCCAGCACAACGCGGTTAGTGAGATGTGCAAGGCGTATAGACGTGTGTGAGTGTACGTCTGTACGGTTGCGTGGTTACTCCATAAGTTTATTTCGCGTTATTATTATTACAAGGGGAAAGTCACATAACGGAGCAAGGTGAGTATAATGACATTACTATTATTTGATGACTGATTAATAATTGTGATCATCTTGGTTGCTCTAAAGATATCGTTGTAGAGGGTATCTTTGGTAGATAAGAGTAATACGCGTAAACAGACATGACTCTATGTCTATAATATGTATAGTGCCCCAGGGTCTCTTATCAATACTTATATAATATTGACTGGCCCTGAGGGAGGTACCAGAAAATATTGCCCTAACTGAAAGCATATTGCCCGAGTCGAAGACGAGGGCAATATGTTTTCAGTGCGGGCAATATTTATCTGGTACCTCCCGAAAGAAAGGCCAGTCAATATCATAATTATTACCTATCCCCCTAGGTAAATTAAGAAAATATGTAAATACGGCTATACACTATATGATACAGATCAATCCACATGTATTTTGACTACCTGTAGACCATCAACATGTTGAATAATTACAAAATTGTTCATCAATGTATATCATTCAACTCCCTCGTATAGGTAATAATAGGCAATATTACACTGCAGCACTCAATTCAGTCGACATCATTGGGGTCATTTCGGTCGCTTGATCCTTGACATTCAGCTCCTAGTTGATCTATAGTGCCTGATGTTTCTTCGTTTGATGTCAAAACGAGCAGTAATGCAATACCATGCATTAGCATATCGGCCATAATAGACCTGGGATAAAAGAAAATTGCTCCACCGATGTGAGAGTTTGAAGTACATACATGAATACAAAGACTTACGTAGTTTCGTCGCAAAATGGGCTAAGCGCCATTTAAAGTATAAGTCTATCATCAGACAGAGCGAAATAAATCCTTTCCAGTGATACTTGATACATAACAAGGAATAATCTTGAAGTTATGATTACAGATATCTCGTATTTTCTTTCTTTTTCTTTGTGTGTGTGTGTGTGTGTGTTTTTTTTTTTTTTTTGAACAGCTTTAATCACACATATCTCAACCTAGCAAGAATGGGGTGAACTCGTTTGGTGATAAAACTCTTCATATACTGTTCTTTCGGGGATTTTCTTTTCATCTAATTTGTGAATCATCGGAAGGAAAAGGTGACGTCAACATGATGTATTATTGTCTCTCCCTCTTAAGTAAAGCACTGCAAATCAGGCAGTTTTCACAGTTTCAACCCCAAAAATATGAACTCGCACTTTCTCTAGACATATCCACCCACCATGGCAACCGATAACCACAGTGACAATGTTTCGTCATCCTCCACCTGCGCATCGAAATGTTGTGCGGGGTTCCGGTCTTGCTTGCCCCGTCTGCTCCTCATCCTGGGCTACATCAGTTACCTGTTGCTTGGCGCCCTCGTTTTCTCCCTCGTCGAGGAGCCGAGCTACGCCACGCTCGAGCATGAGCAGCACGAGAAGATCCAGTCAGCGGAAGATCGAGCCATAATAAGATTGAAGGCGGCCTACGAAGATGCCGCTGGCAACGGATCCAAACCGGTCTGGGACTCCGAGGCGATCCAGAGGCAGATACACGCCATCGTCGAAGAAATGGAGAACGCTGCCCTTGAAGAAGGGCCCGAAAACAAGACTGTGCACTTAGGGGATGAGTGGAGTTTTGGCAACTCTTTGCTCTTCTGCATGACCACGACTACTACCATTGGTGAGATGAAGCTTTGGAAGTATAGAATCAGAAAATTGAAACATAAGTAAAAATCCATAATACTTGAAATTTCCATGTCCAATCATGACCTTTCAGCAAATCTGCTTTCAACTGCGTAAATGATTTTTCCTCGGTTCTCTAATTCCTCCCGTGAGCCTAGACATGTTGTTGATAGCTTGTTCTAAAGTAAGATACAGGGAATTTCATGGTCTGATAACTTTCGCTGCAAGTGAAATATCGAAACTAATGTATCTTACCTTAGATGTAATGAAAAGTTATTAAGCAGATAAAGCACGCTCCTAATGAGGTGGACTTTCAACTGCAGTGAATACGTATGAGGTATATATTAGAAATCATGAGCAGCGCCATTCGATCCGTTTATATTTTGGTTAGTAACGATGTATACCAAGATGTTTTTATCATGGCAACTGAGGATGAAGGGGGGGGGGGGGGTGTGCTTATGAGCAATTCGATGATGAACGCTACCTTACCTGGGAATTTTATGATAACATCATTTTCTGCACAAGCATGTTGACACCGCCATAATGCTCTTTGACCAATGTGTAGACTACACAATACGCAGTCGATAACTTGTGGAAAGATAAAATGTATTAGTGATTGAAGCATATAATGAAAGAAAGGCTTGGTAAGAAAACCCTAACTTTGATGCAAGCATGCTCCTTGCGTTAGTAGGCCTACATCCTGCAGACATGAATATTACTATGACACTTTTCACTTCTGCATATATTGTGTTGCTTAGCTTTTTTTTTTTGAGCACTGACCCAAGCGTTCTATGTACAAACATCGCTTTTCTTTAATTTTTCCATCCATCTAGGGTATGGTCATCTCGTACCGCACACAATAGCTGGCAAAGTGCTGTGCATATTCTACACGTGGATAGGCATTCCCTTGACCCTTCTCCTTCTAGCTGACATCGGCTACCACATGGCTATCGCTGTCGTGAAGATGTTCAACCGGTGCGCTCGTCGTTGCTGCGGAAGTCGAAGAAGCATTCAAACGAAGAGGACTTACCGCGGGGATCACACCACGACAGACGGGACCGAAACCGAGCGTGATGAACCAGAACTGGATCTGACCGACGCCTCTGCCGGCAGCCCCGGCAGTAATGCAGCCGCAGACACCGATGAGCCGTTGCACGTGCAGCGTACTAATGATGATAAGAAAGTCATATATCATGACGATGACGACGACGACAGCGACGCGCTGTTGGACGAAGTACCCTTGTTCCTCCCCGTCATCATTTTTTGGACTAACATCATCCTGAGCGCGCCCGTCTTCGGCATGTTCGAGGGATGGGACTACGGCACCTCCTTCTACTTCCTGTTCATCTCAGTGACCACCGTAGGGTTCGGTGACCTCGTGCCAAAGAACCACGTTGGACTCCTGTGTGCCTGGTCTGGTCTGCTGGTCACGTCCATGTGTTTTTTCCTCTCTTACCGGAAGGTCATCGGCATGGCCAAATGGGTACTGTCATTCCTTAATGACAAACTGGGTGTCGCGAAGAAAACGAATGTGGAACAGTATTCGCACATCTAAACAATACTACAGTCAAACCTGTCTATAACGGTCACCCAAGGGAGACGAATAAGATGGCCTTTATAGGCAGGGTCTTTAACATGGCTTTTCGGGGGGGGGCGAATGGCCGTATACGGCAGGTGGCCGCTATCACAGTTGGCTGCTAAGTCAGGTTTGACGGTTTATGAAGCATTTGTAGGGACATCTTTGCGCCCACCCACTAATCTTTCACTTTCCACACAATTTTGTCCATCGTGAAGTGCACTGTTTAACAGCACAAAGATAGATTCATTTATTGACTGCCAATATTTGCAGCTGGTCGACGCCAAACTAAACAGCAAGGTAGGTTCACAAAAGTTCCCTATAACATTTTGTGTGACATCAGTCATTGTACCCAAGGAACAACGGTCACAGAGATGTTATTATAGCCTCAATTCATTATCTCAAAGTCAGCTCAGAATTCATCTCACTGGAGTTTCCCCCATTTTGACGATGTGAGGAGATATAACGTATCATCCACTGACCATTTAACTTGTATAAGGCTGCAAACAAACGGACAAAGTTAAGAAAGATTTACATGATGAGCCTTTGACTTTTCGAGTTGATTTCCAAATCTATATGTAGGAATGCTACCTTAAGTTCAAGCATGACATCACAATGCGGTACGAAACAGGGGATACGGAACGTTTCGGCGGGGGGTGGGGGGGGCGGGGCTGCGGACTGGGGGTCAAGGTTGATGGTACCCCCTATGGCCAGGGAAGAATCTAGGAACGGTACCTTCGAAGTTCATATTGGCGTTGTGATTAGTTTTTTTCTTCCCCCTTTTTTTGAACCTGTTAAAACTGTTCATTTCATATAGGGTGCCCGTTGTTGATACATAAGCGAATGATGTTTACTAAAATAATCATAAGTGGATCCACAGGTCTGTATAAACTGCCACATATCATTGTTCGTTTTTATTTCTTTCATACACAGTACATAGACAGCTACATGTGTGCGGATAGGAAAGAGGGACGGGTGGATGCTTGAAGGGATAGTGTATGCATGAAGTCATCCCATCCACATAAACATACCCGTTAAGCATGCACTTAAATGCCCCAGTCACATAGACATCCCGGATCACCCCGGACCACCCCGGATCTGATCCGGGGAGAGATCCGTGTTGACGCCGGGAGGCCAACACGGCAACTTTTGGAGGTCAAAAACATCCGGCGTCATCCGGGGATTGCCATGTTGGCAGAGCAATTCGGGGTGGTTCGTGTGGCTGCCGTGTAGCTGCCGTGTAGATCCGTGTATCTGCTGTGTTGATCCGTGTAGATGCCGTGTTTGTCCGTGTAGACGCCGCGCTCTTCCGGCCTTATCCGTGTAGCTGCCGTGTTAATATAATGTGACTGGGGCATATGCTAAAACACACACACACACACACACACACACACACACACACACACACACACACTCACACACACACACAAACGAAGAATGTATTAAATGAATGGTGGGCCATGCATTGTACTGACAAAGATTCTAGTGATTACGATGATGGTGAGGATGACGATATGCCAATTACATGATAATACAAGTCCTGATAATGATAATATAATGATAACGATGATAACAACAATATGATAGTAATAACAATAACAATGATGATAACAATGATGATAATGATGAGAAGAAGAAGAAAAGAAGAAGTAGAATAAGATTAAGGATAAAAATAAGAAAACGAACTATAAAAAATAATGATAATAGTAGTAATAGAAAAAAAATACTATTATCATTACAATAATGACTGTATCAATATTGCTGTTTATTATTATTGTATATTACAATCATAATACGTTGTATGTCAAATTGTAACATAAAACTTTCAACACGGAATGGAAGACAGAGTATGTCTCCTTGAGCAACACAATGCTCCTTGTTACATTCAGGTTTAATTGAAAGAGAAAATGTCTTAAAGGAGACCTCCGGATGATTTTAAGATTTTTACATTCGAACAACTATAAATTAGTTATACTGAGGACAGAGTTTCAGAATTTGTGAGAATTGGGATAAAGAATAAGAATATTTTCAAAATTTAGAACAAATTGCAATGAACAAGGATGATGACATGGCAGAGTCACCATAAGAATGCATGAGTTGGGGCTCAAGGAAGCAGAACAAAAGAAGAAGGCATGCATAGATTATACACAGGTGAACTCGCAAGTAAATGCTATTGTAATGGAATTACACTGCTACATTTCTGAAATATGTGAACCTCCTATGTCATCATCCTTGTTCAGTGTCATTTGTTTAAGATTTTTCAAAGTATTGTTTCTCTGCTCAAGAACCACAATAAATTCCACAAATCTATACATGGGAGTTGTTGGTTTATGTACTACATGATGTGAAATTATGAAAATCGTGTGGAATGTCCCTTTAAAGGCCTTACGAAATTGTTCGCTGTGCTTGCTGGCAATTCATACGCTTAGACCATACTCAGACGTACAGATGCCTTGATATATCATAAGAAAAGTATTAGATACATTCTCCCACAGGGTCTTTTTCGGGGGAGGGATGCGAGTGGACAAAACTTTGTCCCTTGATGTATTCTGGAATACATAGTTGGGTTAAATCATCTTTTCTCAACGATTTTCAAAGGTTGCTTGCTTTGTTCGCTTCTATACACAGCTTCTGAAATTTTTGTTCTTGTGAAATGCTCGCAAAAAGCAGTTCAGTGAATGGCCGCCTGCATCATTAATTCTCAAAATAACATAACAGAAAAGCCCCAAAGGGTTTACTTTGGTGACTTGAAAAATATCTATTTTTTTTCTCCTGATTTCACCATCTATTTGTCGACACGACAGCTTTACAGTATACCGTTAAGTATCTTAATACTAAAATGATGGGAGGGGGGGGGGCAGAATAAGTGGCAAACGCAAAACAAAATCGTCAGACTGACGAAAGTCAGCCAAAAGGTTGTATGCTGCAATTGTTTGTTTGTCTGTTAGCAGCGACCTGTGTTAAGTTATGAACGGATCTGGACGACATTCATTTTTAGAGAACGCCAGAGATGGTCCGCGGGAAACGAAAGAAACGAATATAAACGGTGATGCATTCGTTGCACGCTATTTTATATAGGAATGACCTGTTTTGTAGGTCTACGCTTCCCTAGCACTTTCTCACTCTGCTCGATCGCCTCCTGCTCACACGCGTCGACCATCTTTCCTCTTCTGCTATCTTCAAACCTTAACATATTAAGTGCTCGGGGAGGTGGAAGAGAGACACATCCACCTCCCTGGAACATTATGTCATAAAAGTACTGTATTCTGGCATCCAACTATACTATGCGTGACAGTGAGACTGTTATCGACCCCTCCAAAAACCACTGTTAATTGAGTAGAGAGCTCTTATATTTCGTGCCAAAGTAGACAAGGCCATCCATTAACTGTCTCTTAACTAAATGCGTCCTTTCGGGGGAGTCGTAATCGGGGTCGTAAGCAGTGACTTGATATTATGATAACATGAGCGTGAAAACAATTTGGTCACTTTACACGCTCAATCTTGGAGCAGGGATCTAAAGGTGGGAAGAGAATACAAAGTACACTCTCCGTCTGCGATCAGGATGTCGTGTTAGACTTTTGCAAGGGCAGTTCTCAATAATTTGTAGACTCGCGTATGGCGATACGTTCGCTGGGACTGTGCACGTCCACAAACTATTGCGAGCTGCCTTTGCAAAAGGCTAATGTCGGGTACTAGTATCATTATATACATGAACAATATTTGTATTGTATACAGACGTCACAGATATTGTTTGAAGTGAAAGCTGCCCATCCCATCACATAACCGTCTCGGGTTTTCTCTCTTCCTCTTCCTCGTCCTTGAAGACCAAGGATTTAAAGGATCTGTTAAGTTCATCTTGATGTATAATTGGACACATTTGATCGTTTTCTACATCTGCTTTTATATCCCATTTTGATTTCATTTTCTAACTCTCAAAACAAGGATTCCCTAACACGTATAATGGACCATGATTATATTTCGAAAATCATGAATTGTTATGTAATGGCAACTATTTAGCGTTTGATATTATGCGCTAGTCTTCACAACCTTATCAGTATTATCGTCCTCCGTGTGCTACCTTTGCAACGTAAAACCTTTCTTATTGCATATCGTGCCTTTGCCATTAATTTTGTATTAAAATGTGCGCTATGCATCAAATATTTACTACTCCCTTGTGTCCCTTATCATTCTCTGTGTGTTTCAGTTTCAGTTCATTTGCGGGGGGAAATTGTACAATTAGGAAGTACGCAGTTTTACACACTAATATGTGTTTGTATGCAAGGCCTGTGTCTCTCTCTCTCTCTCTCTCTCTCTCTCTCTCTCTATATATATATATATATATATATATATACATATATATATACAGTGGACTTCTGTTATAACGAAGTCCTCGGGACCGACAATTTTCTTTTGTTATATTGAAATTTTGTTATAACTAAACAAATAAAGAGAACAAAGAGCAGATAATTTTGCGGCCTAAATCTTTACTTTGTTGTAACCTGAACTTTGTTATAACCATGTTTGTTATAACGGGAGTGCACTGTATATGTATATATATATATATATAGAGAGAGAGAGAGAGAGAGAGAGAGAGAGAGGAGGGAAACACAGGCCTTGCATACAAACACATATTAGTGTGTAAAACTGCGTACTTCCTAATCGTACAATATATATATATATATATATATATATATATATATATATATATATATATATATATATATATGCGTGTGTGTGTGTGTGTGTGTAAGCCAATGTACACTTCCCATATACTCATTAAGGATATGATTGGGTTCAAAAGTGATACACGTGCACTAAACATTGCTGTGGAAGTATCAATGGCACTTTCCCATCTTAGAAAGTATGCAAACGATCTCTACACTCAACTTCCGTAATAAAGATATATTCAGGCATTGATATCACATTTACTGTCATTTAATCTATGACTACGGTAGCATTCACACATTGATATGACAATGCATTGTAAATACATTATGAATACTTGCATTTATATGAACAGCTGTACATAAAGGAATAACAGGTAAAATATTATGCTTGATCATTGCACATTAATACAAGGACCTTTATAGCTCACAGCTTACAACAGGACTGTACATGTCCACAGCATGAATGCTTCTGCAACCCACTGCTGAGCTCAGCCAGTACAATGCAAATGACATCCACTTGGTCATCTCCTACAACATTAATTGTTATTAAGTTTACACCTCTAAAGAGCAAGGAGAGGTCTTTCATGGTACACTACATTTATAATGAGTCTCATACCTGTATATCTATGACAGTACAACTAATTTCTACTATCTGCATTGATTTTTCACAATTTGTGTAAATATTTGTTTTGTTCTCTTTAATATCCCAAATATATGAATTGCCAACCACGACTAACAACTAGACCGGTCCCTCTTGTGTGGGCCTTGCATTGCCAAAACATTAATTTTCTTTTTGAAGTAAAGCATTTAAGGTCTAAATGACAAAGGACAAATCCTAATACCAGTGCTAATACTTGATTAAAATTATACAATCCCATGAATACAAATATCTCTCCATGAAGATATAACATTGTATCAACATCAAGACAATGTCATGTGCTACCAAACTTGTGGCTTTGTTCACATTAATTTCCCTGAGCATCATTCAAAATTTCACACTTGGAATGCAGATTAGTGACTTGAAAAAAAAAAATGCTCACTTGGTACAAAAAGTGAAAAGGAAACAAGTACATGGTTTACGTGGTGATGAGAACTTTTATCCAAGCAAGGCATTCAGAGTTCAAGGCAATATCAATGATTTTAATTGTACTGACAATATTTTAAAGAAGCTGAATAATACATGATACACTTGATAGAAAATAATGATTTCCTCTTTCTCTTTTCCTGAAAGTAAGGAAGGAGCCCTGATACGTTCGTAAAAATAGAAAGAGCGGAAGGAAACAAGGTCGCACTTACAATACTTAAACCATGCAACTTCACAATTTTCAGGAAGTCTTTCTGCATGGAAGTGTACTTTGATTGCAAGCCGAGTTCCTTTTAAAAGCAGACAGTCTTCTCATTAAAACCATTTAAGAATAGAAGCACAGCACAAGTGTGTATGTGAAGGGTGGGGAAGGGGGGGGGGGGCAGAATGATTTTGAAAATGAGAGGGACTAGAAAGTGAAGACTTAAGAACCTGTAAACTACCAACTCCCAAGTACTGTATTTCTATGGACTACCATCACATGCCAGAACCAGACTTTGACCTGTGAGATGACTCAATCAAAATGTAAGAGAGAAATAACCAAGTCTTTGGTGATATTCTATGATAAGACAACATTTCTCTTTGGCTCCTATCTATAAAAACAGAACAAACAAACAAACAAACAAACAAATAAATAAGATTGAGAGCAAAACTTCTGAAGTTAATATTTTTCCAGTCTCATCAAAAGATAACAATGATATTATCCTATATTAAGTTTACCTTCTCTAAGGTATGGTATGGTATGGTAAGGTATGGTAAGGTATCAATACTTCAGGCATAGATGGGGTATTATCTGCACGGGTACACTCTCTATGAATAAATACACTTTACATTCCCATTTGACAGTACCACAATACCCAAGCGGCTCAATTTAGAAACTGCATGAGATCTCAATGTCATGTGAAAGACAACTCAGTTAAAATTCAACTCTTCTCTGATCTAACATGATAACAGAAACATACAGTAAGAGATACATGTATACTTTCTACAACAACTGGCACAGGACAGCTCTCACAACATGAGCATCTCACATTGTCACTGATACATAGGTTTATACACAATTTAAACACAAGCATTAACAAACACAAAGGTTCATTCTATATGACCACAATGCATGCTTACAGTTTAACAGTGACTTATTAGTATTCATACAGAGCAAATGAATGTTTGGAGATTGATACCATTTTTACCAAGCTTCCCCCTTGATCTACGACAGTAAGACATAGCAATCTTGACTGCAGCTACTTCCTATGCTGTACATTTTAGGCTTGAACATGCATGGTCTCCACTTGGCAGCTACACAAAACACATATTTTTTTTGGGAGAAAATTATATGCTGGTTTTAGGTTTTTTTTTTTGCAACATGACAAAGCTTTAAGCTTGAAAATACATATCAACTTCACATAAAATCCCTGGATGTAACACGTCTGTGTAAAGCACACATTAGGCCTTGTAAGGTTAGCAAACTCTGTGTGTTCATGAGACCTCTGGCAGTAATTCTCACAGGAAATTTTTTCATACATACAAGATGTAAGATTGCATCTATCAAGTATGTTTTATATGTAATATTCTTCTGCCTGACATAAGTATGCAAATCTAGATGCAAAAAATGACATATAGCGGACACTATCTGACATGCTCTTACATCTGTTCATAAGATTTAACACACAGGTGCACTGCACTCCATGGTAGGAGTATGATTGTCCAACTTCAGAGAAATTCAGTAACAGAGAGAATATACTACATCGCTCATCTCCAACTGCACTGAACAAAACACATAATTATGTACAAAGTTATAACTTCTAACACACACATACATATATATACACACATATACAGAAGAAAATTTACATGTACATATATGTAAAATGATAACAGGTCTTCAACGTGAACATAATTCAGCCTCTGAATAACATTCGATTAATAACCAATTACCAATATACCAATTGATTTATAAATATTTTCTCTTTCTTTTTTAATGGGACCACTTATAAAACTTGCTGTCATGATTTCAGTAAGGAACTATCTGTAACCTTGTCTCATCTTTCTATTAGAATAGTGCAAAGTTCACATTCTGCAAATCCTTATGCCAGTAAAAAGGATCTATCATTCATGTCTGACTTTGCATACTTTCTGTAAAATAATCTTGACTGCACAACACTGTAGCAGCTTCCAAGAGTTCTTTCCACTCTCTGAGCTTTGGCAATTTCACTTAATAGACCTCAGTGCGAACAACTTTCTTCCTCATCGGAGAGAGAGAACGAGCTCCCGCTGATCGGCTGGGCCTTGTGTTGCCAAGCAACGTGGATGCCTCCTGATATCCCTGCTGGAACCCCCGCTCCATCTCACTCAGCGTATTCTCCACCCCGAGGCTGGTGATGGCGTGGGAGTGGTGCGCCTGGATCAGCTTCTCGAGGCGAGCGATGATCTCATAGTCGGGAACAGCCAGGGCCCCGACGTCCATCCCCAGCATGCGGGCGATGACCTGTCGGAAGTCGGCCAGCTGCTGCTCGCGGCGCTGGATGTCACCCATCAGGACCTTGGTGGTGTTGAGCTCATCGCTCAGGGCCGTCAGGGAGTGGGTGGTGCGTGCCTTGCTCTCACTGGCCTCGTGCTCGGTAAAGTCCAGCTCCTGCTTCATGCCGGCCAGCTTGCGGGCCTGTTTCTCCTTGATCTTCTCCAGCTTTTCCACCACCTTCTGCAGCTCTTCAATGGTAGCATTCTGGTGCAGGGATGTCAGCTAGGAAATGACATGAAAATTATAAAAACTTGAATGATTACTTTACAGTATCATCAGTGTTACAGTGTTGAAAACCCATCTCTTTTCAAGAGGATCATGCTCTGATTGCAAACAAAGACTTCCAAATAGTTAACATAGATTCAACTCCTTTAGGCACAAAAGAGGCACTGCAAAGTCAAGACAGTCATGCCATTATTGTTGATTCATCACTACATTTATGTAACTTGGGATGTTCTAAAATGCTCATATACACTAGCTGACTCTGCAGGTATGATCTACTCTCTTACGTATCACACTGACAAGCAACCTACCTTGATATTACTGACATCCATCATCTCTGCCTTGAGTTCCACCACCAGCCGCTTGGCATTGGCCAACTCGCCCCGCAGCCGTTCATTCTCCTTGACCAGCTTGCGCTGGCTCCACTCCACATCATCCCTCTCCTTCTGGAGGGCAGAGCGCCCTGCCACACCCTCCTCCAGAGAAGCGATCTTCTTGCGCATCAAGTCGAGGTGGAGGTCTTTGCTTTCCAGCTGCTGTTTCAGGGTCTTGACCTTACGCTGGAGAGCATACAGGTGCGTGTTCTTGTCGGCCACCAGCCCGCCCTCATGGTTGGCTAGCTGTTCTGCTCTGGACAGTAGCGTCTCCCCTGTCATGTCAAAGCCGACGTCGCGACAGATGGTGTCGACGTTCATCACGTTGGCGAGCTTCTCCAGGAAGGCCATGTACTGCAGGAGATCACATGATTAGAATAAAAGCCAATTAGTGGTTATTACATAAGAATATCATGGCATTATTGCACAGGCATCTTTAGCTGTCTGGGCCCTCTATCATTGTAACTTTCAATAAAGAAATGTCACAGTTTTATGAATGCATTTCAGAGGCTTACATCAGCTATTCGTGTTGAGAAAGCAGCACTAGAATACCAGCTGCAGTATAAACTGCCTTTTTGCTGTAACCAATTCTGATATTTAATGTTTAAATTGTTGTCAGAAAATGAAAAGGCATCACAAAGGCATTATAAGTCATTGACAGTTCACTACAGAAATCCTGCTGTAAAGATTGGTTGACTACCCCATTTTTCTACTGTAAACAGAGCAGCTCATTTCCATTCAGAATGGAAAATTGTTCAGTACATTCTATCTTAACTGCACATTCTCTAAACATAGTGTTTAATGTGTGGCTGAAAAAATGGTGTCACTTCCATGATGGTGTACTATGTTATTTGGGAAAATTATGACACTTTCATTTCATCTCCTTTGAAGCCAAGAGACAGGAATAAAAGATGAGTGAATTCTCGCATTGCATCAACAACGTCATGACAATGTCATAAATGCTAGATGCTCCGCAAAACGACTGCAGGAGATTGTATCAGAAAAAAAATATCAGTCAATTGATCTTTAAAAACACAGAACCAAACAGAATAATGACACTCTGGGTTGTTTGACTACTGAAATGGCCATACATGAGCATAAGAGGAGGATTGGTGGTAGAAGTGGTAGTGGTGGTGGGGGGGGGGGGGGATGGATATCAAATCCAGCTGTCTCACCTTTTGCCTCTCCAGTCGCAAGCTCTCCCTCAGGGCATCACTGGACGCCAGGCCATCTTCCAGCTCCTTGAGTCTGACCTGGGAAGAGCCGATGTGGTTCTCGGCCTCCCTGGCCCGTCTGATGGCTGCCTGGTGCAAGTTGGCCTGGCTCTCCAGCTGCTCAGAAAGATGCTTCACCTTCCTCTCCAGGTTCTCCACAAGCTGCACAGAAAAAAAAAAAAAGATTGGTTATTCAGTTCATTTCTTCCATATTATGACTTGTGCAAACCAGTTAAAAAAAATTGAATGTTGTGCTTCCTATATAAGGATTACCATGAACCCAGTACTCAAAATACATAAAATATGAACAAGAGTATCTAACAAAAACATCATAATTGTCAAACTACTATGTCATTATATTTAAAGAAGAACTCGCTGTATGATTTTAACAAAGTTAAAGCCAAAGCCTCATGTCATATGATAATGCTGACACAGTTCTTGAACATTTGTTTTGATGATCTGTGATTCATTCATCATGGCTAAATTGTATCTATTCCTGGTTAGTATAAGTAAAGGTGCCACATTTGTATTATTAATGGGTCCATGTGAAAAGGGTACCATATTTGACATGATCATCACATTCTCTCGGAAAAGTGACAGAGTTTGGCCAGACCAGTTACTAAGAATTAAACTTTGTAAATTAGCACTCCCTTTACATTAACACAAGTTAGTTAACCACAGCTCCTAGTTGCTTTGTGGGACTCCAACTTACTGAATCACGATCTCCGCTGGCCATCATGAGTGCTTTGACACGTTCCCTGATGGTGTCATCATGTGCACCACAAGGTGCAGCGCCACCCTGTGACAGAATCAGTGCCAGGGACTCTTTGAAGGCCTTCAGCTCATTCCTGGCCACCTGGGCATCAAACTGTGTGCTCTTGTAGTCCTGTGACAGTGCTGCCAGGCGAGCCTCCCGCTCCTCAAATTCCTGCCGCCTGGACGAAAGGGCATTCTTGTGCGCCTCCATGCGCTCCTTCAGTGCCTTGTTCTCGTCGAGCAGACGATCGCGCTCTCTGTATGCTACGTCCCGCTCCTAGGCATTCCAAAATTGACGAGACGAAGAAGGTTCAGGAAATATTCATGTGACTTACATAAAGTGCGGCTTAAAAAATTGTAAACCAGTCTGTTTTCTTTAATGTCTACAAATTTACACACATCACTACTTATGGTGGCAAATCCATATAACATGAATACACTCATATACCAGAGCACAACAGTATCCAGTTATATTAAGTGTTTTTTTTTTCTTTTTTTTTCACCAAGACACAAGAGAGACACATACTACAGTAAAAAAAAAAAAAAAAAAAAAAAAAAAGGTTTCACAAGAGACAACAGTGCCCCCCCCCCAAAAAAAAAAGGTTTCACAAGAGACAACAGTGGCCAATATCACAGTCTTACCAGCTTCATCTTCTCCACCGATGTGGCATTGGCCAGGTACGTCTTCTGCTCCCGTTCTATTTCTCCCACCAGCCGCTGAATGGTCTCCCGGCTAGCCTTGGACTCCAGCTCGCTGCTGTTGAGGGTCTCCGTCAGTGCAGACAGTTTTCCTCGCAGCATCAAGTTCTCCTGGCCAAGTTCCTTCATCTGTACAGGTGTGGAGTAAAAAAATGTAATGGTCAGTTTGCTTACTCCAACTATGTGAAGATAGGAACTTGTACAATTGACACCAAAAAAGGAGACACAGTCTATGGTATGTAAGAGAGAATGCACCAATGTAAAAGCTAAATCCCCACTTTATCTGTACATTGGAATGAACATTATACAGTAGTACATAAAAAGTAAGATATAATTATGAACTGAGGCAAAGCAGCTATAATCTTGGAAAATTTTGTATAATCTTATCAAGTCATGTATAATATATGCGAAAAGGCCTTTGTGTATGGCAAGGAAGAAGCACATGTTTATTGTATGTATGAATATATCATATATGTATTTCTGAAAAAAAGTATGAAAAAAAGTATGAAAAAAAATTAGGCAATATCCTTTTCATTTATCTATAAATCAAGTATTCATTCGTCGTTAACCTTCCATCATCATCATTACATAAAAAGACATAGTATATGTTTTTATCATGACCTTTTCATCCAATCATTTTTCAACCTTATTGGAACATATTTTGAGAACCATATGTTTTTGAGGCCTGGTATTTCCTTATCAATGTCACTCAGACAGCGATAATTCATTACCAAGTCCTCTAAGGGAGGGGGAGTTAGATGTGGACATGACAGATCACAAACCTTTTCGAGAATGAGATCTGGCGAATCATCTTCCAGCTTCATGAGGTCTCTCAGCTGCAGAAAGACCTGGTCAAAGCGTCGCAGGCGCACCCCAGACTTCTGCTCCAACTCCTCCCTCTCCATGGTGAGATCACGGATGCGGGCCTCCAGCTCCAGGATGCGTTCCTGCTGCTCCTTGGACTCCTTCTGGAGGGTGGTGATGGCGTACTCCCCTCGGGCGTGGACCCCCTCCAGCACCCCACTCTGATTCTCCAGGTCGCTGATGCGGCCCTGTAGGGACTGGATGAGGACCAGGTGCCCAGCTGCCTCACTCTTGTACTGCTCCGACTGAGCAGCTAGCTCCTTCACCTGCAAGTCGCGGGCAGCAACCTTGGCATGGCTCTCAGCAAGCTGTGTGTGTGCGGTTAATGAGATCACAAATATGAAAGATTACTCTTGCCATTCCTCCATCTCTTTTCAACTTAACTTATTCCTCTTTTACTTTATCTTTAGATAGCTCTCTACATCTCTCTACTCTCTCTCCCTGAGCGTCTGAATGGATATATGTCCATAAATCACAGGACCTCTATCTCTAACATGTTAATACAATGTGGACGGAAATAAATGTCAGCCGATATTTTTACATATTACCTGGTTTCAATAGTATATGATGTATATAAAAATAATATCTGAAGCATATTATACAGTTAATATATCAGTGTACAGATAATTTCATCAGTACGATTATCTGGGTTATCTATTTAACAAATTCAATTAGATTCTGACAGAAGGTTGAATCAAAATATGCCATATTTGCTTAATCTAGCTTCTCTATAAACAGTAACTTAGATAACGTGTTGTCCTTTCAATTTTCTACATCCTTTAGATGTGTCAACTCTATCTCACACTCGACTCTCTAAAAACAAGAATAATCACTAAATCAGACAGAACACCATAATACTCCTTGCTAATATGGAAATTCATTATGAAGTAATCTATGAATAAGTGGGCACTATGAAGTTTTCAAAAAATTAACCATCCACATTAAGCTAAACTAAGCTATTTCTGATCAAGATCTCCCTACAACCTCTTGCAAATGGAGTATAAAACGTACTCAGTCATTTGAATAGTCTGTTCACACACATACCTCGGTTTCGAGTTGTTCATTTTTAAGGACCACAAGAGCAAGGTCCCTCTTCGATGCTGCATCACTTTGCAGCTTGAGTTGCGTAAGTTTGGCGGACAATGCTGCATCTGTGTGCAGACGAGAAGGCTGCATAGAGAATGAAGGATATGAGTAGAAGTTAGCAAAACAACAACAACACAAAACCATGGAATGGTGACATCTATGTCAGAGTTGACTTACAATATAGAACAATAAGAGCATGAAATGATATTAATCATTGGTCATGATCATGCACAGGTACATATCAAACTTATTCTGTACTTGCATCCAAACACAAACATGTTCAAATTTATGAAATTCTTCCGTCAAGTTGTTTTTGAATGCAAACTGATTAAAGGTCCAGTTTACCTTTGCGAGCAGTGATTTCAAAAATGTTCAAGATATCATATTTGATGAATATAAGTAGGTCTGTTGTATCACAAAATGACATAACATATAAAATTTTTGCAATCAAGCCTAAAATATAAGGAGATATCAGTATTTTTCTCAATAAACCGTAACTGTAGACGGTTTAATCTGGAAGTATTCTTATTATAACTATTGTTCACATTTTGTGTATTTAACAATACTTAACATCGATTATACGGATTCAGTTTTTTTACAGTGGTTGTTTCTATCCCTAACTCGCATTTTAGAACTAGTTTAAAGCACGAATGCTGGGTTTTTGTTTCATCTGCAAATGGTAAACTATGCCTTTAAGAGACTGCCCTACATCGATGTAAATCAGTTGCAAACATTATGTTTCTTTTTATTCTCTATCAGGAATACAGTTCAACAAACAGCTAAATGTATTTACAAGTGAAGACAGACAACAATTGCATATCAATTTACAATGTATAGTATAGTATAGTATAGTATAGTTTAGTAAGATATAACTCTTGAAATAATGCAATCTTACCTTTTCCTCAAAAGCCACATGCTTTCTGTGCAATAAGATGTCGCCCCTGAAAATAAAGCCAAAAAAAAGGAGTAATAGTTAGTATCATTTATTTCCCTCTCGGATACGACTACTGATAGGAAAAGGTATAGTCCTATATAACACTCATAAAATTCCTTGCAGTAGATTTGTTGTTTCTGTTAATGAGAAAGAAGAAAAAAAAAATCAGCCTTAATGTAAAAGCTTGTTAAACATGAAAATACCACTTTTACCATGATTCACATAAATGAGATATACCATAAAATAATGTTGTTGCTAGACATCAAGATCTGTGTTTTTAACTGTTACATATACACACCTTTTTGTCTCACCTGTCATTACTTCGCCTGCTGTTGGCAGGGCACTAATTCATGGATTATGAGGAATATACAGTATATACAACTGTATATAATCAAGGAGTACGTCAAGATGTGTAAAGTAATACTTTACCTTGATAAGTCCTGAATGAGTTTGTCCTTCTTCTCACTGTCTGCTTTGTACAGTTTCACCTGCTCTTGCAACTGGAATACAACAGGGAGAAAAAGTCATTTTCACCATAAAACTGGTTTCAAGTCTCATCACATACGTTGTAGAATGTAATAAAAACATATACAGTGGGCATACAAACAAATGATTTACGAACGATCATGGCAAATTCTTTAAGGTTACATATAACACTAACAGTGTGTAAATAAATACAGATTTAATATTGGAGTCAGCAGAGTAAAGAAAACCCTGCCCCAGGAGAGAGGCAGGCCCAATTAGCATTTCAAAACATCTTTAGCAATAATGAATTATTTTCCAAAGATGTAACCCTTGACTTCTGAAAATACATTTCAGATAATAGGATGCGCACTCTTCCCACAGATTGCAAAGACACCAACCACAAAACCCTACATTCAACTTCAAACAATACATGTACATCAATCAATTTCTATCCCTGGATGTACTCTTGACCTTGGGTGGAAAAAAAAATCCTTTACAGATTTTATTTCCATTTAACAGATTTGGATTTAAGGTGATGTCTACAATGTACAAGATTTTCTGGATGTAAATCTGGCACATTTTTGTGCCTTTTGGTCAGTGTAACATATACTGTGTGAAGTGCACTAGCTTACAGCAAATTGTAGTTTCTACGATTCAGAGCAGAGATTATGCTCAACATTAATGTGTTTCCACGATCATTTTCAATGCATAATGTGACAGACATTAATTACTACATGCTTTGTACTCATACTGTGACATTTTGCGAGTATGCCCAGAAGAACACTGTTTAAAATAGAAATACTTACAGTGATATACGAAAGGCACACGACATGAAATACCTCTTCATAATTTTATTCGTCTATTGTATCTATTCTATCTGCATGTACACATGTATTTATCTCTCTAGTCTCTATTTGCCACACATAAAAATCAATTACTGAACGGTAAATCTCCGTCCTTGTTTGTTGTTTATTTCCGTGACGAAAGTACGGAATTGCATAATTTTCCATCGAAATTACTGCAGAGTAGAGCAACTTACATCTTGTACGAGTTTCCTGGACTGTAACGGGCTGGCAAAGGGTGAGATACCAGTACCGGCAGTGGGTGGCGATGCAGCAGGTGCCGACCGATTGTGAACTAACCTCTGAATTTCATCGTCTAAAAGTCGTAATTCTGATCCTCTGCTTAATCCCGTAGCCGATAATCGGGGAAGACCGTCTTCGAAACGATCCCTGCTATAGTAGGATGCCATATTTGCAACGTCTTAACGTGGAGAAATAATTATACCTGTTGTCGTGTTTGATCAATACATGTGAAAAAGAGCAAAATGTATCAGGAATGCGCATATGCAATCGTACATCTCAATGAAGCGAGCTCGCTGCGTGGTAAACACTCGTAGTACATGCAGCATTGGTGGTGCAAGGTGTACACAATACAACCTTTGCTAGGCAACAGTGAAACACTGCACCGACAGTGGGTGTATGCAGTAACCAAGTACTGCAGGGGGAGCGCACGGCACAGTGTGATGAGTGATCTGAGACCAGTATGCGTGATGGATGAGATTTAGTGGTAGTTGCTTCATTCACATACACACGTTACAGCTATACATAAGTGCTCAATTGAGGGGATTAATTAGTTACTCATCATCAGTGTGCAATTTTTGTATGCGTTTTTCTAAGAGTGTGCGTCACGACTGTTCTATAAAACCAGTTTGAGACAAAGTGATGAGATAGCTAATTAACATTCCCAAACTGATGATTAAAATTAATTATGGAGTGAGTATATAAGTGAATTCATATCTGATAGAAGCTGCCTCTTCTACGTTTTCTTTTAAGGCCCCACAGAAGAAACATTTATCGCTGAAATAAAACCATGCATGATTGATTTGAATGTCAAGACATATCTATTCTCTTCTTTTCTTCCAAAACCAAACGAAATGTCCTTCTGGACAACTGCAATTATATTTACCTCGCAGTCAAAATTCCTTGCAATAAATCTGCACATTGCACCAGTAGGCCTATTATACACTTTCCACAAACAGCACAAGAGTATATGCGATTTCTATGAAATTATCTTAAAATATTATGCACCTTATTATATGTGACATGTATTTACCAAATCCTGTACACCAATAAATATGTAATTTTTACACTTTTTTTTCAACCACTGTTTCAAGCAATTGCTTGTGATTGTCTCGCCATCAATCAGAATTGTACAATATTTTGTTTCTTCAAACAGGCTTTGGGTTTGCTGAATATACACTATTATATAGTTTGTTTATCATAGATAACTTTGTCATTTCTTTAATACATCTTAACTCTTATAATGAAATTATTATAACTATTACTATACTGGTACTATATAATAATAGTAATGATAATAATAATAATAATAATAATAATCATCATCATCATCATCATCATCATCATCATCATCATCATCATCATCATTGCAATGACAATAGTTACTTAGCGCTTTTTAGTGTAAAAAAAGTATCTGCAAACAAAAAACAAACGCGAAACTGTGAAAGATTGTCTTAACTGAGAAAAAAAAAATCCCCGTAAAGCTGTATTCGTGAGATTTCCCCCTAGAAATAGGACCTAAGTGTCATGTGAAGTGCGTTTGAATATACTATATGCAATTAAGTAATTACAATACATCAAATCCGACATTTTTTGACTTTGGGGAAGAATTGGAAGAATTGAACATATCTAGATATGGTCGATACATTTTGGGTAGATTCAAGAAGTAATGTGCCATGAGAGCAATTTGATGTCAGTGAAGTACAATACATGATTATGATAAGCAGCATGGAAGATTAATAGTCGACGTCCAAGTTGTCGTACCTTTCTCG
Organism: Diadema setosum; assembly: GCF_964275005.1. Taxonomy (NCBI): domain Eukaryota; kingdom Metazoa; phylum Echinodermata; class Echinoidea; order Diadematoida; family Diadematidae; genus Diadema; species Diadema setosum. The sequence goes on along the minus strand of NC_092685.1, from coordinate 11,042,727 downwards.
ATTACAGGTGATGAAATTTTGCACAAATTGTTTAGTCAAAGTGATTGTTCTCTTTTCATTTCATTTCATTTGTCCGTTACTTCACCATTTATTTTTTTCCCCTGTTTATTCCATTCCATACTTTGCTACTTTGTTGGTTACTCTGGTTTCCCCCCCCCCCCCCCCTCGTTTTCAAGTCGGATTAAAGAAGAAACGGGAACCGCGCCATCAAGTGGCAGAGAAGAATAAGTCACCTCTTGTTAAGTTGCGCTTAGATGGTAAGCTACTACAGTTTTATGGGGTAGGAAGTGATAGTGCGGTGAATATAGATGTAATCCACGTTCTGTAATAGGTGGAAACTGTGTATACCCCTTGCTTCTTGACGTCGACATGAACATAACTCATTTTGACTTGCACTCATGATGAAATATTTCAAGAAAAATTTGATGCGCTGAAGTTACACTTACATGCAAAGTCCTTGGAGCTTCCTCATCTTTTATGAGTCCACTGATCAAGCGATTAATTATATTCCAAGTGTTTTCAAAGTCCTGTCTTTAAGTTACCTTGACAATATGAACGTCATTAATTCAATCAAATTTTTTTTAAACAATTTATATGGTTATTCGGTTGAAACTTCGTGGGTAACCTTTGTGAAGGAATGTGCGGAGCGACGAGTATGATGAATAACGAGAGTCTGATTAGAGGATAAATGCGAAGTCGAAGAGAAGGAATTTCGAACATTCTGATATATAATTATTTATTTGTAAACTCTTTAAGACTGTCTAAACATGTCGTGGGTATGAATTACTCTGAGTTTGATCAGCAAGTAAGGTAAATTTTGTGTTGTGCCTATATAACGCTTTGAGCAGTGAATAAGAAAACCCCCTTCATAGGCTGGATACAAAGTGGTAAAGCACATTTGGTATACTGCTGAGAAGGTAGATCATTTCATCTCTCATATGAGACCAGCGGAAAATCTGCTGGAATCTTCACAAAACTGTACTGAAAACCTTGGGAAACTAGAAGTAAAGTGCCACTATTGTTCTCTGATAAAGTGCTACGAAACACCTCAATTTATGACCGGTGTCATGGCAACGAGACGCTCTTTCCATGGTTACCGGTGAACCCTGACACCAGAAAGTCAAGCTCGCACATACCTCACTCCGTCGAGACGGATTTGAGGTGAGTTTAGTCCCAACGCTATCGAATGTGACGAATGTATTATTAGGACGGAGAAGAGCCATGTATCTGCATGATCTCGAAGAAAGTCGCTTGCGTGGTGCTGGGTTGGGTAAAGTAACCATCCAATCAATGTGAACTGAATTTAAGCGAGGAAACGGAACAAATCTTCGGGAAACATCGCTCAACAAAAATCACGACAACTTCGACTGGCGGGCTCTCGGTCAGTACGTCGGAGAGCGTCCATGGTGAAAAATCAGATCACTGATTGACGTCACGGATGTACCACTTCTGAGCTTCAGAGTACACCGTATAGTATAGTACAAGGACATCCAAGAAGACGCACAGTTGATGAGGAGCACACGTCTTGATCACAAACCGAGGGCAGCTGGAGGTTGCTAGTAAGTTTCGATATCAAGATATCAATATGTCTTAATTTCGCATTGCAGGCTTATAAGAATATACTGTGCAATGTGCCATTTACCAAGGGATTTGGAGATACAGAGAAAGAGAGAGAGAGAGAAGGGGGCGCAAAGGGAGATGACAAGACTCGTTTCTTTCAGCCAGAATATCGCATTGATATCATGAGATAGATCATCATGAGGTTGTTACCATCACTATACATATACTCCGTGAGAAAGGGAAACGCGTTTTTGTTTACATTCTTACCTTTGCTTGGAGAATAATCCTTTATCCCCCACCGAACTCCACCCCACACGTTCTTATAGGTCATTGTATCGACAAATTCTTTCATTTTTCCTCCCCTCGGCATTGAGACTGCTTTTATAGTCGTAATTCAACTGTTACTCACCGATCCGTCTCAGTGTTGAAGATGCTCACGAAGCCATGACGGAAGTAACAAAAGAGCTTAGTTAGATCTCCTTTCATTGTGCCTGTGGATCCTTTTTATCCAAGGATTGTCTGGGCAGAGTCCTTCGTTACTATATAATGGCCTAACACGCGCGTTGTGCAAACGAACAGTAAACTTATATTAAACACACGGGCTTGATGGACTAACCAACTAAGAGGCTGTGAGACAGGAAAAGTAATCATGTGAGTTTTGTTATGTGCATGTTGCATTGTTAGGTCAAGCCCGACATTATTTCATTCGTCTTCCGATCACAGTCACACCACTAAGCGGGACCACCACGCTGATTTCTGAGATGTAACCGGTCAGTGTTGACACTGAAGTCGAATCGAGAAGGCTGCATGGTTGTTTGACATTACCTTTTGTGGAAACGTGGAGTGATATTTATTAGACAGATGTAAGGATCTGGGAAGATGCGTTACATATCATCGGACTGGATGTCTGTTTTAATCGACACATTTATAACGGGTGAGCAAGAGTAAAATTACAAGTATGATATAATAAGGCAAACATGTCAAACATAGCAAGCATGTCATGAAGTGTTCGTCTCGGTGAGTTTAAAGAACCATGCTTGCGGAGTTGCTCTGGGTATGATTTATGTAGGCCTATTTTGTTTTGTATTTTGCCCTCTAATATTTCATCTATCTATTTATAGTCGTAGAATTTAGTTTCGTTTTCAAATCTGTTTTGTTGTAAGATTTGTTCTGACTGCATGGTTTCCTCCTGGCAACGCCATCTTCATCACAGAAGACTATGACATTAATTTGTCAAAACAATTAAAAAAATGTTATCTCAAAAAAATACTTGTAGTGGCACATGATGAATAATTCAAAGGTCTAACGACACGTATCCACGCTGAAATTCAAGGATAAACAGCTGGAATTGAAAACGAGTGCAAGTGCCTCCATTGGGATAACAGGTACGATTTCGTGTCGTCATCATCAGTAGCTGCTAGGGAGTAAGCTATAGTAACCAACCAGGAGGAATGCAATTAGATTGGGTACACTTAATGGACATGCGAATATTAATTAGGCGTTGATGACGCAGAGACAGAGTTTAATTGAAATCTTTTTCCATCACATCAAAACAAATCCACTCTTTATGTTCAGTGAACAGCACCAACGAATTCAGATGATGTCTGTGAACTGTTAGGATGAATACGAGGTATACAGACTCTTTTTTTTTGTGATTTCCACGTGTGCTTTTATTCTAAATTAAGACTGACCATCACTGTGACCATGGGATCAAAATGGCAATCATGGACGCACAATCTGTTCTGTCCACCACGTCACAGTTTTATAGTCTAGACTTCCAACCGATCTCGTATTTGGTAATATAGGTAAAATAAGTTTTTTTTTTTCTTCTTCTTCAACAGAACTGTCCCATTCCAAGTGGTTTTGATATGCGGATGTGTTATTTCAGCAGGTATTTTACCACTCCCTCCCTTTTAGAACGATTATGTTTAGATGGTTTTCCTGTTCGATTGTAAAAAAAGAATAAAAATAAAAGTCTTTTTTTTCTTCAGATATGCGTATATTCTGCATTTGATACGAACGGGTAAGTTACAGAAAAATGTCTGCACACAACACCTTTAACATGTACAAGAACAGATGCAAACGTACGACGGACTAATCCAATGTATGACATGATATAATTGTTTTAAGGCACCCTCTCGTACTCCTTTCTCCCGCTAATGTGATGGGACATAGAGAGAGTGTATTTCCTCTTCCCTGTCAATGACGTTGCTCTGTGCACACTTCCATCATTATAGATGATATACAGTGGATAACATCATGATCCAATCACTGAGTTGGTGGTTATGATACCAGGCTGCGATCATCGTCACCACCTTTCTGATTAAATCTCAGACAGTTTTGTCGACGTAATATACTGGGCGTGATATAATGATATCTTCTTCTCTTTTGTTTTGTCTTTTATCTTTGCTTTGTCTTCATTTCATTTTAGCGCTATCTCCTCTTCAACCACAGTCTCTTGTTAAAGGGATGATAGAGTATTGGTGGAGATGAGTTTTGGGTTTTTAACTTTTTTGTGAGATACCGAGAAATCACTTGTGAAATAGTACAGAGCATACCATCTTAAGAAGAATTCAAAGTTTGTTTGATGAAATTCGGGTTTAGAATGACTGAAACATCCAAAACAAAATAAAACAAAGCGATCGTAACAAAAGGCGGGTCCCATATTATATTAGGATCGCTAGTTTTTGATATCTCAGCCATTTCAAAACCAATTTTCATCAAATAAACGTTGAATTCCTCATGGAATTACACGCTCTTTCATAGGTTTCTCATTATCTCACCAAAATATGTCAGAAACCTGAAGTATAGGTCTCAACCAAATCTATACAATCCCTGCGATTCGTATCCCCTTCCTGTCATACTTTATCTATATCCTGCGATTGTTTGGGCGTATGAGAATGAATGTGAATAACTTGCATTCTACTTGAGCAATAATTATCTTAATGATAACACTATATAACATTCATAAGTGGTATGTTCAAACATTGGGTCACATGGTGTCTCTCTGATACAGAATCGCATACCAGTAAGTAATCTCACTCGGTATTTGTTCATGTGTTATTATGACCTGCTATTTGTGTACTTATCCTTTGGAACCGATTTCTACGATATACTTTTTGTACCCCAATTCCAGGTGGCGTAGTTCGAAGGATGTAGACTGCATGTCAACACTAGAACAAGGGGAGAACTTTGTATGCAGTGGGTTCCGTTCTGCGAAAAAACCCCAAGCAGTCGCTCGTCCTAGAGAAGCCATGGGAGGTATGAATGATGATGATTCCAGGATGTTGAAAATTGGAAGAATCTCCCATCTTCGATTTGATTGATGGTCCTGACCAGGCAGAGCGCAGCAAAGGAAAATGGCTCAAGATAATCGGGATGTTACAGCGACTTCGAAACCAAGAGGTAAGTTATCAGTGAACTGGCTAAAAGGTTTTGCAAAATTTGAATTCCTGTACACTGGCTGAAGATTAATTCATTCAAGTTAAGCTCTTATAGTCGATGTTATATCAATAGCAATCTCGTCAATTACCGGTATTTAGCCAGAATTGATAATGTAATCATCTTATGGCATAATGACATAATTGAGGCCTTTGAAATATTGTTTGACGCGCATACGTGTTATAATATCGTGATTACTATATATTTCACCTTAAATAAAATGTAAAAGTTGATTAATCAATTCCTACAGTGCCTAAAGTGTGGGTCATATTCCGATGTTATGATACAGGGAACAATAAACGTCAACATAGCGTTACTATATCATAACGTATTATCTCAGTGCAGTACGAGAAATTTTCTGTGGTATTATAGAGAAATGCCAAGACAATCTCAACCCACCGCACCCATTTGTTGGGTACAATTATAATTCATGACAGTGTCATTGGAGTAAAAAAAAAAAAAATCTCTCTCTCTTTTTTGTTGTTGATTTTTGTTTGTTTCTCCTGTGAGAACATAAAGTTACATAATTAACAAGTATCAACTTAACCTTTATATCAGCCTGCTGTCAAAGATCATCAGACAGGGACATCAATAAAAATTAATTGCCAACGTGTTCTGCTGCTGTTTTTCGAGAGACTTGAGAAGTCGATTCACGAATGTAAGCAGACAGCCGCTGATGATTAGGTGGATTCGTGATTAAAAAGAAATGTAACTTCAAGCAGGAAAGGAGCAAAGGCCGACATTTTCTTGATTTTATATTATATTTTGCTTGTTATTTTGCTTGGTATATGATTGTGTCTGTGTGTTTATTTGTTTGTTATTCTGTAATGGGAGGGTAGGATAAGAGAATGGCAGACACGATCTATATCATGTTTTCATGGTTAAAGGGAAGGTAAACCCAAAAAGCAATGTGGATTGAGTGAAAGCAGCAACATTAGTAGAACACATCAGTGAAAGTTTGAGGAAAATCGGACAATCGATGCAAAAGTTATGAATTTTTAAAGTTTTGGTGTTGAAACCGCTGGATGAGGAGACTACTAGAGGATATGACGTATGAGTGGACAACAATACAAAGAAAATATAAAGCAAATTCAACAAAAATTCACTTTTCTAGAATTATGAAAGAGCAATGGACCAACCTCTTTCAGAAAGTAGGGGGAATAATTGCTACCCCTAACATATGTCAATATCAAGTTGATGGAATTTGTAATTTTCATGAAAAATGGATTTTTGTAGAATTTTCTGTATATTTTCTTGTTATTGTTGTCCACTCATACGTCATAACCTCTAGTAGTCTCCTCGTCCAGCGGTTCCAACACCAAAACTTTAAAAATTCATAACTTTTGCATCGATTGTCCTATTTTCTTCAAACTTTCTCTGATGTGTTCTACTAATGTTGCTGCTTTCACTCAATCCACATTGCTCTTGGGGTTTATCTTCCCTTTAAGTATTGAGAGCCGAAGGGAGCGTGTATGGTGCTCTATGATTTCGCACTGTAGGGAATGATGTTAAATTTATGAGCCAATGCATTACATGGCTTATATTCGCGCGCCCGTACAAAACTATCACAACAGCGGAGCAAGCTAGCGATATGTACTGGAAGCATATGGCGGTAGTATAATGGACGTTTAAAAACCAGCAATCATTTTACTGTTCGCGAGTGAGAAAAGGTCGCAATCCAATGGGGAGTTATCATTGGTGACGTCGTAAAAAATAGGCTCGTTCCAAAGATCAGAGATGATGAAAAGAGCTCGTTTTGCGGATATGAAAGGATGGAGGATTTATTGTTTTAGTATGCCAGCCGCTTTTTTTTTTCTTTCGAGTGCTTGACGTTTTATTTACGAAATCATTATTCTACGGACAGGTACAGTGTATTGGTCTATGAACTTTTTTTGAATCATTCCAAAGGTTTGGCTATCCCAGTGGAAGAAAAAAAAAAAAAAACAACAACAAAGTAAGCCCCAAACTGGGTGTAATATTTGGACAGTCTACGATTACACTCATCTCTATATTAACTAAAAACGGATACTTGTTTGTCGTCAATACATCGCGGGCGAAGTACAGGTGAACAGTTTCAGGTTTTTCTCTGCTTTCATTGTCATCAATATAATTGGCTTTTTCATAATCTTTCCTATTTCTTATATCAGGCAAAGGCCAGGTGATAAAGTTACGAGGGGACCATAAATTATCCCCATGCTGATAGGGTGGGGAAACGAAAGGTTGCCAAGTGAAAATTAAAAGATGGTGGGGAAGGAGTTGAACGTCGATGAATTAGAACATTGATCACTTTTTTTTTTGCGAAAAAAAAAACTTTCGCAACTGCTAGTACTAATAGCTTATAGAAAGAGTAAACGTCAGTAAGCGCGCACTTCACGCAGAATTGCCTTGCTCGCTGCTTATCAGCAGGGAGGTACTTAGTATTAGTGTCTGGACAATGTATCCCAATACATGCTCTGGTCGTCCACCCACCAGTTAATTCCAATACAAAGACTACTGTTTTCCAACATGGGCAATCATCGATTACTTCACGGTAGAACGCAAGAAGACTGCTGCTCTTAAAGTAATGCCTGATAGCGCTACTATTACTTTCATATGGTGGGCTATACTTGGCTCTGATATGCCTGATTTAATTTTGGTCGCTACAGCAACTGGTGGCATAAGGATGACGTGTGGGCGTACACAATGCAACGTCGGACGCATGCGTACAGTGACAACGAGGGAAGCCAGTCACACGATGTCATGACATTGCCTTTAATAACAAACACTCGCATAATCATTTTGTTTTCTTGATATTTATTGATTTCATTCAAAATAATCATTGAATGAATCCCCTAACCCATTCTGGGTGTAAAATGAACAAAAACAATATAAATACATTTCAAAAGCACAAACAAATCAATTTTCATATTTTACAGCAAATGATCTCTCTCTCTCTCTCTCTCTTCAACACGGATAATAATTCAGTTATAAATCAATCCCACTGGTGATTTCTTCACGAGAAAATATTGACATATGCTAACATATATCCCTTGAATATGTTGGATCATATAAACCATTTCATTTATAAGAACATATACACATTGTACAAATCTGGAATGAAATCATTCATAAAACCCAAATCAGCCCTCCCCCTCCCAACCAAAACAAATCTTCATCTATCCTATAGATATTTAATCCTACCAAAATGTATAATAGGCCTATATATTCTTTTACAATTTATAACTATCCTCCTTCAAATTAAATCCCAATCCCACCACTCCGAATCACCCAAAACCAGAAGCACACCTGCACCCACACCCATCCACCCATACACACACACACACACACACACACACACACACACACACAGAAACGTACCCACACCAGGGCCGATACCGCCTTCCTTCCTGATGAAGACCCTTAATACCAAGTTAATGTATTAATATTACATAAAATATAAAAAGCAGCATCCGCCCGTAAGCGACCGCTCCGAGTCCAAACACAAACCCGTGAAGCAAACCGATCAAGCTTAAAGGGACTGTACAGTACTGGTTGAGGTGGGGATTCATGTTTTAAACATTTCTAAGTGAGATAATGAAAAGCCTCTTATGAAATATGAAAGAACATGTAATTTTAAGAAGGATTCAACGTTTATTTGATGAAAATTGGTTTTCAAATGGCTGAGATATCAAAAAAGTGCTAATTATAAAAGGCGACATGCCACAACTTTATTAGAATCTCTTTGTTTCACCTTGTTTTTGGATATCTCGGCCATTTCAAAACCGATTTTCATCGAATAAACTTTTGATACCCCCTTAGAACTTCATGCTCTTTGACATCTCATAGAGTGGTTTCTGAATATCTCGCAAAACGTTAAAAGCTAAATCCTCACCTCAATCAGAACTGTACACACCCTTTAAGCAATTGACAAAATCCATTTATTACACACACACACACACAAGCACACACACACACACACACACACGATCAGTGAAATACAAGAATTTTAATGTACGCCTTTTAGGGTAATAGTACTTTCAATAATCTCTCAACAAATGGAAGTAGAAAAAAAGTAGCAATGGTAGCTGGCAATTAGTGGGAAGGAATGGTAAATGAGTTGTTGTAAAGCAGAGAATTTGCATAGGTTTATAGTTCAAGTTTTGTGCATAATAATTGTTACAGTATAATGTGATGTTGATGCTGGCGGTGAAAATCAAGCCAATGATGGCACAATAATTATGGACATTTTCATTATCTGTTGAAGCAGCAAAGTGAAAGGTCGAGAACCTATTACAAGCACTGCTCGAATACCAATGCATCCGAATGCGAATGCATATGCATCCGACAATGCGGCAACCTGTATGAAAGTGTCTATTTCGACATAGTTGACGGACTGAAATATACATCGTCATTGTTGACAGTAAATATAGAACAGTAACAGAGTCAAAAACTATCGAATCTACATGTATGACTGCAGAACTACAAATCTGAGCTAAAGCGTCCGTGGCATAATGCGATATTGGGATTTGTTTGGTATTAAAAGGGTTAATGACTAATCACTATTGCGATTCTTATTTGCATTGCTCGGTGTCTTGGTACTGGCCAGTAACTGCCCACTCATGGTATACATAGGATGGCTGCAATCACGATATTGACTCTTCTTGTTAGGAAACCACTCAACGAGGTCGCTGTCTGTCTACATGCCCTTTTTAAAACCATCTTCGATCCGCTACATCGATGCAACTTCCCCTTTTGACACCCAGCCGACGCATTGTTTTCATTGTGCATCCATGTTTACCGATATGTTTGATTTTCACCCTCATTGACTTGGTTTCAAATGACCATTATATGTTTAAGGCATTGATTTGTGTCAAGTGGGCTTTTCTCTCCGCCATTCTACCCTTCTCCGTCTTCTGAATGTACAAGGCCCACTTGATTGGAGTTAAACAAGCTGACTACATCGTTACACTTTGTATTGTCTCCCGTTTCGCTTCTCTTTCTGTATCCTTTTTTCTTTTCTCCTTTAAATTTGAGGCAGTTCACACTTATCAGAGAAACAAGAGATATAAAGAGAATTTAAGTTATGCTCTCGCATAAATCGATGCTTTGTGTAAAATGTACTAGGGGAAACAGGATGATCAGCATATATAACGCGAAAAACTCCTAGACAATAGGAAAAGAGTGATAAATTCATTCGTTTTCTCCCCGACTGCGAGGGAAGAAAACTGATTTGCAGGAGAGACATAAAAGTTAAACCATATGTTATGTGCGATTTCATTTTCATATAATGAATCTCTGGTACACGAGGACAACTGGACCCCATGGAAGACCAGCTTAACATAGCTGAATATGGGCTATCCAGCCATCTTCACAGATGGAAATGTACAAACAAACAAACAAACGTCATATTGCCCGTGGGAAGTCCTTTACTTTGGCACAGTAATAGCACATTGTTAATGATAAACATAGATCCTCTCCAAAATAACGCTATTTAAAACTTAAGAACCCTGACAAGACTAATTTTCTTTATCTTTGACAGGGAGCTACCTGGACCCACTGAAGGCTTGTGCCTTGTCGGGAGAAAATGGCGTACCCGCTGGGAAATCAGAATCGGCCACCTTTGCGAAGTACACAACGATCATTAAACAGTCGAGACGGAACGCGTCGCGGGCTTCGGTGCTCAACGATGTCGAACGCAGCCGATTCGAATCCATCGTCAAGCGAATGGAGAGCGAGCACCTGTACCACACGGCCGTGCTTGATCGTCAGAAAAGACAATTCCGGAAATCACTGGAAGTGTTGGAGAAAGACAGAAGAGCTGTCAAACATTATTTTGATAAAGGTGGGAACTGGGTCGCCACACCCTTAAAACTCGTTGACGGCACGACGGTGAAGAAAAGGCGGGGAGATAAAGGCGAGTCTCTCCTTCCTCCGATTGACCCCCTGGCAGCAGTGCAGGAAGCCAACGCCGGTCAACATGGCGCCCACGCTGGCGAAGACGGCACGACCGTCAACGAAAGCGACGGGAAACGGGCGACCACGGTCGACGACAGCAATCAGACGTCCAAGGGTGACGAGTACGAGAGACAGGTTCCTGATTTCCCCTCCCGTCGACTACAGAGCATGCATTCTATGCCTGCGCTGCGTTCCAATTCTATGCCCAAACCTCCGCAGCGGTTCTACACGGGTGACAATATACAAAAAATGCGTGAAACGCTGATGTCGGGCACTAAGGAGACCCAAACCAACACAGAAATTGATCCAAACAAAGATTCAAATACTAACAAACTGTCGCTGTCCATATGAAATTGTATATTCAAGCTCTGTAAAATCTACGCAAGAGGAACGAGGACTTCAAAATAATGGGCAGCGAAAGTAGCGCTTTATTTACTCTAGCGCGTTTGATTATTTAGATAAATTAAACAACATTGTATTATGTTGTGCTAAATGGTTTATACGAATCGGTGCTCATGATTAGAAACAAATGCTATCTGTGTAGAAATTCAAAATTACTATTTTTTTGATCATATTTCTTTAATATTCATTTAAACCTCGCAACTCATCAGTTCTTCTCCACAAAACCAATTTCGCAAAGCTTGTTTAAAACTGATGTACAGGGACCATCGTAACCACACGGAAAGCCATGTAAAGGACTTGCTGGACAATACTTTCAAGTGGAAACGAACAATTAAAAAATAATTGTTTGTCAGTTTGCTTATTTGGGAAAAAATACGGCATTCAAGGCAGCACGAACATATTTTTCTTCTATTGGTGGTCCAAATTTCCGTGGAACAGCTGCCATTGTAGCTGTAATTACTCTGCTTGTACACTTTTTGGTGGTGTTGTATTTGATGAAATCGTGATAGCCGAATCAGTATGCAATGCCATGTATCATGTTTTTATTCTATTTTTATTCCATTTTTATGGTTTAAAAAAAAATGAAGGCGAAGGACGCAATAATCGATGACGGCAAGCGAAATTAATTGCTTTTGCAAAATATACATGCAAAAGTAATGAACTGGTTAAAACGAATCTTAAAACCATGGGTCCCAATTGAGTCAGGGTTGTTTGTTTTAATTTCCGTACAGAAAAAAAAAAATTACATGGAAAGAAGAAGTAGAACAACAGTAACACTAGCCGATCACCAGAAGTGGGAGCTAATATAATAAATATAAATGTCCGAGGTTATACGTCTGGTCTTCCACGAGGCTCGTCGTGATTGACAGAACAAAATTTGATATTCTGCGCAGTCGGCTCAATCTCGATACATCAGAGTCCTTTTCGTACGCAAGAAACCAATTGTAAGAACAATACCATCATAGTAATGGTATTGATTTTAATGTATAAAAGGTGCATGTTAAAGAATGCTTTGTATATTGCTGCAGGCATATTGAAAAGTCGGGTCACTGAAGTCCACGCTCGTTTATACACAAAACGTAAGCTGTTTACTTCACTTAACATACAGCTTATTTCGAAAATTGGTTTATTGTATACCTATACAGGCTTGGTTTGAAAAGGTGTTAGCATGAGTGCAGTATATCTACAGAAAATAATCTGCGGTGAAATCGACATTTTAACCCCCATTATGCAACGTGTATATCTATATACTAAAGACGCATTGAGTTAAAGTTTATAAGAAGATAGCTATATGATCACATGGGTTGAGTGCTTTTATCTTTATCCGTAAGTGACCAAAATACGATATTATTTTCAATATTTACCAGACAGCTCAATCAAATCTACTGGGTGAAAATTGCGTGAAAACATGTGTCGCCTGCATGGCTGAGCAGGCAACGGTTTCCTGCCAAATTCGAAATTTCATAAGTTTGTATTGTTTCCTTTAAGAAACAGATCACCCTGGGATTGTAAGACTATGAATATCGCTATACATTTCTTGATATCTACAATGAAAAACAAAAATGCGTCTTTGAAGTGCAACCTCAAATTTGTATACTTAGAATAGCGAATATCTATAAGTACAAAGAAAGTTAAAGGCAAATAATCATAAAGTTTTAACAAGCTTTCACAAAGCGGTGTCCCTGGTCACAATTACGTAGCTAGAATTAGGTATACGATATGCAAATGAGATAAACTAATGATGTCATCGCCTGACATCTCTCCCATTGGTTAATACGTTTGTTTCTGCATAATTATATATATATATATATATATATATATATATATATATATATTTATTCGTGATCAATGACTTAGCAGCAACAACGAAATTATTACAGCTTTGAAAATAGTTTAATGAAAGAGCTTCGTTCTTCTTCCTAAATGTGTGCCACACAGAGAAATTCAGCGATTTTTTTTTTTTTTTGTGGCGCAAGCGAATGGAAGGCCATGACGTCATCAACGCATTTGATATGCATGAAATTCGTTTACCGTATATACTTTTATCGTTACATCAATCTGTTGATTGCTGTCAGGTTGAACAGTCAATTCAGTTCAATTTAATAATGGTTACATTCCAGTCACTTACGTTAAAACACGAAGGGGGTATGACTTCAGAATGTATTTGTATCCCCTAATAGCTCCTTATGTAACAGTTATCAAGGTATTTCATATGCCAGTGTTTTTATTTACTTGCTTATACAGTGTATGGGAAAGCACAGAGCTGGTAACAGAAAGTAATGTTTAGATCATGAATGATGTCATATACGTATCGACTTGTGCCAAATTAATTGGGGCTTTAAATATGATTTTTTTTTTTGTCCGTAACACAAACGCCCTCCATATAATGCATCAACACTGGGTTATCAAAACAAGACACTAATTTGATGCAAATAATGAGTGAGGTGTTTTTTCCCACACTTCATGTCCAAACATACGTATGTAGTAAAGATCTGTGATCAGGGCCATGCAAGACTGGTGTGGGGGACGAAATCATCCCCGCATCTGACTTCCATCGGAAGTATTGAAGATAATTGTGGATGATTTGTGAAAATATTTGAAGCTTAAAATCCAACGACTACCTAAATTTTCATGTCAAATGATATGAAATTTTTTATCAATATTTGTTTACTTTTGCATGATGTCAGGACCAAGTTAAACGAGGAGTCGATTGCAACCCAATAAGAACATGAAAATATATAAAGAACCCCACCCTCCGAAGGGGAGAAAAAAATAGAAAAAGATGCGACATTGAGACGAATATGGATGTACAGAGTATTGTGAGTATATGTATCAATACTGCCAAACTGAAATATATAATATGTTATGTACTCCATATGGTAGACATACTGTACATTGCATGCATCAGGTTATATTATGTTTATTAAAGAAACATTGTATCTTTGTGCCATTATACCAGTATAAAACATGAATCTGAATTTGTTGGAGTCATTTTTTGTCCAGCAATTTATCCATCTATTTCTGTCCTCTTTGTCTCTCAAAAATATACATGTATATCTATACAGGGCTTGACATTACTGGTGGCCCAGGGCCATTAAAAATTGATGTTGGGTCACCAAATTTCCAAGAAGGTCATCTTTTGGTGGCCCATTTTTTTGTTTTGTTTTGTGTCAGGTTATTTAGCATTTTCAGATTTTATTGGCCCTAATGGACCACCAGATAAAACGTTGAACCCTGATATATACATGTGTGTGTGTGCATATATATATATTATATATATATATTGGTCTGTCACTTCTTGCTTTTTCCAACAAGGCAAGTGCCAAATTGTGTCTCGCCCATTTGCGTAGAAGAAATTAATGTTTTTCTATCTCCCAGAAGTTCATCTAAAAGTTTGTTGACCCCTGTCTGTGACCTTTGACGTTGTGATGACCTTCAACTCCCCAAGGGACATTTACCATCCAAGCTTGGTCACAAACAGACATAAGGATCAAAAGTTTTCAGCCATAATCAAAACGTGCCATAAAAACTTAACATTGGGCCCTAAAGTTCATTGACCCCTGCCTGTGACATTTGACCTTGAGGTGACCTTCATGTTTGGTAAAATGTGAGACTTTGTTTAACCACTCTTCCCTCCAAGTTTGATTGAAATTGAAGTCCTCGGTAGAGAGTTATTCAAGTTTTTGTAGCGTTACGGACGGACAACGGACGGACAGACGCCGCAGGCTCGACAAAATTGTAAAAAATTGCTCGAGAGGAATGCGATATACAAATTCACACAAGACAACATAATAATTCATCTTTGTACATTCGCATTTCAGGAAGTGCACAGTTTTTTTAATATCCATTCAGCTACACTATTAACAGTTTGGTCATATTCATATTCGAAAGGCAGCCAGTTAACTAGACACCTTGAAGAGCTGGAGCACATCCTCTTCAGCCATATCCTTCTCTCATCTATAAAAAGAAGTAGCAAGTCATTGCATGCCTTACCATTATCCATAAACCTTCATCTTATTTAATTCAGTAACAGGCTTTTGACTAAATTCAACAGCAGACAAGGCAGCATGACACAAAAATGACTTTCATTTAAGTTTATACCTCATAAATAGAATTTGGTAACATTGCGGTCAGATGCACATTAGATTTGATTATGATGACTGAATTGTCATGAAAATTCATTTATGTTGGGCATCTTCCAGCCACCCTGGCTTGAAATAAATATTTTTACAAAAATATTCTGTCTTAGAAGTTGTTGACTGAAATACCCACTGACAATATTTAGGATTTTTTTTCAGCCATGACTCTGAGGCACAAAGTCTATTACTTACATCACATCACCAGAAGAATGGAATACTGTAGTTACCATGAGTTGTTCTTATAATCTTGGAAAACTTACTATTTTGCAATGAACCATTATTAAGGACATGAATTTAATGCAATGCATTTGCCATCTGAATTGTAGTGATAAGTCCTGCACATGTTAAAATCCTCTGAAGGATGTACATTTAAGGATAATAAATATCACAGTCCACTGATAACATATTTGCAACCCCAATATAGATATTGGACCTGTGAAGAAAGTGAAAAATACCAGTGTTTCTTGTTTTCTCCTTTGTAATGAGACAAATAAACATGACGATTTCAATCTATCAAGTTTGATTTTCTACAACAGAAAAGTCTGAATGAAAGCATAATTTTTATCATATACTTAATCACACAGTTATGAATCTGTACTGTCCTTTCAGCCAGGAATAACACTTATCTTTACTCATCATATTTTTGAGGTAATAATTCTTTGGTTTTATCAACACATTTTGAAATTACCTCTTCAGACATTTCAAGCACCATCATCATTATGTGGGTTACACTTGGATCACAAGTCATATTACATAGTTTAGTTCGTAACGGCTCATCAAATGTACATAATCATTAAGAATGACAGAATTATATATAGGTGGCGCCACACACTTTCATTAGAGATGGCAGCAATCGAGTCCCTGACATGAAATCAAGACCTTAGTGAGCTCCAGGCTCCATACATACTATAATTTTTTTTTTTTTCTGTCTGTCAAAGGTTTGTTTCCTCCACAGATTTACAAGCATTGATTTCAGAAACCTTTTTTTTTTTCCTGCATGCTCCATACCATTCGGCAAATTGACACAAACAGTCAAAATACTGATCACAGGAAATCACACATAAGATATAACCCAAGTTCACTTGGAATCATGACCACTTTACTTCACATTTATATCTTCAATACACTGTTATCAAGGTGATGGCTGTCACCTCTCACATGCATCCACGAACAAAATATCCAATATCAAATGAACAATACATCCACATAGCAGTAATACATGAATTCTAATTGCAACTTTTTTAAAGTTCATCACGATTTTTTTTTTTTTTTTGAGAGGAATGGACTAATTTCCTGTACTGCATGGCAGTGTAAAAATCAGATTCTGCCCAGCCAATCAGCTTTCAGACAAAACCATCATAAGCCCATACAGAGGCTATTAGTTCATGCATCATCAAAAAAAAAAAAAAACCAAAAAAAAAAAAATGCAGGTACACCTTGCAAATGTACAGCAAAACATGTACGATGTATCTTAAAAATGATTGTGACCATTATGAAAAAAAAAAAAAAATGTCAGTCTTATAATAATTTCTCTTGCAATGCACCAGCCCTTCTTGCAAGCAACTAAGCCATCAAATTTTCATTTGTGTAACACAGTGGCATGTTTGAGCACAAAAACACGAAGCAAATATTCCAGGCAGTAGGCCTATGTTGTTGCATGTGTATACTTACGAGTAAAACTACACGACAGCATTATCAGCTACAAGCATTTTGTATAAATGGACATAATATACAGATGTGAATGTTATGACGTTAAAACCTTGAGGAGCAAGAGGAGTACTTATCACACACATTCTGAGATAGATAAGTCTACTCTTTTAATAGTTAAATCTAATGCCGGCAGGATGAGTTGACCATGGTCATACAAGTACATCTGCTACAGAAGTCAATTACTTTCAGCCATACAGAATTCACACTTGTCTCTAACCACCCTAAAATGCCTGGCAAATTCAAATACTTTGCATATTTCATAAAAAAACTAGAAATGTCGCTTTGGCGACTGGTATGCCTCCGCCATAATGCATGATTTTCCCAATAGGTCTAGATAGTACATGTGGACAATGTGTGATTACATTTTCACAAAATTGGCAAAATATTGAAATGACAAGTTTGTCACAAATGTGTTGAATGTTCACCTTCCTTGACCTAGGTTTAATTGGATGAATAGGACAGCATGTATCTAGGGATTTAAGGACTTTAATTTGACTTTGACCCATTCATACATTTAGGCATTGAGTAATTTTCAAGGTACAGGTGTGGAGAAAAAGTGCAATTTCTGAATTGAATAGTAAATTGTTACCATTTTCATCTGGCCCTTGACCCTAAAATTCATAAGATAATCACTTTCAGGTAGAACATGCATAATATGTACTAAGTTTCAAGATAACTTGAGCCACTTCGAGATATGGAGGAAAAAGTTAGTTCAGCACTTTCACTTGATCTTTGACCTATTGACCTTTGAGGCAAAAAAAGAAGAAAAAAAAACTTTCCAGAGAATTTCTATTAGGTTACACATGCATACACCAAGTGTAAAAAAATAATAACCCTGCTGGCATTGCATAAATATGAGGGAAATAGTAAAATTTTGAAGTGTTGCACTTGACCTTTGACCCCTGACCTTTGACCCCATGAACCCTACATTCTCTAGATAATCACTTCCAGTCAGTACATGTATATACTATGTTCCATGAAGATACCTTGAACAATTTTCCAAGGCACGGAGAATAAAAAAGAAGTTTTGATATTTTACTTGACCTTTTGACCTTTGACCTCATGACCCAAACTTTCACCAGAGAATCTTAATTGGGTAATACATGTATACACTAAGTTTCAAGAAAATATCTTCAGGCATTCAATAGATATGGCGAAAATAGTGAAATTTCATGTATTTGACCCTGACCTTTTGACCTTTGACCTTTGACCTCATGATTCAAACTTTCACCAGAGAATCTTAATTGGGTAATACATGTATACACTAAGTTTCAAGAAAATATCTTCAGGCATTCAATAGATATGGTGGAAATAGTGAAATTTTATGTATTTGACCTTGACCTTTTGACCTTTGACCTTGAGCATGTGCACCCAAAAGTTGATAGGCACAACTTCACCCCCTAATACACATACATGCCAAGTTTCATTAGGATACCTCAACAGGTTTTGATAGTTACCTTGTCCACAAAATTCATTACGGACGGACGGAAGGACGGACGGACGGACAACCCGAAAACATAATGCCTCCGGCACCACTTCGTGGCGGAGGCATAAAAACAATAACAAAAATAACAACAACAAAATACAACACCTGCAATAGAAGGACAAGAATGTAGAAACACAAAGGATGCTATGAATGAAAAGAAATGGATAGACACATGTCACATCCCAACGGAAAAAAGTGAAGAAAAAAAGTTAACAGGAAATGGGACAAGCAAAATATAGCATACAGCAGCTAGGAACAGCATTGCACTTATCTAAGCATTAAAAATAAAAATATGGAGCCTGATCACTAGATGAACAGTCAGGAAGACATTTAATCTGTTTTGACCAACATTATACTTGTTTATAAAAGTGAATGTCAATGCAATCCACAATGAAAATTCTGCCAACATAGCTCTACCTTTCACAGGTATACATTGGCAAGAATAAGCCCTGACAATAATAAAGTAGAAAATAAACCCCCCCCCCCCCAAAAAAAAAAAAAAAAAAAAAAAAAAAAATCGAAGTCTAATCACATTTAGATATAAAATAAGATAATGAAAATAAATGCTGTTCACATAAAAATTTGGCACATAAAATGATGATATTCATTCTTTCCACATACAACAAAACGAGACATTAAAAAAAAATCATTTGCATACATCTAAACGTGTGGAACTGCTGGTCATCAGTATCGTCCATCTTGTCCACTGATGTGGTCAGTCCTTATGTGGTTAATATCCAACAGCTTTGGCCTTGTTGATGCCATCCTTCAGGAATTTGGCATAGTTGGTCACCAGCGGGTCTGTAAATGTGCTGCAAAAAGACACGGACAGCATACATCCAATGAACTTGTGACTTCAGCTACAAACTCACAACCCTTCTAGTTTGTTTGGCTCAACTTTTCAATGTGCAGCGACATGTGCAACCCATGAGGCTATTCATTCCCTGGGTAGTAAAAACAGGCACTATACTGGAACAGTTTGGTTGATGAAAATAGCTTATCAGAACATGTCACTGTTAGATCCTTACTTTCCCATATGCCCGAAAGCATTAGCAAAGAAGTCCAGCAAGCCTGTTCATTT
Organism: Diadema setosum; assembly: GCF_964275005.1. Lineage (NCBI taxonomy): Eukaryota > Metazoa > Echinodermata > Echinoidea > Diadematoida > Diadematidae > Diadema > Diadema setosum. Next base: position 11,022,974 of record NC_092685.1, on the reverse strand, counting down.
CTAAAGAGATGGTATAGTATTGGTTGAGGCGAGAATTCAGCTTTTATGTTTTAGTGAGATACTTAGAAATCAATTTGTAAAATGCTGAAAGGGCATACAATTCAAAGAGGAATTAAAAGTTTATTTGCTGAAAATTGGTTTTGAAATGCCTGAGATATCCAAAAACAAAGTAAGACAAAGTGATCCTAATAAAAGGTGGGTCCCATCTACTGCTTGCGGAGACACTAAATTGCCGACATTATAATCTATAGAATATAATTCACAGTACATGCATGCTTATATTAGTCTGACAAGTAACAAAATTGATATGACAAAAATTGGAAGGGCCAAATGATGACCTTTCCTTTGGGATTATTCATCCTTTCTTCAGCTGATTCCCCGTTCCATAGTCTGCATTGTTCACCAACTTCGTTTTTCTCTTTGGTTTCCTGAATCTTCATTTCTCTCTCCTATCTCCATGATTTTCCAACCTTCAACTCCTCCCTTTTCCCCTTCCCTTCTATTTCATCTTTCTCCTCCCAACGATGTCCGAACATCTTACTTGATTCTCACTCTATTCTTCCTTACCACTCTCTCTGTTCCCTTTTCTACCGTCTCCACTAGTGCAACTTCAACTTCCAGCCCATTACTGTCCCCACTCTTCACTTTTTGCCCTCCTTACAACCCCCATGTTTCGCTTCCCTCCTCAATTCTCCTCTCTCTAGGCTCTGCCAAGCAACGATCCGGATAAGGACTACATACACATGGTATTACCGCAAACCTAACAAAACTGTGTTCAGTTGCTAAAGAAGAAAAATTAATATGTTCAAAACATCCTTACTTTCACCCCCCCCCCCCCCCCAACCCTCCAATGTGGGGTTCTGCCATATGCAAATGCCTTCTTGTTTCAGATGCATTATGAGATGACTAGATAGCAAGCTGGATCTGGTCTGGGCTGCATCTAGCTTTCAGGACCAGCAGTGACAACATTCACTAATGTGAACAGGATGGCTAGAGGAAGAAGCAGCACATGCGGCAGAGCATGTCAACCAACTATTAAAGGGGAAGGCTAGTAACTGATCAGTGGGAATCAGTGGAAATGCTGGGAGATGATTGTTCCAATCCTTATGGGATTCATTCAAGAGTTCATTGTATATCTATGGTTGTGTGAAAATGATTTGCTTCAGAACGGTCTCATATTCAAGTAATGTGCAGATTAATGCTCCGTCACTGACCAGGGACGCTAACCTGGAAGCATTAAACTGCACATTACTTGAATATGAGACCATTCTGAAGCAAATCATTTTCACACAACAATAGATATACAATGAACTCTTGAATGAATCCCATAAGGATTGGAACAATCATCTCCCAGCATTTCCACTGATCAGTTACTAGCCTTCCCCTTTAAACCCAGGTCATGTCTTTTATCCAGAAATATTTCTGGAAGGTTTCTTTGTTTATCATCATGTGACCAGCACATTGCAGCGTCACAGCGATGATCCATGACTTGAATGGCTGCAAATCAGTCTAATTGAGAACATGTAAACTCTTTGCATGCCAAATTCAAACTGAGGAAAAGAGTAGTGATGAAAAAAATGCATGCATTAATTGCATTGCATTGCAAACAGAAGCGACAGTGCTACTGAGCTATCCCACAGTGCATCTGTGACAGGGCTAATCAATGGTACCTTGAATACCTACACATATACATACACACAAAGTAAATCAATTATAGTACCATGGTGCACTGGTGATATTTTTGTCAATTAAAGTCCTCTGACTGAGGTGCACCTTCAAGAAAATTAATTCACCAACAGTTCAGATTTTTTGCATGTTTAATAAAATGTGGCTAACAAAAAAAAAGAAAAAAAAAAAGGAAGGAGAAAAAAAACATGTTCCTAAGAAGATGCATGGACACTTACTCCATGATGCCTGCATTATCTGTGTTGCTGGCATCCAGAAGATCATTGGCATTGATGTCGTGGACTACGGTTCCATTTGGAAGCAAGACCAGCATTACCACAGGGAAGCTGTTACATAACAAACACACAAACAACCAATCAAACATGTGACTCTAATGTCCTATGTCTGATGAGTGATAACCAAATACAGGTGCCCTATGCCATTACTCTGCAGGCTTTTAAAATTGTCAGTTATGTGACAGTGATAAACTAGAAATGTCGCTACAGCGACTGGTTATACCCCCGCCAAACAACATTTCATAAGCTTTGGTCAAAAAACTGAGGAAGTAGTTAAATCCGCAAGATCTTTCCTTGATCTTCTGCCATTAATATGCCATTACCATGGCAACATACTTTCGGGTACTGTCGAAAAATGCGTCTTGCACATCTACAACCAAAGGCACACATCTGTACCAAGTTTCATGGAAATTGGGCAAAAACTGAGGAAGTAGTTTGCAACACAAAATTTTCCATCATTTTGGCTCATAATATGTGAGCTGTTACCATGGCAACATACTTTTTGTCACTGTCAAGAAATGTGTCATGCTGACCTATATCCTAAGACAAACATTCAATATGAATTCCATGAGAATTGGAAGAACACTGATGAAGCAGTTTTGCCATGAAGCATTTTGCCCTATATTTTACCAATAACATGCCGTTACCATGGCAACGCACTTTTTGCCACTGCGGAAATATGTGTCTTGCACATTAACATATTCAGATGAACATCTGTACCTAATTTCATAAAAATTGATCAAAAACTGTGGGAGGAGTTCGCGACGCAAGATTTGTACCCATTTTTGCCCATAATATCGTCTGTTGAGAATGAGAAGGGCGTTAAGTTATCTTGAACACTATGGGTTTTGTGACGACTTAACGCCCTTATCATTCTCAACCGACGATATGCCGTTACCATGGCAACGTACTTTTGGGTACTGTCAAAAAATACGTCTTGCACATCTACAACCCAATCTGTGCCAAGTTTTATGGGAATCGGTTGAAAACTGAGGAAGTAGTTCGCGACGCAAGATTTGCAACGGACCGACCGCCCGACCGACCGCCCGACCGTCCGCTGATTCCTATATACCCCCTTCAAACTTCGTTTGGCGAGGGTATAAAGAGTGCCAAAAAAAAAGGAGTTCTAAATCAGCACATATTTTGTTCTGAGAACTGGGTAAACAAAAAGATTTAATTCTTAAAGTTCACCTTTTTCAAAACATCATCCCTCAACCCTGATCACACAAAGCTACCAGGTGGTATTTTCTTCCCACACAAAAGTGTGGTGGCTGCCCTTTAAATGAAACAATGCATCAGCAGGAAAACTGTTTTCCAAAAATGAAATTGAACCTTGATCAATAACAGGAGGCTATGGTCGTTTGAGTGCCGTAAGTACAGGAAAGTAATTAAAATTGGCTCATCATAGTGGGCATTGTGTTTGTGTAACATACGTGACACATGGAATATGTACCTCACTTGTCTGCAGCCTGACATTTTCCTTAGTCAGCATCTCACAAAGAAATAAAAAAAATGACTGTTCTTCTGACTTCAGTGCCAAGAATAATGGACACTACAGTCTTTATACATTTCTTTAGCATTTCATATGATGTACCATTTGCCTTATTTCATATGTATCTAACCCACTGTTATGACATCATAATGCAAACAGTTTTAACAGCCTATTTCAAGACACTCCATTAGACCTGATGAAATATTACCAGGTAGGATTAATCTTTGTATAGGTAAATATAAAGAATTTAAATACCTTCAAGAACTGAGTTTCAATTTGATAGTGGTACGAACTCAAAAAACTCTCAAAATGTCCGAGCCTTAACTTGGCTGGGACATTGAACCACACCTTGGGTACTTTCAGTTTCTGCAAGCCTCATGGGCTGATGTATCCTGTTTCCCTAAGGCATGTGGGACACAGTGTTAGACAACATTTAACTCTCCACAGATCACTGTCTTAAAATTCTAAGACTATCACAAGATCATCTTGCTTTAATGACACTGCACCTACCTGTACTTTTCTAATGACAATGTAGCGAGACGCGCATACTGGGGGTCATACTGGTTTTCCTGGACGGCCTCCAGGTCAGCGACCAGGGACCAGCTGCTGACGAAGTGGTCGCCAAGCAGCTTGAGGACGGGCGGACTTTCGAGAGACGTCTCCCGCAAAGTCCGCCCGGAACCTGGGCAAAAATGAAAGCGTGATGGATAGTTGTATTAAAAAAAAAAAGGACAAGGAAGTAATCACTAGCATCCTGACTAATATTTGTAGCAAAAAATAAAACAAAAACAAAACAAAAGAAATCCTGCTGAAATAGTTTGTAATTACAGGTACAGTCAAACCTGTCTACAGCGACCACCATCTACAGCAACTACCTGCCATATGCGACCACTATTTTAAAACACAATTCGCCCCCAAGAGAAAAGCCATGTTACCAATCCTGTCTATGGCGGCCACCTGTCTACAATGGCCACTCTTTAAACCTCCCTTGGGTGGCCTCTACAAAGACAGGCTTGACTGTACTTTTTATCATGAGGGTAATGGTATCATGATGCTGATAAGGATATCAACTCAGAATGCAAACTGACAATCAAGGCTCCATACTGATTAAGCAGGAAAACTAGAGATCACAGATCTAGAACCTAAAACATAGCTGAATTCCACAATATTGAAAACAGTGTCCAGTACACTACTTTGTAAATTTGTGGTCCCGACCATTTCTCGACTTTAAAAAAACAAACATGAAATCAAGGTGGCCACTGCAGTACTGGGCAGTTTACAGGTGGACTGTGCATTGGGCAACTGGAGAAATGCAACACAAGTCTAGATACTTTGGGAATATAAGATGTCCAACAAAAGCATAATCAAGGTTTTATGATTAAAAAGCTGAATGAATTAGCGTCTGCACTTGCTCCATCTCAAAATGACAACTCAATTATCTTATTAGCCCTATATTTTCATGCTGTTTGAGTTTTCTTCACAACTGACTTTTAATGAAAGTTTTTGAGCTTGCAGCCGCATATTTACATTCAAAAAGATAAATATCCAAACTTTCTCACATTTTTCTGTGAGAAATTAGATGGAAAATAATCTACAGCCATATCCTAACTGCACATGGTGCATGTTGATTTGGCTGTTGACTAGAATAACAGACTTCATCTGACTTATCCCACAGTATATGGGATGCTGTCAAAACTTTGGTGATATCCATGCCAGTGTGATCGATCTATTAACCGTAACCAATGGACGCTCCTGTTAGAAGAGACTTTGATCTCTCTCTCCCTCACCTCAGCAGGACTGGTCATCTAGTGAGCCCCAGAGCATGATGTGATGTACAAGCCTGTTACTGGCCTGAGCCTGCTTGAAAGCTTGGTCAAGTGGCAGGTATTCAATCTGCAGAGGGAGGAATATAGGAAATGAGTAATACAGCAGCAAAAAATAGAAAAGACATCTCTTTAAGGACTTCACGTCAAATAACCCACCACTAGCTACGTACTGTCAGTGAATAAGCTGCTGTGTAAAATCACTGGCAACATCCTGTCATCATGACAAAGTCTGATATTTCAGAAGGGAACCCCCCCCCCAAAAAAAAAAAAAGAAAAAAAAAAAAAGAAACAAATACAGTAAAATTACACTGATTACATTGACTGGACAAACCATTATCTAGTGGGCAAGTTTGACCTCTTTAATGTAATGAAGGGATGAAATTGTTAATCAAATGATGCCCAAAGGGGACAGATATGGCTTTGAGAAGAATGATACCCACTTTTTAACAGCACAAATATACACGGCAAAATTTTGATATACTCATCTACCAGTGCATGTCATACTCTTCTTCTTTTCTTATGTGCCTTTGTGATATGTGAGCCTATATTGTGGCTACCGTTTGTGGAAACAAACCCTGCTGGATGTTTTCAAGAATCGATGACCTTTTCGGGTCAGCCACTGTATATCATGGCACCGATATGCCATTCACTTCGGAACTACGGGAATGTTTGGCACAAGCCCAACTTACACCTGGTGGCATAAAGACCACAAACCAAAACCTACAATCGTACCCCACACATTTTCAAGGACAAAGTGAATCTTAAAGTCAAATGCTGTGATGCAATATCTTCATGCATAATCTTCACTGCCTGGGCCCCATTTCAGAAAACTTGCTGTCAGTGACAACTTCTACATTTCTGTGACAAATTTGCTCTCAGCCAATCAGATGCAAGAATTTCAGTAGCTTGTAACAACTATCACAACTTGTCACAGATAACATGTTTTATGAAACAAGGCCCTGATACCACTAGCTGCAATACATGGTATTTACTGTGATATTGAGCAAAAGAGAAGGCATCACGTTGTGATAGAGAAAATAAGAAAAATCACTTTTAGAATGAGAGCAGAAAATCCTGTTGTACCTACAAAAAAAAAAATACAGAGGGTAAGACTCATCTCGCATTTGCAAATTAATCTCTTTTTAACTTGAACTGTGACATCTGTAAAAGCTCATTACATAATCTATAACAAAAATCTTCCTATTTCACATTTTATAAGCACACCAGTGGGTATGCTGCCCTTACACTTGCATATATTCACACTGCACTGCCCCTGCAGTACTGCATGTCAACATATACCATCTAGTGACACATGTCCCTGTATACTTCACTCAACATTCTGCTGTTTCTCACATCCAGTTTAATCCTAATGCAAACTGGTGTGCCATACGTGCCGTACATGCATAATTACACCACGCTGGTGCCAAAATTAAGCACAGTTCACATACTGTTACAGAATTGCTATGTACAACAACAATTTTGGCCGGTAACATAAACAATTCTGCAAATTGCAGTTACCACAGCAGCGTACCATAATTATAGCAAGTGGATTGTTGTTCATCCAAGGACATCATCTGGGCCCATTACAGAAAAAGATTTGGCAAATTGAAGTTACCATGGCGATCGCTTAAGCGCTAATGGCTAATTGGTCGTTTCCTGGTTCCCTACAGTGACTGCAATTATTACACCATACATACAATGATTGCATGCCTGCTATGACATCAGCCAGGAAACAACCAATGAGTTTCGTCGCAGTAACTGCAATAAATTGTGATTTAAAATAACTGCAAACGTCTAGATGAAGAGGGTCCCTCGTTCACACAATTCCTCCCCCGCCCCCTCGTCGTCTTAGGCACACAATGGTGCACGAAGGAAAGAACCTATCTTTCATGCCTTGACACCTCTGACGGAAGATGCTTCTATCACAGAAGCAGAGGTGACATGAATACCTGTCCCATTTCTACATGCTCCCCGCTGGTGTTGTCTGGCAAGGAAGATGATTAACCCATGCTTTCAGCATACTGATTCAAGCATTGTTTAAAATACATTAAGAACTATTTTTTGATGACTTATGAACTTTGGTTTGGCACCTATAGAAATCCTACACCACAAATTCAAATTGTGTACTACTAATTTGTCAAAGGTATGTGATCTAATTGTATAACTAAGCATAGATTTTGAGAGACGTTGATACCTCTTTTTGTGTGTTTTAGCAATCAGTACGATCAAATGTTTCTATTTAGCATGGTGAGAAGGATTATTATTTTTTGTTTGTTTCTAAGAAGAATTAGACTCAGATGTTTGCAATAGCTACTTTCTTTACAAATAATAACGCAACATGCATGAAATAAAATGACTGTTCGAGTGTGGTTTTACACTGTAACATTTCTTTACTCTACAATGCAATCAGCACGACAGAAGGGAGCTACTAAACAGCTCATGACTACCAGGAAGTCAAAACTCAGTCTCGTGAAGTTCTCCTGAAGTATTTCTTTTTAAATAGAAACATACCTCTCCCTTTCCATCACACCCACACAGATCTATCACGCAATTACAAAAACTTTCTAAGTAAAGTACTGATACAGAAATTCCTCCCCACCTTTTTGAAAGGGTACATCTCCACTTCTAGCAGCCCGAGGGCCTCCTCCATGCTTATTTCCTGATCCCATGCTATGTCCTGCCTTCTGCCGACCGGCTCGATGGGCTTGGAGGGCTGGAAGAGGACATCCCCATTCTCAGCGTAGATGATGACCTGGCTGGACGGCCTTGGGACGGTGAGCTCCATTTGGGGCATGTAGCCGATGTCCACCTCCATGTGCTCCACCTCATTAGGACCATTCATCCACTCCATGTCTGCCAAAGTGACCAATGTCATGATACACACAGACAAAAGTGAAAGAATAACGAATAAAATACCCTCACCATAACAACAAAGAAATATGTGAGCAATGCAAGAGCATTTAATGTGTATTTCTCACATAAATAGATAATACTCACATACAGATGGTGAACTTTCACTTCAAGTTGTAAGCTAACTTCGAGGATAAGCTCTTGTCTTCTTAAATTCTGCATACATCCATACGACGAAGCTTATCAAAGGTAGCTTATCATGTTGACAAGCTCCTGCTCAAGATGTATTTTCTCCTACTCGATATTTAAGTTTCTCCAGGTCAACTTAAATTTTGTCATGTATATCCAAAATTAGGTTTGATGGCACCAGAGAGCATCAATAAACCTAGAGATTCCAGGGCCCTAAAGCCAGCCCTGGATCCTGACCACAGAGGGACCTTGCACCTCGGTATGATGCAATTTTTTGAGTAGACAGAATCTCCAGTCTTCTAGGGGCCTAGTCAGGAGAATCTACGCTTGAGGTCAGTCTTTGATGAGACCAAAGTGTAAAGACCTCTTCACATGTAACCGATCATATTATGTGCATTACTGATACTGCTTTGTGAAACAAATGACTACTATTAAAGGTAAACATATGAAAAGGTGACAAAGAAGAAAAAGAAGCAAAACAGGAAGGATGAGGAGAAGGGAGGTAAAGAAGAAAAAGGTATGAAAAAGGAAAAAAATGATAGAAAGGAGGGACAGGGTGAGAAGGTAGAGAAGGTGAAGAAGAAAAGAAAGAATAGGAAGATGTCTGCTAGCTCCACTCACCAACATTGAGACTCTTGTTGGCAGGCACGTACATGTGAAAGTGCTCAATGTGTGAGGCATCCTTTCTCATGACTATCTGACCAGTGAACTGAGCTGGGGTGAACCAGAATGGATGGTTAGGCGGCTCATTCAACTGGAACTCTGCATGAATTCTGTATGCGTGTATGTGTGAGAACCCCAAAACAGAAAATTTGCATCAAATGGCTTATCACAATCTGGATCTGGAGATGCATGCCAGCGAAGTGATGAATAACAATGAAAAATAAGAATTTCATCACACAAATTTTGTTAATTACTTTTAGACACAGCTGGGAGTGCTGTAGCTCTGGAACTGAGACCTTACCACTTCAATCTCAAACAAACAATAAGTGACCAAATAGGTCTTGTGTCCAAACAACAACTTAAAAATTCTTGGATAATTCCTTAGAAAATAACTAAATATAATCAACTGCTGATCAAAGGAGATATTGCTTTGTAGTCAGTTTGATATTTTTTGTTTCTCTTGCTTACTGGGCATCTTGCACCATGGAGCCCTGAACTTTATTTGATGACAGAATGGCACAGTTAAAATTCTTTTCGTCATTCAATAAAGTAACAATTGCCAGAAAAAAAAAAAAAAAAGAAAAAAAAAACAACAACAAACATATATTATATAAACATACTGTATACACCATATACTTGGTGAGTCTAGTTTTCCATGAATCAGGACTTCCCAACAATTCCAGAAGTTGTTAAATTCATGATGATAGAGTATAGTATCACTGCACACCTTGTTCATGTGCTGTGTATTGCGTACCAACACGCACTTACGTATGTGGTTGCTTTCATGTCAGGCTCAGAGTTAAAGGGATCGTATAGTTAGTTTTGGTTGAGACCTAATTTCAGGTTTCTAACATTTTTTGGTGAGATAATGAAAAACCTCTTATGAAATATGAAAGAGCATGTACTTCTATGAGGAATTCAACATTTATTTGATGAAAATTGGTTTTGAAATGGCTGAGATATCCAAAAAAAAAAAGAGCGATTTAATAAAGTGTGGGACCAACACTTTAGTACGATCACTTTGCGTTACTTTGTTTTTGGATGTTTCAGTCATTCTAAACTCAATTTTCATCAAATAAACTTTGAATTGCTCTTAAAATGGTATGCTCTATACTATATCATAAGTGTTTGCTTGGTACCTCGCAAAAAGTTTAAAGCCCAATTCTCATCTCCACCAATACTGTACCATCCCTTTAATATTTTTGCAAGTTCTTAAATTCGCAAATAGACTGTAGCACCTGACACACATAATTTACAAAAATATATACCCCACAATAGTGTATGTAGTATTTAAAGTCATATCATTCATTCTTACAGACCTGAACACAATGTCCACATAGTCTGCATTCTGAGCTCGAACGAGTGCCACGGTGCCCTGGGGGCCAAAGCGGGAATAGACAAAGGGCCTTGGGTGGAAGAGACTCAGCAAGCGGTGGATGAGAACCGCCTTGCCATTGACCCGCGGCGGATAGTAGCGGTTGCTGGACAGCTGGTTGGTGAACATGTTCAGCTTGGACTTGACGATGAAGTAGGGCTTGCCCACTGCGAAGGCGCTGCTGTCGGGGAGGAAGGAGCGGAAGGTGCTGCTGGGAAAGGCCGTCACTTTCTCCGTCGGCTCCTTCCATCTGTCCAGAGTCGCCAGAGATGACCTGCTGCTCTGTGGGTCAAATTATGCACAAATTTTTGAGCGAGTGAACAAAAGGAACCTGGAAAAGTACACACACCTTTGTCCAACTCTACAAACACTTTATCTGTTTGAAACTATCTTTGAGAGCTAAACCTCCATCTTTGACCAATCGTATACAGTATAGGACTGCGAGATCTACCCTGACAAAATTGCAGGGTTAAATTTTCTATCTACACTTTTAACATAGGGAAGCTATTCAGGTAATGTTATTTCAAGTAAACTAATGGGTACTTACCACTAGATATGATTTGCAGTGAAATGAGGAGAGCAACCAATTCAACGGTACACTGGTATGCAAAATTTCAATATACCTACATGTAAAGGCAAGGCTTAACACAGTGGTGGCTTGATGGGCCAGGACCACAAGGAATAGATGTTGGGCCACCATTACTTAATTTTGTATTTTTTTTTTCTACTTTCTGTTCACAGGATGTTGTATTCAAATTCTTTGATTAATCCTGCTAATTGCTTTAATGTTTGAATAAATAATCTTATTAAAAAAAGTGATATACTGTATAAAATCTTGCCTGACATAACAATAGCATGGAATTTGTCACTCATGTTCATAGGATGAACTTGCGTAGACCACATGACCAGAATGGTCCATCAACTACCTGGTAACACTTGGGGAAAGCACCCATGTTATTATTTTGCATTGAATGTATGAACAGTCTCTTTCTATTTATATTGCCAAATGCCACTTTAACTGTAAGGTGGATGTGCAAGCAAGCACCAAAATAAAGATTAATTTAATCATCACATCACAGATGCTTATCTAAGTGAAATCAATGTGCCTGTTGGTACAAATGACGCCTTTTTGTTTTTTCTTTAATATGCACAGCAGAACAGCAGTCATTTTGAGAAAACCAAATGGGTCCAAAGGAGTTGTCTCATACTGGTCACTCTTTAATTTCATATAGATCTATTTATGACTATTGCCAATGCTCACTTATATGTTTCAACAGGATGAGTTATTCTGCGATCACACATTCTCTTTTTAATTATTATTACATCCCTAAAACATCCATTTACTCCCATCCTGTGTCATAATTAACTACATTGCTGGTAAATGCAGACATGATATGCACAAAAGACTTCACGAAGAATGTACAAAGAGAAGATATTCATTGGGTACTGTACGTAGACTATTTTACAGGATCTCCAGACACTAATATAGGTACACTTCCTGACTATGATGTGCAACTCTCACTTTGACACAATTAACACTGTAAGGGAATCATGGCTCCACTGCCATAACAAGGATATAATGCTTCACAAAAAAAAAAAATAATAAAAAAAATAGACTTGGATTAAGAAGATTTCCTCTGAAAATAAAATATCCACTGATTCATGGAGGTTTTTGGGCAAGTCATCATGATACACTTGTGAGTGTGGTAATTTGTAGCTGCCATCAAATTTACACTACACAGTTTTGCAAACAGGCATGGATTGACAGCAAGTTTAGATATTGTCCATAATATATCTCATGTTTGGAATTATCATGAAATCAATCTAATGGCAACTGCCATAATTTGTACTCAATTATATCAACTGTAATGCTGTACTGTAGATTTACTGTCAACATCTTTTTTGTTCGTTTGTTTGTCTTTATGTGTATGTTGTGTTGATTAAATTCCTAAATATCATTTCAGACCTGTTCTGTCACAAGGAAATTTCTCTTTCCCAACCACTGCATCAAGGGCAAGAGAGAAAGAGAGAAAAGAGGGAGAGATTTCCAATATCTCTAAGAAATAGCTTGGCTTACAGCTGATATACCATACTGTCTTGTAATTGTTAATGCTGCAGTATGTGGTAAACTTATGTGAATTCGGCAATCTCATACAGGAAAAAAAAAGGGGGGGGGGACATGTCACTTGTAATCAAAGAGACAGACTGACAAAGATTTCCAGGTGTACTACCAGGGCACTGTTTTATGAAAGTTGTCAGTCTCTGACAATTTCAGTTAAATCCTTGGAATTGATTGGCTGAGAAGCTCTGGTCACTGACTGTTACTGTTACTATGGTAATTGTCAGAGGCCAACAACTTATCAGGGCTGACAATTTCCATGAAACCGGGCGTGCCCAGGTACTACCATCAGGAAAAACACAAAAACCACACACACACACACACACACACACACACACAAAATGGCACATATCACAGACCTATCATGAAGTGCTGTGGTTATTTTGCTACAGAAAGTATCATCTTTTCATTATTGAATCGACACTGCTGAATTTCACAATATATCGTATATTACTATGAGAGAAAAATATGTTGCCAATTTAGGGATCAGTCATTTAAAGGTAGATATTGAGAATTTTTTGGAAATTCTGCATCCAAAGCAATAACAAGTCATACAAGGATACAGCATTGAACCACAGGTATGTAAGTTAATGTCATAACTGCTCAACATTCACCCTATTCCCTCACTTTTGACATCCATTCCCCTGCCTTCCCCCTTGTCATACTGTACCATGGGACATTTGACACGCAGTGTCAGCCCTGACTCACTGAGAGTCTGTCAATTTTGTCAATCATGATGCACACATGATTGAAGGGGCCTACAAACCTGGTTTTACATCAAAGGCACTTACCTGTTAAATGTACATTGGGCACTCGCATTAGCTGCCCACTCTTAACACTGTAAGGAAATTCCTCGGAACATTCTATTAATAATCTACATCATAAAGAGTTATGTCAGAGAGCTACATTTTCATATTGTTTACATGAAACTGTACTACTCTACATGCAAATTCAACATGTGTAATCTATTTCAATGAAGAGAATTTGTTTTGCAGAGAGAATGCACATGTATATTACAGACATTTCTCTATTTCTTTTTTTTTTTACTCTTTGTTGGCAAGATTGCTTGCACAATCCAAATTATTCTAAACACCAATAGAAACAGAAGGAACCAGTCTGGGATTTGAACCTGTGACCTACTGCTTAATGGGTAGTGGCACTACAAACCGAGGTGAAGCCAGTTCATGGCAAATGGGAACTGTTTTTATGATATACCAGATATGAATTGTCATGATAATGTTGAGTATGATGGTAGATTGCAATTGTTCTTCCCTTTTAAAAAAAAAAAAAATATCTCACCTGGCACCTGGCACATGAAAACATTTTGCATTAACCCATCGTAGACAAACTGATTTCGCAATATGCATTTCCAATTCACCCCAGCCTGAGAATACTCAGGATTAGTCTTCAACGGGTTAAGCTTTGACCATAACAGTTATCAAATGAAATGCTATCACCATCACACAAGACACTTCAAATCACATGAAGGGAGGAGAGATGTGCACCGCATTTAAAGGGTGTGTACAGTTCTGGTCGAGGTGAGGATTTAGCTTTTAACGTTTTGCGGGATATTTAGAAACCACTCTATGAGATGTCAAAGAGCATGCAGTTCTAAGGGGTATCAAACGTTTATTCGATGAAAATCGGTTTTGAAATGGCTGAGATATCCAAAAACAAGGTGAAACAAAGAGATCCTAATAAAGTTGTGGCATGTCGCCTTTTATTATTAGCACTTTTTTGGATATCTCAGCCATTTGAAAACCAATTTTCATCAAATAAACGTTGAATCCTTCTTAAAATTACATGCTCTTTCATATTTCATAAGAGGCTTTTCATTATCTCACTTAGGAATGTTCAAAACATGAATCCCCACCTCAACCAGTACTGTACAGTCCCTTTAATGTACACTTGTATGGAGCATGACAGGATGTTTCTAATTGGTGGAGGCTTCAGAAGTTACATAGTCTACAGGTAGTCGGTGAAGAAATCCTTTGCCTAATTCAATAATATACTTTTAAAAAAAGTTGCAGGTGCACTGTGTTGGCGAGTACTTATCCCTAAAATATTCTAAACGTAGCAAATTTTGGCTTACATACACAGCCCACTCATGAGCTCTCATCCTGTTTTGAATGATATTGATGTATAACAGGAAAGAGGAAATCTTTTACAGTTGAAACAGACATAGCGTAACCGAGAAGTGAAGGAGGAAATAAAGATAACAAAAAAGATCCTATGGGGCTGGAGGCTCACCCGCATGACATGATAACTTCAACCTTCATGCAAGCAACATGACAGCATGTCAACAACAAATCATTGTCTACATTGTGCACAGGGATCCTTGGAACAAACTTTACAAACTCTACACTTCCACTATTTCTGCATTTGAAAGTAATGAAACGGCTAATATTTCTCCGGGGTATATAATAGAGCTACCCTTCAAAGTGCCATGAACAACTGTTAGCTTTCAGTTACTTAAGTTTCTACGCACACTTGTTTAAAATACAAGAAAGACAAAAATTCTAAAAGGTTAGGGATTGACAGGCAATGTGCAATGGACAAAGAGCGATCGCAATAATTGACTTGGCCACATGGCTCAGGTGAGTTAAAACTCAGATAGCCAGCCTACATCTACAAAACAGTGAACGCAGCCGACTATAGAAAAGAAAAGCAAAATATCTCACCAGAAATGACATATCTTTGGTCTTCGACATGGTCTCTTGGCGCAGTGGCTGGAATGCTGTCTCTACAGTCAACACCTCTTCGGCAGGGTCAATGTCCTCATCCCCGTACTTGAAATCTCCCTTCTGGAATTCACAGAAAACAGAGCATTAGCAAAAAAAAAAAAAAAAAAAAAAAAAAAAAAATGAATGTTAGTGGGCACAGTTTGAGAAGTTCACATCCTTTCATGGACATTTTTGTATGGATTCTTCGCATGTACACTACCTTTTGATAATTGTAACATTATGATATATGTAGAGCATGTAACAATTATCAAATGCACAAAATCAGCAGAAAAAATGTACAATACAGACAATACAGAGGTCTGCAAATTCATCATTGTTATAAAATATATTATTCAGTACATCATCTGTTCCTCTATCTTGATACAAAAACAGACCACTGATGGAACATTACTACTTTTGATCATTACAAAATTCCATAACAAAACCAAGGAGGTTTAAGAGATGGAGTTCCAACTGGCTGTAATTATTTAAACAGCTGCTATTTTTCTATTGATGCACAAAAGAACTCCACAGGTGCACTTGTGCCTTTGATGATCAGGGTTCCATGCCGCCGTCTTTTTGAGCAATCTGAAGATTCATTGTAAACTCTAACATTATATCGTCTATATTCTGCTTGTTTATTTGTCAAATAGAATGAATGTTCTCTTAATGATAAAGCATATGAAACAAAAGTAAATCCCGTCCAAGATTACGGTATGTGCAAAAATGTAAACCTGAGCTGTATGTTGTGAAAATATTTGAAACTGTACTCTCACTACAAAGCCGATTTTATCATCTTTCCGATCGCTTCCGACAAATGAAACTGATATGGTATAATTTTCGAGTATAGTTCTTTATTTATTTATGCATTAGATAAGTGTAAAGTCATGTAAAAACAAGTAATCTTGATTTTCATTTCATCAATTTTTGTACAATTTTTATTCGCACATCCCTGTGCCTGTACTGTTAATGTGCTGCTTGCTTTCTAAGGGACGGCGAAAAGGAATGCCATCATAAAGACATATCTTCCTTTGAGAGTGACGAGTCATGATGCAATGCCACATGAATCAATTGTCTTCCTATCTGTGAGGAAGCTCCAGTTTAGCACATACTTCAAATATTTCTGAATGGCGGCATGAAACATGGGATCAAAGGGAATGAGACTGTTGTTACTGTACTCCATTTCTCAAACCTCCTTGATAAAACACATCTCCTATGGCAGTGATAGGTTATCTAGTGACAGTGACCTGAAGGCCTTATCACCTGCACATATCAGCCTGTTATTTTGTTTGACCATTTCACAAGGATTTCTTGTGACTATCTAGAGCCACGTTTTAACAGACCTTACTAGAGGCAACACCCTCTAATCCATATGACCCAGGTTTGATTCCTGTGTAGCTAAGCAATGTGTGTAATCACACTGTCCCCTCTGGTACAGGCAAAACACTCGGGTGCTGTTCGTTATTCCGAAGGTTCGATATTCCGAAGGTTCGTTATTCCGAAGGTTCGTTAATCCGAAACAGGCAAATTCTCTATACCTAAGAGGTTCGTTAATCCGAAAATGAAAAAGGGTTCATTAATCCGAACATTTGTGGCGTTATTCCGAAGGTTCGTTATTTTGAAGATTTGTTCATCCGAAAATGAAATTCGGAAAAACGAACCTTCGGAATAAGGAATCTTCGGACTGAAGAGCCTTCGGAATAACGAACCTTCCGAATAACGAGCTGTAACCAAACACTCAGTCCCTCGAGGACATAATAGAGGTTCTATGAGAGAGTCACAGCCGCGTGTACAGAAGATCCCATTTCATTCAGTCATCGCAAAGAGCTGGGTGCATAACCTGGTAAAGTGGTCTGCCTCTTATCTAACTGGACCCTATGGAAGACCAGCTAGTGCAGCTGAATATGGACTATCCATTAGTGTCCAGCCATCTTCTAGCTCAGATGGAAAATGAAAGAAAACAAGCTAATGTCGGCTGGGACTCAAACCACATGCGTTCATAGAAGCCTGTGGTCTTCATCTTTCTTAACCCATTGAAGACTAGTCCAGAGTATACTCGGGCAGGTATCTAAGGGAAATGTGTTTTATAGCACAGCCAGCTCTTCCTCAACAGGTTAAAGACCCTGTACTGTGGGGATTCATGGTGGGGGAAGGCGAGCCCAGTTTGGATCATAATGTTTGAAAATCCCCGTAACAAATTGTGTACAGCTTCATCAGTGATCTCTATGCAAGTACACACACAGCAGCAAAATCTTGACTGGAGTCGACGGTTAGCGATGAGTGTACACTTTGATGCACGTCATCGCTGACTGGTGCTATTCGTGGTTTTTATATGCACCCCGGTGGGCAGTGAATGAATTGAACCATCCAGGTTTCCCCAAGCTACTCAGCACTGGGTCTTTATCCTTTCTGAAAGAAGACTGAGAAGCTCTGTCAGACTATGTAACATTGAATCACACTACGGTACGTACACAGCAGGTTTGCAATAAAGAGCAGGTTTGCAATAATGAGCATTCTATGCCCATGGATCTGGATTGATGATCATCAACTTCTTGAAGCTAGTATCTTCACTGCCTTTAATATCACATCATGACTGCAAATGAACCCATTGAAGATGAGTCCGAAGAATACTTGGTCAGGTGTCTACGGGAAATGCATGTTACAGCAAAATCAGTCCGTCCTCAACGGGTTATATGATGTTTATGTACAGATTCCAAGTTGCTAAGATGCAATATTTCCATTGCTGAAAGAGGTCTCTTCTTTCTGATGCAAGCCTACTGCATTCCAATGGTAATTCTTCATTGGTGGCTGTGTTCCATGATCGTCAAACAAGAAGTTTAGTCAGTGCTTCATCATCATTTTGCATGACATCAGACTCAGAAAATTCAATAGATTTATCTCCGTCATGACTGTAAACGCATGCATTTTGCACACTCAGAACAGGACAGCGTTTGAAACGACAGACAATACATTGTCAAACTGTGTTCACATGGTTACGTAACATTACATAACTGAAGAGCTGAAAGTGCTACCTGCACGCAGCAGCGTTGGTTGTGTAGGGAGGGGGACAAAATCTGCTCATGCTTGGATGCCCACATAGAAATGTGTGCACAATCATACAGAAAGACCAGCAATGTTTGGCCTAAAATGTAACTATAAAGACTTTGGTATATTGACCTTGTGTAGATTGTGATGAATTTTGAATGTTTCATTCAATAGCCAGTCTCAGCTTGATAAAATGTGATTCTTCAGACTGTGTAGTAAAAGTTGAGGAATTTTGGTGCAACATAGCTGAATAAAGAAAGAGTTTGACCTGCTTCCTGTGTCATCATCTGGCTCATATATAGACCAATTTCTCAAGGAGAATTCCTTATTAAATCATAAATCCTTCACAAATTCATCATGGGGTGATTTCTTGAACACAGACAAAACATCACTGCACAGACGATTTCTTTCTCTACACAAATCAGGGAAAATGCACTTGGGCAAGGTCATTCAGACTTTGCTGGTCTGTGATTCATAGTTAATTAAAACTATCTTACTCTTTTGAGGTTTAAGATGTGATCAAAGCAGATCTCAATCGGCAGCATTTTCCACTGAGCCAAGAATGAGACCTAGCTGGTGGCTATGAATTTGTCTGGGCACCGTCTGTTATGAGTGATATGAATGTGCTCACCTTGGCTTGGGCATGATGATCACCTGTTGCTGTCAAAAGACTAGCCCCTACACAGCATGTGATTCATATTTGGTCATTTACCTCCCACAAGCGTCTGATTTTAACCTATTCACCCAAATCTAACACTTTGTTCCGGTACCTCTAAACATATTGATATCATTCCATTTTTAAAAGTAATTTGTCTAAATAATTGAACTATTAATTGTGAAATAAATTACACTGTATTCCATATGTCCCCTCCCCCCCCCCCCCCCCCCACCCCAGTGACCCCATGGTGCTCCTTGTACACAGTAACTGTGGGAGCTTCGCGTTCCGGCTGTTCGCAGTTAATGGCACTCCTGTGCTGTGTACAGTTGTAAACTGTGCATTATCATATAAAAAAAAAAAAAAAATCTAAAAAAAAAAAACAAAACAAACAACCTAGACCATCTATGACAAGGTGCACGTGCATTCAATCATCATGGCCGGTGGAACCGTGGGGGCTGTGGGGGCGGGGCTTGGGCCCCCACACTTTCTGTGCACCATACACAGGAATACATATGAGGCGTCATCACTTTGGCCCCCACACTTTTTTTTAACCTGGAAGTACTTAAGTGGCACTAAATAGAAATAGATAGAGATCTTCAAGTGTGCAGTGTGCGCATAGGGTTATGTTCTTCCAGTGAAGCCCCCCCCCCCCCCCCTCCCCCCAACCCCGTATGGGTAGCTGCTGCGGTTACCCCCCACTTTTTTTTTTCGCTTGTTAGCTCATGAAATCCGCCAGTCCTGTTTATGTTGTGTCAACATGGTCAATGCAATTGTATTTTGTTTACGGTCATATCAAGGAGGTGCTAGAGAAGGAGAGACAACTACTGCTCCCCTTTGAAGTCATGCGCGGCGCCGCCGAGAAGTTATGCGTTCAACTACAGGTGTTACCCATGTGCTTTGACAAAAGAGAGCATCAATAATCGGGACTAGCGCTCTCACATCTAGAAATACTTGCCCCTACTGCAATTCGCTCTCTCTTTCAATGTGATGGCAACAATGAATTTGTGTAACTTGAATTGGAGCAGCGAACCAAAATGCAGTGTAAAACTAACAATTTTAACAGCAAATAGTTTAAAAGCATGCTGGAATACGCTTTAGCGGAGTACTGTATTTGAAAGATCAAAATATCCCAGATTAAAAGATTAAAAAACTAACATGCACAAATATGCGCACTATAGAAAAATATTAGGATTTTAAGAGGGCCTAATTTTCATTTCATTTCGATTTGCGCATTACGAAGAAACTAGAAATACATGTTTATAATATTGAATTCTTTCCTAAACTATTCTAAATCAATTCGAGTATTTCATTTAAAATCTTACGGTGAAATAAAACTTGTAATTCAACGAAAGGTGAAATGCGTTCTTCGTCTCCGAACTTCGTCTTGCAAACCAGAGCGGTGCCGAGCATGACTTCAAAGCGTAATGGAATGCTAGACATCCCATTGTAACGCCTTGAACCCAAACATGCGTTTGCATGAATTACGAAGAGTTGCCACTCCATCTCTATAACACCTCCCTGGTCATATGAAGTGTTGGGGGCGCCGTGTTGGGTATTGAACCCTATTGAAACTCAAACACATACAAAAATTACAAATAAATGCCCAACTTTAAATTTACCTCTGTCTCATCAATCATGTCCAACCGCTCCAACAGGGGTTCAAATTCAATAACGTTGAGGTACCCATCACCGTCTCTATCGTACGCCCTGAAAACGTTCAAACCTTCCTCGCCAACACTCAGCTGCATATCCTCCATAACATATCTGTTGTGTATCATCCTGCTGACCACACGACCTGCTACCGCCGCCACGACAGCAACCATCAGCGATATCACCACCACGGTCTTCCAGCCGCATCGTGCCCGCTTGTGGCCTGGGGGAAGTAGTGGGTAGTCTGTCTGAGTCGAGGTGTTGACGACGGTTTTCAGAACAGGGCTGCCGTCATTCGCCTCCTGTCCGCCATGATCTGGCGGCCTTTTTCTGCTTGTGAGCGGCATAATAACCAGTCGACTACATCATCGAAGGACATGTAATGACTGAAAAATACAGTTCATACCACAGAGATTTCGAATGGGGCGATGAACAAAGTCGCTCACCGAAAGAATAGATCTGACAAAACTAGCGGTGAGCGTACGTACTCTGATCACACGCTGCTAGCTAGCTAGCTAGCTGCTGCGCTGCTGCACGTTTGCCCCATAAACCCGGAAGTAAGCAAAATCTCTTGTCATGATCTATTCTCGGTTCTCAGACCTATTTCCCCCATCCGCTACGAGAAAGAATTATGAACAATCATGCCTGCGGATGCCACTTTACTATTTTTTTTTTTTAATAGTAGGGCCCTACCTGACGTGACAAAGCATGACGAACAATCATTTCGTAGTTTATTTGTTTGTTTGTTTTTTCAGGGAGGTGGAAATTTCCATTTTATGGTTGTTTCTGCATGCCATTCGGGGGGCCGGGGGTATATGGCTTTTGGTTTACTGTTTTCTTTCTCATTTTTGGTTTCTACAAATGGATTCCAATTCATCATCTGTTGATCGGTCTGACAAGGCTGTTAGGTTTCCTTTTCTTTTAAATTTTATTTTCATCCTGTGTAAGTATATGCCTATAAAATGCAATCACATAATGAATCTTAGTGTTATCAAGTGCGAGCGTTAGGAATATATTTACTTGTATATTATTATAAGCGAAAATAGTAGCGGCCGACGACCACTAAAAACAATTCCTAGTCTCCATGAGAAAGAGCGCGTGTTCCAAAGAACCTGTGAATATAGTGGCCACCAATTTTATTTTTCTTTCGCTTCCCTTGGGTAGCCGCTATAGACAGGTTTGACATACTAGTATTTGTTAATTCATTTATCACTCTTTTTTTTTGGGGGGGGGGGAGGGGTGCAGCTGTGAAACGTGTGCCTAGTAACGCGGCTTGTAAAACCACGTCAGTGGCATGTGACAGGTCGAGCTGACGCCATCGTAACTTTAGGCCCAGTCGGCCTTTGATGGAATGAATATTATACAGATAAAATAGATATAGATTTTCAAAATTACTTATCAATATTCCGCTTCAAATTTTGACTTTTTTTTTTGCCAAAATGAAATTATATCAATACACTTGTAGAAAGGTCTGAATAGAAGACAACATGCGATCATAACCAGTGAACCTCTGGGATGTTTCAGTATCATGCACTAGCTCTCCATCACTCAAAAGAATATGCTTTTAAAGGACAAGTTCACCTTCATACAAGTACATGTGGATTGAGTGAAGGCAACAATATTAGTAGAACACATCAGTGAAAGTTTGAGGAAAATCCGACAATCCGTTCAAAAGTTATGAATTTTTTAAATATCTGTGCAATCACTGCTGGAGGAAAAGACTACTACAGTGTATGATGTCACATGCGTACAACGATATAACGAAAATGAAAAGAGACTTTCACAAAACTTGGGTTGGCTTTTTGAATAAAGTGCACATTTTCTTCGTCGACCTGTTACTGACTTATGTTAGGGGTAATATTATTCCCCCTGACTTCTGAAAGAGAGAAGTCGAGTGTTCTTTTATCATGTGAGAAGAATGAGAATATCTTGAATTTTCTTTATACTTTCTTTATATGACATCACAAGCTATAACAGTCTTCTCCATCCAGCTGTGACTGAGCAGAAACTTCAAAAATTCATAACTTTTGAACGGATTGTCCGATTTTGCTCAAACTCTCACTGATGTGCTCTACTAATATTGCTGCGTTCACTCAATCTACATGTCTGATACGACAACCAACCAAACAAATGAGCGAAATATTGGAAAATGACGTCATTGTTGATAAGAACTGTTATAGGTGCTTTCCTCAATGATGTTGATTTTCTTTATAATTTCTTTATATCGTTCTGCACATGAAGTAACATAACAAGCTGTACAATCTAATATTGCCGCATTCATTCAATCCACATGTCTACGAAGGTGGACTTGTCCTTTTTACTTTTCACTGTCCCTTCTTTTAAGGATGATGGGTACATTGATACTGGTATAGTGGGGATGCGCGAATAGAACTAAAAATCAATATTAGGTTTTTGACCATACATGTCTAATATGACATATAAATGAAAAAAGAACTATAGGGGGCCGACTTGAAGATAATACCATATCAGTTTCATTTTGTCGGCAGTGATAGGAAAATAACAAAATCGGCTTTGCAGTGAGTGTACATTTTCAAATAGGCCGACTTTCACAACATACAACTCAACTTTTGCACATATTTCTTGACGGGATTGTATCGCATGCTTTTTCATTGGATGAAATTTCATTTTCGTTCACAAATTAACAAACACAGTAGTTCATGATAACAGCGTTCAACTTTAATTAACATATTGCTCAGAAAGGCGGCTGCATCGAACCCCGATCATCAAAGGCACAATATTGCACCTGTAGAATTCTCCTGTGCATCAACAGAAAACTGACAGTTGTTTGAATAATTTCAGCAAGGTGGAACTCCATCTCTAAACCTCCTTGGTGTAGCTGATAAATGTGTAAATTGTAAAGTCAGACCTGTCTATAGCGGTCGGCCAAGGGAGACGAAAAAAGTGGCCGTTATAGACAGATGGCCGCTAGAGGCAGTTTTCTTTTTATTTACGCTTTTTTTCTCTCGAGGGAATTGTTTTTAGTGGCCGTAAACGGCAGGTGCCTGCTACAGACAGGTGGTCGCTAAGACAGACTTGACTCTTTTTTTTTTGTATTGTTTGTAATCATGAAAATTAATAAAATATACAAATACAAAAAAAAAAGAGACAGACTTGACTCTATATTACATCATTCAAGGTCAGCGGTTTCCGACGCATAACGATTATGAATATACACACACTGCTGTATGGCCATCTATCGCTGGTCCTCTTCAAATGGGCATCAAGTCCCCACATAAGTAAAATCTGTCTTAGCGGCCACCTGTCTGTAGCGGGCAGCGTTTTTTTTTTTTTTTTTTTTTTTTTTTTTTTTTTTTTTTTTTTTTTTAGACGGCACAGATTGGGGCATGGCGCGTATTAAACCTATGGGAAACACGTTGGGTTAGGGTTAGGGTTAGGGTTAGGTTTAGGGGGTTAGGGTTAGGGTCCCCAATCTGTGCCGTCTAAAAAAAACACGCTAGCGGGCACCTGCCGTATACGGCCACTAAAAACAATTCCCTCTGAGAGAAAAAAAAGTATGGTATGGTATTATGTTAGCGGCCACTTTTTTCGTCTCCCTTGGCTGGCCGGCCGCTATAGACAGGTTTGACCACACAGGTTTGACTACAGGTTTGAAGTACAGTCTTCTTCTTCAGAAGAAGAAGAAGGCGGCGGCTGTACTTTCCAACAGACTCGGGCTCAGCCATCAGCTGGTGGTGCGTACATCACACAGGTTCCCCATCACACATCACAGCAAAGATCATTATCCCGATCCTACACACTGACTGTATTTACGCGTAGAGAATACGTAGGATCTTTACAGCCACCGCACCAAGCCACGCCACGGTCGTCTGCATCGAACGTAGAGGAACTAGAAGAGTTTAGTAATCCTTTGGCTATCATCAAGTCAATGCAGACAGTGAATATAGCTTGATATAATATTCTGCCTGCTGTTTTTACCACGAGGCGTAGCGATAAGGGCCAAGTTCAAGAGACCACGAAAGATAGGGGCCAGCAGGAACACCACCGCCTCTTCCAGTCCCAGTGAACCGGTGCTCTCCCGCCCTCCTCGCCCTGGCGCCCCGATAACAGCGCGACGCGTGACCGGACCGCACACAAGGCTCCACGGGCGTCGGTCGAGAGATGCCCTACTCATCTCAGTCCCTATCATTGCTATTGATGGGTCCATAAAAACGATATCTTAGTTTGACAGTCTAACTCGGCCATTGTGATTCATCATACACCAGTAACCAGTTGTAACACAACATCATTGTTTTGCTTGACATGATATCACTATTATCAGGTCTTGAGGTAGTCGGAAAATTCAATTCCTCTGCAAACGTGACAGATTAAAGACGTCTATCTGTAGTATACCGTAGGCATTTTAGAGCAATTGGAATTTCGAGTTGTAATTTATGTTGGATGGGCATGCTAGAGCTCCGCATCTCTGGGTGCTCAACAAAATAAACAAATGAAATGGCTCTCCGTGCTGTGTGGATCATCCCGCTGCCAGGGAATGGACCAAAAGCAGTTGTATTTTCAAGGTGTGTTCACAACATGCAAAGCTGATCTTTACATCTGTTTTGAAATGTATGACTATGTACAAGTATGATGACTATACTATAGATAATTATTCTATCTTTCTTGGCAAACAGTATCGTGCAGTTGCTTTTGACTACCAATTTCCAAAATGTGGCTGAAAGTTTACCACTCATATACATGTATGTAACTATAAAAGTTTACACAGCCCAGTCACATGGCGTCTGGTCAGGCTACCATTCATGGTCTATAAAGTGTACAGTCAACCTTGCGTAAGTCTAATCTATTTGGACTGAAGAAATAGCTTTGACTTAGAAAAAATTGGACTTATGAGGGATTGAAAGCAATAATAGAATATCAATTATATAAATACTAAAGAGGAGAGGACTTTAAAAGACCTTCGAATTGGGCGATTATTTGTCTTGTGTGAGGCCGACTTAAGCAAGGTGACTGTATGTCACTCTCACAGGCATAAATAAAAAGCAAAAATACACTAGTGGTAGAGAAGGAAAATTTGACTCTGGTTAGAGTTATTTTGGGGGGAGGGGGTACAAACAAAACTTCCCCAAACAAACTGAAAACAGCCAACCAAAATGTCTTTGAAGTTTCATAATCATAAGCAGTTGAAAGCTTTTACAATTCCAATGGTATGTTTCTCCAGAAAGTTACGTTGAAAGAGAATAGTGAAATATGAATAAAACCAGTTAAGACTCGTGATGAGGCCTTTCTATGTGCTGTGAAGTCATTTCATGTTGATATGTGTGGAAGCCCTTGAAAGAGAGCATAAATGTGTTGAAATCTTTTAACATGTTTGCCTTATGAGTTCTGCTATTGAATACCTTCTGGATATATGCCATCATGCTGAGTTAGATGTGTCATAGCATCACTCTAAAATGATTACCAGTACATGGTATCAGAATATCAATGAATATGACATCCAGGCAGCTTACGGTTACATTTCACCCCCTCATCATATGTAAGGGGAAACAAAGAACTTTAAAAATGCTGAGGCACTATTTTTTTGAAAAGTCAAATACTGTTTTTGCAGTATGATTTGTGGTGTTTTTCATTGTTAATTTCATGGGTCAACTGATAATTGCAAAAATTTATGTACAAATATTGCCCCCTGTGTATACATTTTATATCTTCTTTTAATGCATGGAAATATCTTACTTTTTGTCTGAAATGGGAAAATACTCATACCTCACTTTGTCACAGTGGTGGGTCTTGAATGCGAGTTTAATAAATTGTGATATTTTCTCACATGTCCTCATTCGAAGAATATAACTCTGCGATGTATGATATCCATGGATGTTTACAGAAAATATCCCACAGTGGAGAGGAGAGCAAGGATCTTTGCAGTCAGCCGAGAAAACGGTGACTATGTGAGAGTGCCGAATGAGGAGGTTCTCTACCAAAATGTGTTGGATAAACTGGGCTTCAACTATCCCTCCAACAAGGTAGTAGGCATGCAAGCATCATGCTTTGATCAGCATTTGGGCTTTTCTTTCATTTTTGTTACAAACCTAAGTTGTATCCATCTGATCTAGTGTGTTGGTTTGTAATGGCTTTTCCAAGATGAAAATTCCCAAAATGTCAGATTTTTGCCATGATTATGATTTGTGTGTGTATGTGTGTGTGTGTGTGTGTGGGGGGGGGGGGGGTTGGGCATGGGGGTACATTTTAAAGGTAGTTCTCGTACGCCTGCAGAATTGTTGGATTTTGCTCCAAAATGTAAACGTATGCCTAAGAAATTTGTGGAATAATGCTGTAATAGCAAGATATTTGCTGGGTAACAAGGAAAATGTGAAATATCAACCAAAGAGGTTTTGCTGGAGTCGCAGTCTCAGAATGGGGTCAGACTAACTCGGACTCGGGGACAACTCGGCCATGCTTTGACGGCAGGCTGTGTTTTCCCTCTGGATTATACAGTGTTAATTGGACTATGGGAGTGCTTCACGTTATGGCTGGTCGCAGTTTTGGGCTGAGTTGGTACAATGCGCGGCGCATCAAAGAATCTCTTTGGCGCACATACAAAATGAACGTGTAAACTCTCTGAAATAGGGCCGAGTTATCCCTGAGACTGAGTCGGCCTGGATCCTTCTTGAATAAAAGTTGGTATACCAACTTCTATTTTTGATCTCAGAATACTCCAAAACAACTCCTCATCCCAACAAATCGCGTTAGCCAGATAAGTTTCTTGGTAGACTCTTTTGATATATTGCAAGCAAATATGAAATGATGCAAGACGGGTTCTCAAACCCTTACCAGATCTATGTTTTCACTTTAAGTATGAAAGTAAGCAATGATATTGGTAGATTGATATACATTGTGGATGAAAGATAGCATTGAGCAGTGATATATTGTTCTGAGTCTGATTGTGTCAGAAGTGTTCACATGTGTCTTTCTATGATGACATTGTATCGTGATGTTGGGTAAGGACCAGTCACATGTCCATTCTGTGCCTTCTTCATCCTGCCCCTGACAGTTTATAGCTTCACGAGACAGCTGTGACAAAGCCTTCCAGAAGCCTGTCTTTGAGGTGACAACAAAAGAGGGGAAACTCTGGCCTGTCATAATGGTCGAGAAGGTGAGAACTTGAGAAGGGACGAGATTGTCATTGAATACATAATTATGCTTAACGTTTGTACCCTTATAGATACATGTGTATGTACCTTTCCACTTGACTTTTGATGTTTAGTGAAATCTAGTCTGTTGACATACAGGTAAAACACTACAGCTTGAGAGTGAAAACTGTCAATGTATTTACTCTTAATGATCGGCTAGGAAGTGATTGGTAAGAAATCACTTTGAAATTAGGAGCATTCATAAAACTCATGCAGGTGGACAGCATCTAGTGGTGGATTATGAATTATTGAAATCCTTGTGTTGAGACACTACCCCCAGCCTGAAGAATGCGAAGAAGAAGAACCAACTGAACATGCCCATAGACTTTTAGATAGAATTTGCCTTCTCAGTTAAGTTCAAGGATTGTACTTGTAAAAGCTTTAATCACCCTAGTAGCCATCCCTTCAATGGGGTGTGTGTGTGTGGGGGGGGGGGGGGGGGAGGTATGTAGGGACGTACTGGTAGGTTTTACAGGTACATGTACATTCCTTCCCCTTGTGTGTTTGTATGTTAACACAGAAAATCAAGAAGTAACCCTTGAGAACAATTGTTCAGACAATCACTTATCCCATATTGATATGCACTTGAACTTCGCTTTTGCATCTTCTCCTTGGTCAATTCAAGTTTGTGTATAGAATTGTTATTTTCAATGAGCTGGCATCATATTTGATAGCTTTTTCCTAAGTCAGCACACACATGTTGTCTATGAGAACTCTTTTTTTCTTCTCTCTTTCTGACTATTTTACAGTATGGCCTCCTGTTCTGCTGCTTGCCACTCGTTGAATCTTCAACATCCGCAAGGCCACCACTCATTGATATGTAAGTTTTTGATTTCAAGGAAAGAAATCGAAAGTAGTTCTATGCCATGATGTCATTCCTACTCTGTAACGTAATGATAACCGTCGTATGTGGATGGTAGAACCACTTTTGACCCAAGCCCTGCCTTTGTTCTCGGAAACCAGCATAGATGTTTGTTATTGAGCTTCCCATCCGTTTTACAGTGACCCTAGGCTATGGAAGGCATCATCATAATGCTAAAACTTCTTTTCAGACCACAAGTTTTGTTTTGAAAAATCATTATAAATGTAATAATGAATTTATAGTGTGAAGAAACATGAAGCTTGGATGTATTATTGAAAAGAAGCTTTCTATGTTGTTTGTTTGTTTGTTTTATTATTCTAATTGTGTCGTTATTTCATTTTCCGCAGACCTGGTGTCTCTGTAGGCTTCTCTTTGCTATATCAACTGGCAGACATCTTGGGTTCTCTTCCAAGGCACTTAGATGTGGTAATGTAGCCATCTTTGTTTTGACAAAAACCACAAACATCAACTGCTTAACTTTTGAAAATGTCTTTAGGTTCTCCTTTATTGATCGAATGTGTATGTTGAATGGAATAATGTTTTTTTCTTGTGAATTGCTAAACATGTTTATTTTGATTACAATTGTTTTTTTGTTTTTTTGTTTTTTCTTGTTGTTTGTGGTCTGTTCTGCCATAATTTTTTATATATAAAGAGTTGTAATGATTTCCAAGATTCTCTTCAAACAATAGGTACCGGTATTCAAAGAAAGAAATATTTGGCGTAGAATCTTAATGGCAAACATGCTGGTACCATTTTAGCAGAAATTTGTCTCTAAGCTATGATGATTTGTTATTTTATGATATCAATTTAATTTTGACTGTTGCTAGGTGTGCTTGGTTTATAAATATGTTATTATCACTGAATGAGGAAATCAAAATGATTGTCCTGCAGGATTTGAAAGAAAAAAAAGAAGAAGAAGAAATATCACATAATTGTTGGCAGTATTGCCGTCAAGGCCTTTTTTTTAATTGCTTTATGAAGTTAATCCTATGAATCTTTGTGATCAGCAGTTATGGAGAGATACTGTGCTTATGAACATGCAAATAATGTTGTGATTCATTAAAGATTTACATTTGAAATAAATGTGGAGTCTCTGTAGCTATGAATGTTTTTCTCTTTGCAGACCCATCCTAAACTCCAAGAGTTGAACAACTTCCTGAGCCAGGCTGCTCCCTTCGGTACTGTTATAGATTCCAATCCCACCACAGTAAAAGCTGCAGTCAGTGGCAGGGTTTGCAGCCAAGCCATCTCTGCACATTCAAAGGTATGCTGGTTGCCACTCGTTTCCACTATCTTTGGAAATTATAATCTTTGCGACTTTCAGACATCTGTGAATGGGATTAAATGAGTTGGAGAGTTGCATTAATTGGCCACTAAAGAAGCAATTGAATGTTCATACGCAAGCAACCTATATACCGATGCCATCACACATTGTCATTTAGTCGACAGTCTTACTTCAGATTAAGATGCATAGTGATCCAGCAGACATCTTGTTGGCTTTGCAAAGTGTGTTTAATAATTTGTTAGACAGTTTTGAAATGAAGGTTTAGTACTACTTGACTTTAGGTTATGCACTCCTGACATGTCTCGTAAAAGTAACCCTTGGTGGTGTTATCAACACTCTTCTTCAACTAAGCAACCGGCATGGCGCCCAGTTGTCCCAAAGAGCAAACCTCTGCTTCACTTTGCCATCACAGAGGAGATGAGAGCTGTCTTGTACAACAGAGATGACATTGACGATGTGTACCAGTTGTTTGGTGCTATCACATGCAAGGTAAATATCGGTATAATTGCTGCTCATTTGTTCAATGCTGCATACTTACTGTATGATAATTTGACAATGAATTCTATAATGTGGACATTGCATTATTCTGGTCTTTTCCAGCATTTTACTTTGATTAAATGATAGTGTACTGTTTGTTTGTTACAATTCTCAGTGTTTTGGGGATATCATTCGTAACTCAGAAATTAGCCAGGAATACTAGTTCATCACCAAAACCTAGGAACCCCACTTAGGGAGAATGTTGTAAATCGTACGGAAAAGCAAGATTGCATGAGCCACTTTCGTTGGTGGAGTAAGCAACAGTGAATGGGATGATCTGTTAAGAATGGAATGCTTTGCTTTGATACAGGCTGAACTGGAAGGTGCCATGCCAGAGGTGACCGTCAACCTGACAGTCCCCCAGGACTCCACCCCCATTGAGAACCTCGTCATACACCCTTGTGTTGCAGCATCAGATCCCCTGAATGTCCAGCCAGGTCAGTACCACAATGTGCTTGTTCAAAAAGAAAACACTCCACCCCCTGTGTGAGAGAGTTGGCTTGTTAGTGTATGTTTATGTCAAGTACAGAGTATTTTGAAAAGCAAATTTGTGCTGTGCGTTTATTAACTTATAATAGGGAAACCATCTGATTATTTGATAAGAATATTCGATCTGTTTGTGGGTCTGCAAACATTCTGGGGACATTCCACTCATTTCCAGGGACAAGCTGTCTATGGATTTCTACCATCTCTACAGGAGTGGAAGTGTCTGCTAATAAGCCAAGGAATCAGTGACTGTATACGGCATATATTTCGCAAGTCTAAATTTTCATGAATTAGGACTTCCCAACAATTTCGCGAGTGGTTAAAGTCGCAGTCATGGAATCCTGTACTGAACGGAGAAATGTATACGGATACGTCACATTCATATCGGCAGTAGAGTGAATATTTTCACGTTTTTAATTTTGCAAATAGTAGCCGACTCGCAAAATTCGCGAAAATAAAAACCTCGCGAAATATTTGGCGTATACAGTGCACTATCTTTCAATATAACCAGGTGCCTAAATCAGCAGATACTGTGCTGTATTCTGCACACATAACTTATGTCTACAACTGTACATGCACTGCACAGTGAGTGTTAACTCTCTATTTCAAGTGTGCAACATGTGTAGTGTGTTTGTGTTTGTGTGTGTGTGTGTATTATGTACAAGAGAATCCTCCAAGAGCTGTTATGGGAAGCATTTTTCAATCTTCTTGTAATGAACAGATCAAGTAAGGGATAAAATGACAGTTTTACCAGCAAAATCCTCTTGTATGTATGAAATTTCCTTATGTGTTTCTGAAATTCAGCTTGCTATATATAGTGACTTGTGCCATAGATATGCATGTTGAGATATCCATACTTGGAAAAATGCAATAACAATGAAATCTTGTAGCCGTGTTCGTTGTAACAATGATCACAGGTAACATGATTTGGTCCACACTTGCAGGTGAACTTACATCAACCGTGCGCAAGTTTCACTTCAATCCTCCTGCCGAGATGTTCATCCTCTGCCACTACACAGCCACTGCTCCAAAAGAGTCCTCGAGCATGACCTCGCCAGCATCAACTTCTCGACCAGGATCTGTTTCCATGGCAAGATCTGCCACGCCCACTTCCATCACAAGGTCGACAAACTATTCATACAGGGACATACCCCAGGAGACTCCCACAAGAGGGATGACAATCCGTGAAATCACGCCGACTTCGGACAGGTCAGCATCACCTACTCCTTCTCAGTTGTCATTCCAGTCCATGGCCACGCCTTCTGAACTGCCAATCAAGGTGGCGTATGAAATGACAGGTGATGAACAGGAAGTGGAAGTGAAGGTCAAGGTGAAGCTCAGTGGCAATGTCAGGAATTTCTTTGAATACCTGGAGGTACAAATTCCATTTTTCAACAGGTAAGAAACTCTCTGAACTTTATATGTGAGAATGATATTTGAGTCATGTTGATATCTCTTGCATTTGTTTGTTCTCCCCAAAGAAACTTTGAGTAGCTTGATTGCTAGAATGTTGTTTTGTTTTGTTAGTTTTTTTTTTTTCAATATGATTTCTTGCCTGGCATATTCATATGATAATGTGCAATGGATACCATTTTTGGAAAAAGAAGTCCTTTGCACATTTTATGGAACATTTCTTAGAGCAGTTCATGGGCAGTGTAACATTTATATCAAATTTAGTTTTATGCCATTTATGAGATTTGATTTGGGTGGTCAATGCTTTTTTTATGACGGACAAGAAAAACAGTCATAACAACATTTA
Organism: Diadema setosum; assembly: GCF_964275005.1. Taxonomy (NCBI): domain Eukaryota; kingdom Metazoa; phylum Echinodermata; class Echinoidea; order Diadematoida; family Diadematidae; genus Diadema; species Diadema setosum. Next base: position 10,990,331 of record NC_092685.1, on the reverse strand, counting down.
TAGTGGATGTTGATGGCCAAAAAATGATACCTTAAAAATAGACAATAGAACACTTCTTGCATACACTGCATTCAATATTATGCTTGGAATCATGGTATTTGACTGTTCATGTAAAAAATCATATTTCGCAAGAATCAAAGTACCTTGTTTTTCCCCCCTCATACATTTCTCAAACTGTCTTTACCTTACAGGGGTGTGGTCATAGGAGTGGATGTCAACCCAAGCATAGGGAGTGTAGTTTTGTCTCAAGACAGGCACACATTGGCTTGGAACCTGGGCCAAAAGCTGCCTTCCCGTACGCTGGAGGCCAGTCTCAAGGCCAGTGTCCAGTTTGGATCCCGGGATGAGCTGGACGACAAGAAGGACTCTTTCTGCGTGGGACTCAATACCTATGCATTAGTGAGTAGGGTGCCAGATATACTGACTAGTCTTTAGGGTTAAAGGCCTACACACTGGATAGTAAACATTTGGTTGGACCAGGCCCTAGTGTAGACCAAGGGATGGTCCTTGAGCATATTCATTGTGAGCACTAAGCAAGGACTTTGCAGGGTCTTTGACTTTCCATCATGAAGGACAAAGTCATTAGGTTTTGAAAGCCGAGTTACTTTAATAGTGTTTAGAATTTGCCAACAGCCAATGAGAATCACGTACTACAGACAACTTGGACAGAAGCTAACTCAAGCTTAGTGAATAGAACACTCAACTGTCCTGCATGTAATGCAAGTCTCCAACAGCAGTGCTGAATAATTACTTCATATATATGTATGCCATATGAAAGTAACTAGAAATCAATTTGAATTTTTAAACTAAATCTTATAAGACCAATGACATCCAGACATTTTAATAAAAATTTGTAGAGAAATTTGTTCCATGATGCATGATGATCCACCATGTTTGCAGCGATTATAAAGAATATTAAAGTTGATTGACAATAAAACTCTACATCTGTTCTTGTGTTATTTTTCCACAGGTCTACTTCAAGATTTCTGACTACACACACAGTGGATGTAAAGTGGATGTAAAGTCAGTGCAGGTCCAACCAAGCTCAAAAGCCAAGGTGACAGCAGGTAAGCCGAGGTGTCCACTCTGAGACAAACTGGAACATGCTACCCAAAGATCTGGTCAACTGCCCATCTGCTGACCAGTTTGTACAAGAGGTCCAGCACATCCAGCTCCGTAAAGAGGAGATGAGCTTTTTGTCTTGCACCAGTTTTGCACCCGAGTATTTTGGAGATGATTTGATATGGCAGGGCATGCAGTACACTAAGCCTGAAAATCAGTACCTAATACACCACGAGATGGACTGTACTTTCCAAGAACAAGCTCTTGGTTAACTCTCATGAAGTAGGCCTGCATTTTTCTCTCTGGGTGATTATCACAATCATCTTAGATTTCTATAAAACATTGTTCAAATTATTTCAGTAAGATTAGTTTAAATTGTTGACTGCACAAAGTACAGAACACAAGTTCTGTACTAAACATTCTATAATGCGCTTGTCACTTCATGCAGCATTTGTGTAATATTGTGTCTTTCGACTCTTTCTTCATTAAATCCGCAGTTCGCGAGTTCATGACCATGGAATACAAGGTGTGGAACTCACAGGGAGATGTACTTTCTTGCCTTCCCCCAGTACATCAGGAAACATGACTCTCCGAACTCCTTTCTCTTTTGCGTTCCACAGAACAAATTGTACTCCCCAGATGTCTGGCATGGTTTGGCTCTGCATCACAGCGTAGTATCATTTACACGTATTTGATTTTATTTGATCTGGCTATTTGAGTCAATGGTGTAGAAGAGATGTTAGAATCACAAACGTCACAGACACTCAAGCACCCACCACACAGTAGAGCATGCCCAGTACATCTTTCAGAAAAAAAGCAGCCCAGACTGCTGCCTACATCTTCACCAGTTGTAACTGAGGAACAAACTTGTTTTGTGATTTATGATCAGTGTTACATGATAATTGACACCAGTCTTCACAACAGACAGCAAGTGTAAGTGACTGACTTGCAATTGCTTCTGTAATTTTTGCTTAAGTAAATAAGACATTGCTATACACTACAGGTCTTAGGAAAATGACACTACAGTTAAACTCGCATAAGTCGATCTTCTCGGGACTGAGCAAAACACATCGACTCAGGCGAGTTTCGACTTGTGCGTAAGTCGAAAAAAATCGACTTAACAACAGTCACACCACACGTACATTATTGTATAATGTACATGATGTTGTCTACTCTGGAGCCTAGAGCTGGAGAGGTGTGCCGCAGCACGGGTCGCCCGGCAGCGCCGCGGCTAACTTTGTATGGACAGTGCATTAGCATTGGCACAGGTCGGATTACTTTACACCCTCGTTAAACCTTGGGGAAGTGAATATGAACGATATTTGAGCAGTGATTGATTCCAGTTTACCATACCGTGGCTTGAAATGCGTGTAGAGGTGTACTTCTGATTTACCTGTGCCCGTAACTTTCCCCCTACTTTCCGCTTTGAAAACTCAGCAGCTTCATCGATCCACTGCACAGCGCAGACTGCAAACATACACAGACTATACACAGCCCAGTCGCGCTGTACGTACGTACGTAGCGCTAGCGCGACTGGACTGTACCAGCGGACCTCCAAACACGAAGAGAGTTCAACAATCGCATGCGATCGCTTTGAATTTTGATACTTTAGATCATTTTTTTGTCACCTGTCTGGTCGGGCTAGTTCTTATGTAAACACAAACTGGCGTCTCGTGATTTTGACAGTGATTTATTGCACAATAAAATCTTATTCGACTTAGGCACAGTGAATTTAATGGTTTTTCCGTGAAAGTGTTCTTGGAATTTCATCGACTTAGGCGAGTATTCGACTTACAAAATTCGACTTGTGAGTGAATTATTACACGTAAGTCAATGGGGAAAAATCGGGACTTTTTAAAATCATCGACTTGCGCGATTATTTGACATATGCGATGTCGACTTAGGCGAGTTTAACTGTATATTGTTTTGTCAAATTTATTTTAAATTGTTTTATTGTTGATGCTGCTGGCACAGTACTTGAGCACATTTGTGTTTTTCATTCAGTCTCATTATTACATTGTGTAAAAACAATTCTCCATGGAGCTGGGTATGTATTGAGGACATGATGTTATATTCTTGCATTATGCATCGTGAATTTGACACCATCACGAAAATTCAAGAAACATCTTTGTTTTTATATTTTTCTAATGTTTTAAAATGCTGTAGGTAACTTACTTAACAGGCTACTTCCCCTGGCTCTTTGATTTGAACTCATTCTACCAGCTTGCCAGGGGACTCTGATTTAATCAACACCCACACTCACACACAAAAGAGTGAATAATGCATAAATGTGGGCAATAGGTTGGACAGTGCAATTCCATGACTTGTTCTTGTACACAGAATGCAAGATCTATTGTACAGTTATCAGGGATGTGAGAATTAAGTTTAACCTGATCACAGACTTATTTACTCTGCCCAAAGCCTACTTTTCAGACTTTTTGCAGTTCAAGTGCCTTGAAATGTTAATAGTTAAAGGCACTTCAGACTTTAAAAAAAAAAAATAGATTTCAGATTTTTAAAGATGTTTTTCTGCAATTATACCCTCACACCCCTGAGTTATGTGAAAAGGATCTACATTACAGGCGACTCCTGATATAATGAATTCCTCAGGACCGGCAGTTTTCTTTCGCTATACTTGTATTGAAATTTTGTTACAGTTGAACAATAAAGTATATAAAGATATACTAGAAGACAATAATTTAACTTCACATTAATAACTTAATTCTTACAATGAGAGTTTTGTTATAACCACATTCGTTATACCGGGAGGGCACTGTAGAGTAGTACAATTTGTAGTATCAAATCTATATCTTATTTAGAATGGCTGTCTCAATATATTCCTGTCATTTTCTTAAACATGTATTGATGCGGCATACAGGATGGCTTTCTTGTTCCATACAAGGGACTAATACTTATGTCATGTCTGCAACTTAAAATCACAACAGGTAATATTGAATACTCTGAATGACACACACTTTGCAATAGTTGTTGCTGATGCTTTGTAAAAATCAAACCTTGTTAAATCCTATCATACTAGTACCAAGAAATTACCGACGAGCAGGAGGAACAGGCTCTACAGTCAACCTTGCTTAAGTCGACCTCGCATAAGTCAAATAATTACCCAAGTCAAAGGTCTTTTCAAGTCTTCTTCTCTTTATATTCTGTTGATTTTGAATACTCAAAAGTCAAATTTCTTGTAGTACTAAGTTATTTCTTAAGTCCAAACAGACTCGACTTATGCAAGGTTGACTGTATCTTCGCATTTCAAAATGTGAACTGAACTAGCCTTGTTTAACTTGCTGTTCTGTCAGATATGTATAATATGAAAGACAGTTGACCTGATTCATACATATCTACTTCAAGCCATATCTTGGATGCTATGAAAGGACAAAAGAAAACTGATCTATTTTCAGCAAATGCATCTTTATAGACTAAATGCCACTTTAAGCAGAGACCAAGAGCACGGGTAAATACCCAGGCTTCATAGCTAACCTCAAACCAAAACTGATGCTCAAGGTAATGTGACATGCACCTTTTAATACTTCAGGGGAATATCCAACGTCATGGGATGATGCCTTCACCTTTGCACCTCATCTTTAGTATTTACATGAACACTGGATATGTTCCTCTGGCATTATGACTTGAAAGCTTTTTGAACTCAGTTTGAGACAGAGATACTACATACTCCAAAATCGATATAATGATAGCCACGAGACACTGTGCATTCAATGTGACCAAAGAGTGTGTAAAAGCAAACTGGTGTGCATGCAAGAGCATATTAAGATGTATTTTAAAAAAGTCATGAAGAGTTACCCATGATGTAATGTGGTACAAGATACATCGTATCATATCACTGCATGCTGTAAAAGCTTTTAGCTTGTTGACCAACCATTATTCTACAAAATTCTGATTTATATATCTTCTTTGCTGATGACAAATGGATCTTAGATGTACATGATGCAAAAGTGAACTTAAGAAAATTCAGTGCACGCTCTACTTTTATAACTCCAAACAGATTTGATATGCATAAGATGAACAGTCATGTTCTTCACTGTCACTTTTGTGGTTATAAGTGGGTTTCATTTTCATCCATCAAAGATTGACAGGAAATTATTGTGGGGCTTGATGACCATTTACAATCTTTATGTGGGCTACAGTAGGGTGCTTTATGTGTACAAAAAAAAATCAAAGCTGAGGAGTACTTGTTCAGAATATTTAGGACAAGTACTCCCTCGACACATTCTGTGCATATCTAATATTTTATATCATGTTTGTCCTGTCAACAAATCTGTAAGATTTCTCTGATAAAACTCATATTTTTGTTTATCAGCAATAAAGAGAACTGGATACCAGTTACACAAGGAAGTTCAGCTGTTTTTCATAAATGTAACATGCATTTTTTGCTGATGATCGGGTGCTGAAGAATGCGCAAATAGAAACAAGTCTATTCCACCATGGAAGATGTCAAGAGTGTCCCAATTCCCAAATACAGATCACCACTGACATTGGACAAGCAAATAGAAACAAGTCTATTTCACTATGGAAGTTATCAGAAGTGTCCCACTTTCCAAACACAGATCACCACTGACATAGGGCAAGTTTCCCAATCCTAATTATGATCGTGTCGGCCCTTGAACACTTTCATCTCAGACCATGGGGCGTGACAGTTGGACAGGCCCTCCCCAAACTGCAAAGGGACTACGTGTCGGTGTTCTCCCGTATGCCTTCTTTGCCAAGTCTCTTAAGGTCCTTTAGGCCTTCCAGGGACAAGTATCTGATCTCACAATGTGGCAAGGCTGGGCCCAGGATGCCCAGGACACCGTCCATGTCCTTCACGGCTGGCAGGTCACAGAGAAACAGCATCTTCAGTTTGCTGGCATGGGACAGATTGTGATTGGAATACAGAAATTGTAGTAGTTTCTTACTTTTTGGTGCCAGATCTTTCCTCACTTTGCTTGTCATTAGTGTTTAAACCACTCCAAGCTTTCAATACAACTACAAAGAATGAAGGTTGTCTTTATGCACTGCTATTACATTTTTGCTCATTAGGTATTATCTCCTAGACAAAAAGAAAATACGTAAATGTTTTTCACATCAAAACAATCTCAATCAACTTTATTGATTTCTGTGCTCCTTTTTATGCACATTTTTATTCTCAAAGCATTGGAGCAATTAACATCACCTTGTGCAATGACTAGATTTTAAAGATTTTATCACTACATACAACACCAGGAACAAATCAATTTCTTGATATAATACGTGTAGTTCATATAGATGGTTTTCACTCAGAGAATGGTGAAAGTTTATACAGGTTTTTGTTTTGTTTTTGTTTTTTGTTTTTTTTAACAGGGTAGTCAACATAGTGCTTGAAATTTGAATGTCATAATAAGCAAGTAAGGTGACCAACTTTCTCAAGTATGTGTATGAATTCAAGCTATCTTGGCAAGCAGGGAGTATGCAGTGTTGTGTGAACCAAATACCAAACTTTGGATATTACAAAACGTAAGTAAATTTCCAAGTTTCAAGCATGTATGATAAAGAATTTGAACTGTCAGGGTAAGCAGGGAGTATGCAGTGCTGTGCCAAACCACAGACAAAGTGGCACAGATTGGTCCAAATATCGTAGCATGAAACTTACTGGAGATTAATCAGGTTCGTTAAACCCTTGTCTGTGACATCACCACAGCTGCTGATCTGAAGCTCCTCCAAACAGTCTTTTAAATAGATCAGTTTTGACACACATGTATCCTGGAGATATGTGCAGTGATGCAGCTTCAGGTATCTAAGATGGTCAATTCCCTCTGTTGAAGGGGAACAAGAATACAAATGCAGTGATCACTGAGAAGTGAAAAAAGTGGTGGATGCTTCTTCTTCTTTTCTTCTTTTTTTTTTAATCCTAGTACAATCTGTGTGCAGGCCTTGACATAAACTGACATATAATATTCATTCTACAACACACAAACAATTTCTGTAATCACATGATGAGATAAACATCAACAATGTGGTGGTAGTTGTTTTTTTTTTTCAGTTGTCATCCTGTATTAACTTATTTCATACGGTGTTTGGTCAGTTTGACACTAATTTGGGAACCAAATTCTACTGGTACATACCCATTGCTAGCCAGCCAGCTGCACTTTGCTACAAGTAATACATATGTAGTGCTCTTTGCAGGTCTTCACAGTCTCTCTTATTTTCTCAAACAGTCCACATGTCTAGTAATTTAAAATAGCATTTTATGGCATTTACCACTTTAAATATACATAATAAACACAATGACATTACTGGAATATTACAATGTAGTGCTCATATCCCTTGAGAGGTGATGCCATCTGCAATGAGCCTATTTGCCTCCAAGACACCTCCTTTCCTGTGCAAATATGGGTAATCACCTTGAACCCAAGAACTTACTGAAATGCTCGAATCCTATGTGCATGACGCAGGAATCTGTGGCATCGACCTCCACTAGCTTCAACTTATCCTTGCCCCCAGCTGGTAGGAGGTTGTAGTCTTCTGTCCACTTCTCAAAGTCTCTGAACCTCACTGCAGCACCACAACGGAGCAACCACTCGGCAGCAGCCCTGTCCGGGCCAACTTCACGAATTCTCGATCTGTCTACCCTGGGGTCATTGTACAAAAATGACAGGTTATTAACCGAACTAGCTGGCAAAGGCAAAGATTAACTGAACACAACACAAAAATCACAGGTAATTGTTCACTGTATTTAGACACTAGCACTTTTGATAATGTGATTGTGTAAATATATTGTGAACTAAGACACACAAAAAGAAAACCACTAAAATATCCATTATCACCAAAGTATTAGCACACAATTATACAATTGTAATTGAGACTGCCAGTTAGGATTGCACTATGAGGACATGGATTTGCATGCTTTACAACATTCTGCAGAAACCCAAAGGCACATCTTTGGCCTCTGACATTCAATCTATAAAAACCGTCATGAGTGAAGCAAATATATTTGGGATACTCTACTGACAGTTCTTGAGGACTAAGCACAAAACTGTTTTCAGTACTTAAGTTCAGCTGAAGTGCATTTTTAGGACAGGAGTGTGTGTGCTGCAGGGAAGAAACATTTCCATTGTATTGTCCTTCATCTTATGCAGATTATTACACAATAACTAACTTACAATGTGATGGAGTAATACCTCAAACATTTTAGCATCATAACTTTGACTTTATGCCGATGAGAAACTAATTTAATCTTGAGAAGAAACTATCTATTTGCAGATCCTGAAGAGAAGCAGAGAAAGAACTATAGCCACCAATTACTGTAAAACCAGACATTTTTGTAGTCGTGAAACTTTCACAAAAACTTCATGAGGAGCCAAGATTCACAAAAGTAAATACACACAAAAGTTTTTCGCTTTCTATGCCATGCATTGAATGCCAGTGGCAATTTGCAGGTTTCATGCTGTGAAGGTTTCTGGTTTTAGAGTAATTTAATGAATTTTTTAATATGTACACAAAAAAACAGAGAATTAAATTATATTGGAAAGTCACGAATTTGTCTATTATCAAAAGAAATAGGCTTATGATAGCAAGTCATGGTGACTTATTAACACTAATTTGTTTCCATGTATGCCACTTTGTTGTTGTTGTTTTTTTTTTTTGGGGGGGGGTTGTAAACACAAATACAGAAAAAAAAAATGAGTCCATCTATCCATTCCATTACAGTACAGTAAATTGTAAAAAGAAATGGAATGATTGTTGAATTGAACTCTTATGATGATGTTTTCCTTTGATGCACCAAGGAGTTACTACTACTAGCTAGGGTCATCGCCTAGTACCTTCTTGGTCCCTGCTCTTTATAGGCCACATACAAAAAAAAAAAAGATGCTACCTGATGCACAACAGCTGCATTCAGACCTACCAAGTCTTGCACCTATATGTGTGATACTCATGCCTAATCGGGGGTCTTTCTACAATTCCGGTTCTATTATTTTACCACACTGAAAAGTATGACTCACTGGTTGAATACTGCATTCAGCATACCCCAAAGGGACCGGACCCCATACTGCTGATGTGAAGGCAAGCCTTGACAGAGGACACTTCTGACAGGAAGCTTAATGTGAAAAGGAGTGAAAAACAACAACAATTAAAACGTGTCACATGCCTGCATTCTCCAATCCAGTGTGGGCCCTCTTCATGCACTCAGAAATGTAACTTGCATATAAAGTGTAGACCAGTACGGTACCCATAGATGTTGTACACAGGGTTTTCATTTGTACAAAGACCAGTGATACCGTAACCATTTCATGTGATTTCTAATTTCTCATACCGGTATATGACATAGGACTGGGGTAAATAAATACTTTGTAATGTTCTCTTTTTTTTGGGGGGGGGGGCAGTTGTTCAGGCAAAGGTCTCCATAACTATACACAGCCCAGTCGCTTTAAGTATTCGCACAGCGTATCAACAGCGTCTGGTCGGGCTAAGGTCTCCAATACATTGACAAAGGCACAATTGTTGTCAGAGTATATACTGTGCTAGACTTCCATTATTGCGTTTTAGAAAGACCAACCAAAGGCTAAGCTACAGGATGGCCACTTTGAATGCACCTGACATTGCAGAGTGTAAAAGATAGAACGCCTAGACTAGGTTGTTTGCAGTAACCATGGTAATGAAAGTGCAAGTGTGAACATGTCAGGACTGGAGAGATTCCCTTTGTTTGTAGAGAAGACTCTGCTGTCATCTGAGAACTTTCTGTAGAAAAAAAAAGAAAAAAACAAAACAAAACACACAAACACACAAAACAAACAACTAGAATTCCAGCAAGTTGGGTTTGAATCCTGGAATTACAGTGTGGAGAGGAGCGGAGCCCATGAGTTCGGGTCTAGGAAACATTATGGTGCTGTAACTTTGAATCATGATGCCATGAATAATTCAAACATAGGTGTAGATCTAGTTTCAGTTTTTGGTAATACAATCTAATACATTTTCGTGTCATAATGTCAAACTGCCTAACCCTATGTCTTGCAGCCTTGCCCTTTGACTCGACTCTCAATCACCATCTCTTCACTACTACCTGACACTAAATATACTCAGTTGATGCTAAACTGTTTGGTAGTTTTCTAGACTATGGGCTCGCGACAATTCAAAACAAGTAGAGTCTAGGTTTATAAATGTTGACACACACACAGTCAGAAGTAAAGTTTTGATATGAATGGCTCATACGGTCATGAACGAATGTGACGCAGTTTAATTATGGCAACAAGAATTCTATTTTTATTTTTTTTTTGTACCTGACATGAATATATACACGTCGGACTAGAGAAATGGGCACAATCACAATACCTGACCAGAGCTGCAGCTGTTCACTGACTGAGCTGCGTTTGCACAGAAATACTGTGAAAAGAATTCAATGGCAACAAAATGACTGTACAATAAGGAAAATTCAGGGGATTTTTTTTATCACTTACCCGGCTTAGAAGAAATGACATTTTCAGTTGAAAGATACGACTTCGCTCCAACTCCAGAAAGTATTTTACAGAGACTTGTAACACGAGACAAGAGACGTCGACTGCAGTCAGTGTCGCGTCGTCTGCTTTTGCTGGAAGCTCGTTTAGATTTACAGTACATTTCAATCATTCATATGATTGACTCAACCTTAATACTATCTATTTCTTTCCAAAACATCAAATGTGTCTCCTTCGAACAACAGATTGACGCTAGGGCACAGTGTGTGTTAAAACGGTGTCAAAAGTTTGTGGTCTTTTTCTCTGGATTGATCACCATCAGGAGCACGGACCACAGTGGCTGAAGTATCGCAAAAAAAAAAAAAGAAAAAAAAAGAAGTAAAACAGAGTTATTCTTATAAAAGGTGGGTCCCGCCTTTTATTTGGATTGCTCTTTTTTTTTTTTTTTTTTTTTTGGGGGGGGGAGGATATATCAGCTATTTTAAAACCAATTTTCATCAGATAAACTTTAAATTCCTCTTAGAATTGTATGCTCTTCATATTTCATATACAGTGTACTAGTAAGGGGTTTCTCATGTTAGCTGACACACACACACACACACACACACACAAAAGAGAAAAAATGGAAATGCCTCTGAAGCCCATAGATCTCACCCAAAACTATATCATCCCTTTTATTGCAAAACCATAAATTTTCTAACGCGATGAAGGAGCATTGACTTTCTCAGCAGGCTGTATACGGGAATAATCCATTTCAGTAACACCGTAATATACCCTGGATTCTGGAAGATACCAGTAACACAATGAGGGAATGTGTATAGGCCCTAGTTTTCATAACAACTGGGTGAAAATCTCATGTACACTAGACAAGTATGAAAATGCAGGGAGGTGGAAGAAAGATCTTCCACCTCCCTGGTAGGCCTAAACCTTTCTTATCCACCCAGGGCCAGCCATGACGGAACTTGGATTTATGCAAAGACATTATTCTATGCTGAATTGCAGCATTGTTTCGTTGTGCCGGATGATTTCACTATCGTTGTTGACTAATAGTTCTGCATTCACTACGAATCCGATACCGTGACAAAAATGATGTCTTTTCAGTTTTAACTTTGTGTAAGTGCAATGTTTAGGATTGTAAGGTATGACATTGGTATAACTTGAACTATCACATATATAATTACTCCGCTCCAGCAGCTCAGACTTCTATGAAAAAGAAACCAAGGTTTGATAAAGGGTTTGTGTGTGTGTGTGTGTGTGTGTGTGTGTGTGTGTGTGCGTGTGTGCAGTTGCCATGGCAACGCCTTGTCGGGTTCAAACACAAAGAGTGTCCTATATAACTACACCTATAGATCATCATATACAAAATTTGAAATAAAATACAAATTTAGTAAATAATATACTGTGTAAAGAGTTCGCTCCAAAAGGTTTAGTATACATTGTGGTTATACCATGACAACGCTTTGTCTGGCAATTATGAAAATCAGGTCTTCCACATCTATACCTCATTGTCATAATCTTACCAAATTTAGATACCATGCTATTTCAAAATTGCACAAGTATAGAACTTGCCACCTCAGGTGGTACCAATAACCCATTTTCGGGTCTTGGCCCATGGACTATTAATTTCTTTTCATTTCTTGAATAATGAACGTTCGGAGTAATGAACTTTTAATTTCGTATTAACGAACCTTCGCACTAATGGACTTTCTTTCATTTTCGGTATGACGAATCTTAGGAATTCAATAAATTTCGGAATAACGTTACAAAATGTTCCGATTAACCAACATAAAAGTTAAGGGAATTTATGCGTTTCGGAATTGCCAACTGCAACATAACGCGATTTTTGTCTAAAGGTTATGTTCTCAAAATGGTTATCGATCATATATTACGTTCTCTCATTCGTTCTCTCAAAATGCACGTAGACGTCTTTATCATACATCACAAGTATAGCTTAAACAGATTGAAGAATAAAAAAAAAATAACAACAACAACTTTCACAGCAAGTTGAAGGATCAACTCATTTTGTCTTAAAAATCCCATTTTCCACTTTCCTCATCATTTTAATGACCTGGGTAGGCCTTATAATTTGTACAGTGAACTCAAAGGTCCATGGGCAGATATTTTGCTCAGGCATGCCTCATCATAAAATATAGTCTGTTAATGTCGTTATTATGCTGGACGTAATTATGGGCTTAATGGATAACATGGCAATAAGTATATTTGTTTCTCCTTGCCATAATGCTTGTGATGAGGCCCTAATAATCACGAGAACAAAATCTCCTTACCAGTAACCAGGTATGCATCCTTGAAAAAGTCAACTAAACTAAATATCTGACCGCATATCTTTTTTTCCATGTCCCCATCATGAATTCCAAATTCCGTCCGATTTAAGCGCGGGTCATTATGCATGTACAGAGTTTTTGGTTAAAACTATGGGCGGAGGTGACTCAAAAATACAATGTGTACTATTCACTGAGGGATACAGCCCCAAAGTGAATAGCCCTTTCAGAGGCACCGATGCCAATAGCTTTAACCAGAAATATTGGCAGAGTATGTTTGTTTTAAATTTTGGATCAAAAAATTGAACAAAAGAAGAGGAATATGAGGCAAAAAGTCGTGCGTGGTAGATGCGATGTTGTAGATGGATACTACACTGACCGTATACGACTCATTTGAGCAACGCATGATGTCAGACTCCTTGCTTTGTGATGGTAACTAAATTTATTGTTTTGTAATTAATTGTTACATTTGACATTTAATTTGACGGTGTGAAGCTGCGAGAGATGTCAGAATTGCTTTGTGATGTCATAATTGATTTGTGACATTATTTTGCAAAAATTGATAATACAAATGTACATGTATTTGCAAAATGGCGTCATAAAAGTGACGTCATTTTGCAAATAGTACGCCATGGAATGTCAAACATGAGAACATTCTGGCATAGCTGAAAATGCTTTTAATCATGGTGAAGCTCTTTCAACCAATAACTGACGGCGGATAAATTTTTGTCCAAAAATATGAAACAAAATAATAATTAAATAATTGATGTATAAATTTACACTCCCGATTTTTCCTACTAAAAAGATATAATTTAAGGTCCGGACGTTTGAGACTTTTACAAGACTTTTCCAAGACTTTTATGAACCAGATAACGATGTTTCTGTCCAGAGCACATTAGCTTCGCACTCTCCATGTATTTGAGATTATAAGTCCTGTCGTGTACTGCAGTTTTATACATGCCGATTTCTGTAACAGAAAGCTATAGTTCGCCTATCCGGTCCCTTTATACACTTTTCGTCTATAGCTTTTTGCGACATTTTCATGTGACTAGAAAGGTCAGTATCTTCTTTTTCCAAACACTTCAGCTCAGACTTAAAGGAAACCCAAGCCCAATACCGGGACTGAGTGAAAGCAACAATAGTATGAACATGTATCAGTGAAAGGTAACCCCCCCCCCCCAAAAAAAAAACAAAAAAAAAACAAAAAAAAAAACACCCCAAAATCGGACAGTCAGTTCAAAAGTTATGAATCAGTTTTAAATTCAGTTCAATTCAATTCAATTCAATTCAGTCCAATTCAATTCAATTCAATTCAATTCAACAGTTCATTTCCATCCAAAAAAGAGAAAAACATAATTCAAAGCGGTGCAAGTTGTCAATTTGACTTTCATTCATCTGATAAGGACAGTTCATCGAACACATGCACAATATACTCGAGTATATGCACAAATGATATAACCCCCCTCAAAAAAAAAAAAAAAAAAAAGAAGAAGAAGAAGAAGAAGAAGACTACAAAAAGGTGCCGTCACCCTGCCGTCATCGCTGATGGATGAGAAGACCATGAACCAAGACGACATTATATGGATAATGTTCAACATAAGAAAACAAACACACACACACATACACACACACACAAAAAAAAACCTAAACAGAAACTTCGACATATTGTCCGTTATATATAACACCGTCTCAGAACCCGCAGTTACGCATGCATGGTACAAAGGACAATTTAGAAAGTAATGAACCATGTATGCGAGTCCGCGACATATTACTGGACATGTCACTATATATATGGGTCCTTAATAAACGAGAAAAAAGTTTAGAATCCGAAAATATCGACCAGACTTTCACCTCTGGCAAAAGGCAATATCTCTCGCCTGTTTTCACTTTAAAATGGTCCATAAAGGTTTCCCCGGCATACTACTTGTATCACTGGCTCTCATACTCAGATATACGTGCACATACATTATGACAATTTAAGATTAAAAGTAAAACTTCCACGTGATTTACCCGACTTGAAATCCTTGCCCCGGGCTCTGGCATACATGCATAATACTGAGGACAGTGGATAATGTTGGATTTCACCTAAAAATAAAACAACATAATGTCTATATCAATTTTCCTTTAAAAAAATAAAAAAAAGAATAAATAAAAAAAAGGAAAAATGCAAAAATGTCAACTAAAACTCTCACTTGTTTTTTATTTGTTTGTTTGTTGTTTTTCTGTTCCTGATCCAAATAGTGCAAACTTCCTTTTCTTCGATCAGGTTAAAGATAATGCATGATAATTCCAAAGTAACCCACGACATGATGATGAAGATAGCTTCAGAACTACCACCTTATGCCTTCGTTCTATGTCTTCGTTTGCCTAATTTAGCTTACCAAGAAAAGAAAAATTGTCATGCGCAATATCTGTCGCTTGAACAGTAGCATTCCAAGCCAGTTTGTTCTCACACAGTGCCGTGATGCCCCCACAGCAGCCAGTTCCTTTTACTTTCCTAATGCTGTAGTTGTTATTATTGTTGAGAAGTTGTCGTACGCGTACGTGACATCGTTTACTGTTTCAGTTCACTCTGCATGCATTACAACGGGTAATCCGATGGCACTCGACTGATTAGTAATTCCAGTACTGACATCGTGGTGGTAGTATTATTTCAGGTTTACGAAGGTGACAACCAAAATGTCTTCTGTAGAGCGAAACGTTGTGGAACACCTCTACAAAGTTCTTGTTATTGGAGAATTCGGAGTTGGTAGGTAGCCATTGGTTGTGACTAATATCAGTCCCACTCGTAAATATGCATGTCGGCCTATTAAACGTTAGTGTCCCAGCAGAACCCGCACTGTGAGTTAAGTTTCATCGTGTCCAGTATGTATCTCGCCTCCTCGCTTCTCTCTGCTGAAAGGGGATAGGGTAGAATCTCGTTGATCCTACGAATAGCATATGATGGCTCCGCGGAGTTGAATTACTGCCAGAAGATGTATCAGGTGTCCTAATTCGTTTAGTACATTTATGATTTATAGGCTCTAGCTAGTTCATGTTCATGACATCATGTTTTTCCCCCTTTTCTAAAATTGAACTGTGATTAGTGTGGGTATACTGTGAAGTAATGGAGTCGAAAGAGGCCTGAGCTCTCGATCCTAGCACTAGCAGAATCTTCGTCAGAGGCAAAAAGACAAACGGGCAGGGACAGCTACAGCAATCACATTTATATTAAAGGACTTCACACAACAATAGAACAGTCAGGGACAGCTCGACAGGCTAGCTAGGGACACAGAACAAAGAAAACAAAAACATATTTGTGCTTACTATGCCCATTTATGCTTGCTTATATCAATATATATTCTTTCTCTCCCTTGGATTTTGTGCCCCCCCCCCTTCATATGTACTTTAATTATTATTAAAAATTATTTCAATTTCTTTTATCAATATCTTTATCACTATTGAGCACTGTAATATATAAATATTATTACCATTATTATTGTGTATATAATACTTTGATATGTTTGATTAATTGCATTTGTTGGTAGACTCTCACTTTCATTTTGCCTCCACTTGGTTATGGTATACCTTTTTAGGGCTGGCTGTTTGCTCAGACCCCCCTCCCCCTTGCTGTTGCTATTCCACTCTTTTCCTTTCTTTCACTTTGTTGTTCCTTATCTTGTTTGATGTTGCCTCCCTGTTCTTCCTTTTCCTTCAATTGTTGCCCCCATGGTCATGCAGGATCATTACTGACCCTCCTCTGCCTTTTGTCTGTCCACCCTCCTGCTCTAAAATCCCCCTCCTTTTACCTGTTTGGCTTCTTGCCCATGACCTCCTGCCCTCTCCTTTTGTTTTCTTTGTTCTGTATCCCTAGCTGTCCCTGACTTTTCTTCTTGTGTGAAGTCCTTTATAAATGTGATTGCTGTCCCTGCCCGTTTGTCATTTTGCCTCTGATGAAGATTCTGCTAGGATCGAAAGCTCAGGCCCCTTTTGACTCCATTTTACCCCATTGGCTCGCCACTATTGGATAAGCAGTTTTCAGAAGCTTTTTTTACTACATTTAGTGTGAAGTAATTTTAAAGTTCTGAGCGAGCCTATTTCTATTAGGCAATCAATCTCGAGCTGTCTATTTTGTTTTACAGGTAGATCTAGATTCTAGATATGTGGTCTATTTTATGTTTTAAAAAAAGTAGACTAATGGACTAAACTAAATAATTGATGACTTTAGCTAGACTTGAACGTTGGTCAGTACCTTGGCTGACTAGCTCAGCTCAAGTCTAGTGTTTTTCCCCAAACCAGCCAAATTATGTCAGATGAACACTAAGCAGAATGTCACCAATTTGTTTCCAAGCAATCTTTAAATTTTGCCAGAGTATGACTGTGAATGTATGTGAAAACATGATAACATTTAAAGTCTTGAATTAATTTACAAGGAATAATTGCTGATAGTCAAACTGCAAAGTATCTGAAAAAAAATTCTTGTCATTCTGCAAGTTGACAAGTCTATCAAAAGTATTGATAACATGGCTGCATTTAGTTTCTTAACCTGTTGAGGACAAATCCTGAGTATACTCGGGCAGTTGTCTATGGGAAATGCATGTTGTAGCAAAATCAAACCGTCCTCAACGGGTTATCAGCCATTATTGTGACCTATAATACAGCAAATTTATGCATACCGGTACTCTTTAGGTTCTAAGTCATTTGTGAGAAGTCACAAGTTGTAGTCAACCAATGAATTTTAGTGTCATTGGCAAACATCTTGATAGTGGTAGAACATATTTTTATCATATTAATCATTGACATGATAAATACATCAAAAATATATTTTGGCCAATAGTATCATATACCCTTGCTTTGCTACACTTGTGGCTTCTCTCCCTGATTAAATTACATCATGCATGTTCCATAGATTTTGCTGCATAGCCTTTATTCAAAATTGAAAATAAAATAGTTGGATTTAAACAAGAGATGAAATGTCATAGTTTTGTAATGAAAAGTGTGATTAAAAAATTCATAATTTTAGAGCTGTTATGATTTCTCTGTTTCTCTCAATATCATTTTTTCCTTCTTTTTCTTCCTCACCTTTCCCTCTCCTCATCTGCCCTGGCTGATGTGTTTGACATACACAGGAAAGGTAAGATGTTTCATCTTCTTGTATACTTTTAGGGAAGAGCAAGATCGTTAGACACATACATCACAATCAACAGAAGTGACATGGATTGCACATTTGGGCAAAAGCTCAAGAGGGTTAAGCTCTGCAGGTTTCTCAAAATTTGTTGCAGTGGGTAGTCAACCTGGTGCACATTTTCAGGAGCATCCTCTGAACCCTAACAATGGGGCATCTTTGACGTCAGAAAGTGGAGTTCTTTGTGTTTTGAACATCTAAGGATGATTGTTTAGTTGCATATTCAGTGACCAGTCTAGCATGACTTTTCATAATGCTTTGTATCAAGTTGGTATTTGATGTGTAAATTTGCAAAAGTGTGGATGTGAAATGTCCTGTCAGGAATGGCTGAGCACTAGCTGAAAGGGAAGTTTATTCTTTGTATGTTATCAGTCCTGGATGACTCACATATATAGTGTATCAACAGTGTGTGAAATGCCACCTCTGAAAGAAGTTTATATATCAAATAAAATGTGCGACATTGGTAAACTTCGTAGTAATTAAGACACTTTGTATTTCAAATTATCAGGCGGGAGATGTTTTTTATTATTAAGAATGTCAATGTAGCCATCATTCTATATAACATAGGGGAGAAGAAACATAATTGGATTGGAGAGGAAAGCAAGAGAAAATACTTTAGGAGTACTATACTTTAGTATTTGTATTGAATACTGTTTGTTAAATCACATGATTCCAAACTACATGATCAGTGACAATGAATGGAGGTAGGAATTTTCAAAATGTTTGCATGTGTTGTCTGAAAAGTTGGTATGATGTAACAAATAGTGAGAAGCTTATCAAATGTATGGCTTTAGACTTTTTCAAATGAAAGTATGAGGCAATATATCAGTTCTAACAGTCAAATCTGGTACTGACAAGAAGTTTGATATCTGGAGCAGACAATTATGTGGCTTCCATGACAGAAAATAGAATGTTGTATTTATAATGAAAGTCAAAGGTCATAGTTGAATGTTTTTCCTTGTTGTGATTATTGGAGAAACATTTTCTGCTACCATCAGCATTTTACATGGTCATAGTGTGATGGTTAACCTATTGATTAGTACTGAAACAAGATCAAGCAAGTCCAGGTCGTAATCAAGGTTAATTCTGCAATGTTGATATTTGAATTAGTGCTCAGTTTAAATTAAAAAAAAAAATGTTTTGGTATTCTGTTTTTCTTTTAGATGACAGTGGTGCACTAAAGATTTTGGGCTAAATTCAGTGAAACTTAATGGTTAAAGACCATGGTCAAACTGTAATAGTCTGGAGTGTCAAGAACTGAAACTTTGAGTTTGAATTTATATCAGTGTAGGTGTAGCAATTTGATAGTATAGCATGGCAATGAAGAAATTATGAATTGTGTATACATTTTATGTGTACATCACCATAGGTTAATACATTGTATCATACATTGTAGGGTAATTGACTGAACAAATGCATTGCAAAAACTGGTCATTTTTTTTTTTACGTGAGATGCATTATCAAAATAAGATCCTTTAACATGTAATCCAAAGCCTTTGTTACCAGTGCAAAAAGTTGTTGTATAACGTGCAAACTTAAATCTCATCAAACTTGGCATGTTGTTTCACACTCTACAAAACCAGGAGAATCAGGTCATTAGCTTGTCCACGAAAATCCTGTAGATGGCAGTTAAGTTAAGATTGATGTTATCTGTATCCCAGAGCTCATTGAAAGGATTGTTGGTAAATCAGACTTTAGATTGGTAGAGTTCTTCTTTGCATGAATGTACAATGTATGTTCTAAATCCTTCCTTTTTTTTTTGCATTCTTTTTTTGTGCAAAGTTAACTGACAAGAATGTAACTGCCAAGTACATATTACAAACTGTCGTTCATTAAATGGATGGTATAGTGTTGGTTGAGATGGGGGATTACTATCAGGTTTGAGATAATTAGAAATGACATTTATGACATTAAAGAGCATATGAACAATACCAGGAGGAATTCAAAGTTTGTTTGATGAGAATCGGTTTTGAAATGATTGAGATATCCACCCCCCCCCCCCCGCAAAAATCAACAACACAACAACAACAACAACAGAGTGGTCCTAATAAATTTATTACAACCTTTTTGTTTTTAGGCATCTCGGCCATTTCAAAACCAACTATCATCAAATAAGTTTTTATTAAAGATTGTGTGCTCTTTGTAATGTAAGTGGTTTCTTATTATCTTGCCCCCCCCCCCCCAAAAAAAAAAGAAAGAAATTAAAACCTCAATCCCCACCTCAACAAAAACTATGCCATCCTTTTGATGTGTCTTGAAATGTTTTCATCAGTTATTCCTCACTTCATTTTTTGTCGAGGAGACTAAGGGATCACCTGCGGCACTGTCCATCGGTCATCTGTCCATCGTCCATCCATAACGTTACAAAAACTTGAATAACTCTCTATTGTGGACTTTAGTTTCACTCAAACTTGGAGGGAAGAGTGGTTACACAAAGTTATACATTTTACCAAACATGAAGGTCACCTCAAGGTCAAAGGTCACCGGCAGGGGTCAATGAACTTTAGGGCCCAATGTTAAGTTTGTACGGCGCGTTTCGATTAAATGGCTCATAACTTTTGATGTATCTGTCCGTTTGTGACCAAACTTGGATGGTAGATGTCCCTTGGGGAGGTGAAGTTCATCACAAGGTCAATAAACTTTTAGGGCCCATGATGTTAAGTTTTTACGGCGCGTTTCGATTGTGGCTCAACTTTTGATCCATATGTCCATTTGTGACCAAACTTGGCTGATAAATATCCCTTGGGGAGTTGAAGGATACCACAAGGTCAAAGGTCATAGGCGGGGTTAATGAACTTCCGGGATTTAGAAAAACATTAATTTCTTCTACGCGAATGGGTGAGACACATTTTGGCACTTGCCTTGTTTTTCTGTGTTGCAGTTCAGTCTGTATTACTCAAACCATAAAGATACAATTCAACTATGTATTGACAGGAGATGAAACCCAAGTTTTGTTTTGTCCATGATGATTTTGAACTTCATTGTGATGAAAGCGTGTATGACTGATAAAATTGTCACCTCAGATCTATTGAATATTTGTGGTTGTTACCAGTAATGCTATGTGCTTAAAACTTGTGAAACTTTAAGATTCCATAACTTTCTCATTTCTGGTCCCTTTGTGATGACACATCTTACCATTCAGTTGTCTGATTTTACACTATTTATCAAAGACGATTCAATCATAGTATGGAATTGCACTTCTAAGATGAGTAAAGGTGCTGCAAGTGTATGTCATTAAGTTGTTTTTTTTTTCACTGATGTATCTTCTTTGTTGTATTATTGCCAACAGACATCCCTCATTAGGAGATATACAGAAGGTAAGAAGCATGCAGTCAGTTAACTTGTGAAACGTGCAAATGTTGGTAGTCAAAGGATATCTCATCGTCAAATGTTTTCAATGCAAAGGTGAAATACTTGTAAAATCTAGATATTTGGGTTATATAATGAAATTTCTATACAATCCAGTCCGCTCCTGAAGAGACAGATAAAGAAATCTTAATATCACATTTTGCAAAATATTTATATTTGACAACTCTGTTCAGGCATCTTTTTATTCTGTTTTGCTATTCCAGCAGAATAGGCTAAGTGTTGGGCATAAATCTGTGTATCTTAATGGTACATTCTGTGAAATTTTGTATATGTTCGGGTATTTTTGTTAATGCTATTTTGATATTTCAACAGACATAGGCAAACTGTTGGGCATAAGTCTGTGAAGCCTTTCTTTAAAAAAAAAAAATAATGACTCAGACCCACCCTTAGAAAGAATAAACTTCATAAAAGGAAAAATGCAAACAATGTCATGATTATTGTAGCAAATGAGAGAGCTCTCTTACAGCCCCTAAAGATTTGCCATTTTAGACTACTTGCTTTCATTCAAGTTCTTATGGGACTTCATGATGTACATTCAAAACAATTTTCCTCTTAGTAAGAATTTTCCATTTTTGGGATCAAATATTCAATTTTAAGCAGCTACATTACCCATGCTCACATTTTGTACCTTTTCCGATGATGACAAGGGATATACAGGAAAGGGAGTGTCACAACAAACAGAGCATGGTGATTGGTAATTGATTTCTCAGGGTGTAATGTTTTCTATCATCTCCTGATTGGATTGCAAACAGGTTACTTCTCCCCCAATTACAAGCTGACAATAGGCGTGGACTTTGCCCTGAAGTCACTGGATTGGAATGAGAGCACGAGGGTCAATCTTCAGTTGTGGTAATTCAAACAATTCTAGCATTTCCGGTTGCATGGAGGACAACTGTGTGGTGGTGTTACACTGTCATCATTGAGTGTTGGTGCATTTTGGATGTTGATCCAGCATTGAAATTGTAATGTAACCAGATATCAAAGGGACACCCAGACGTCAAAAGGGCATTCCAGATGATTTTCATAATTACACATCATGTAGTACATAGATTGACAGTTTCATGTATAGATTTGTGGAATTCATTGTGGTCCTTGAGCATAGAAACCAATACTCTGAAAAACCTTAGACAAATTACACTGAACAGTGTTGATGACGCAGAAGGCTCACATGTATGTGTAGCAGTGTAATTTCATTACAACTTCGCTTCCTTAACATGTTCACTTGTTTAGAATCTATGCATGCCTTCTTCTTTTGTTCTGCTTCCTTGAGCCTCCAGTCATGCATTTCTTATGGTGAGGCTGCAATGTCATCATACAGTACCTGTTCATTGCAATTTGGTATAAATTTTGAAAACATTCTTATTCCTCATCCACATCACTGTAAATTTTGAAACTCGGTACAGGTACTCAACAGAACCAACTCATACAATGTAGCTGTTCAAACGTAAAAGTCTGAAAATCATCCAGAGGGTCTCCTTTAATGAAGTGAGAACTTAACTTTGTCAGTGTGTGTAGCTTGATGAAGAGAGGCCTCTTAATTTGCAAGACTTGTAGTCTCTTTCAAGGACTTGAACTGTTCCTTTTTAAAGATGCATATGATTGTGAGTGGTTCAAAATTGTACAGGCACTAGTGAATTTGTGAAGTTTTGTGTGAATTCTAAAGATAGAAATCAAAAGATCTACACACAGTGTTGTGCACCATGTCTTGTAGCAAAGAATGAGATGTTGATTGTTTTCTAGACTGTGCATTATGTGCAACAATATTCACGGTGATGATATGGACCTCACTGTACAGGTACAAGGATGTAGAAAGGGCAAGTCTCTGTTTTATTCCACTCTGTTTCAGAACAAAGTAAAATCACGAGTTACACTATACCAAAACTATTCACTGTATTGGCATGTGACAAATAAACAAGTGTTTCCCCCACCCCACCATGAATTTCCTGTGGAAGACCAGTATGTTAACTTTGATGTTTTTTTTATTATTTTTTTACAGTACTAAATGCCCTCGACCTCCAAGGTTCTAAGGATAATAACAGACCATTAATGACAAAACATTTCCCTAATGCACTTTCAAATTCTTTAAAACTGTGCAATTTATTATCTCTTCCCCACCGCCCCCCCCCCCTCCCCAACTGATCAATGCATATTTTTACTTCTGTTGTACTCTACAAAGGGACATTGCAGGTCACGAGAGATTTGGACACATGACCAGGGTGTACTACAAATATGCGTGAGTACAGTTCATGCAACTTTTATTAACCCTCCCTTGACCACCCTTTTAAAATCCTGTTGACATTGTACATAGGCATATTGCCAACAAAATGGAAAGTATTAAAGAGGTCTGATATATTCAAGGGAGAGGATTTCCATTTGCTATCCCTTATCCTTTATAAGCATCATGTCCAAAGAATGTGGGAATGGAAATTATTTGTGTGTTTTTTTTTTTCTCTTGTATGACAAACAATGGGGCAGTGGCGTGAAGCTAGGTTTAGCCGTAATCTTTTCTCTTTTATTTCTGTTTTTAAATGTGCATATAAAATGTACAAGTGTTATCAGCTATGAAATTTGAGTTACAGCATGCCATCATGAAAGTGTGTTCACTATTGTTTTTGTTTTGTTTTGTTAGTTTTTTTCTACTACCTGGCATCGTGTACTCCAGTTCTTGCATTCATCTGGTCTGAATGCCAGACGAGAAGTACTTGATAAGTTTCAATTTGTGAAATGACTTCTGCTTGTATCAAATACCTGCTGGACAAAGCAAATATCAGCCCTTATCTAAAGTCACGATACTGAAAGCAATATGTTCTCGGAGGTTCTCTTGGTGTGCATCCTTTTGATCCAGCTGTAACAATTGAAGGAACTGTGACACCAAAATTAAATGTGATCAGTTTCTGTTTCTCAAATAAAGAAAGATTATCTTTATTACCCACACTGTGCTTCCTTGGTCAGCAGCAAAGTGGTTATGATCATAGTTTCACATTTGAAAGAATGAGTCCATGAACGTTTGATGGAATTCAATCAAACTTGGTACAGTGATATGCTTCGAGAATGTTTAATTCTGGGCTGGAATCGGTGATAGGGTGAAGGTCACATTCAAATTTTTAAATTGAAAAAAAAAATGCTACCAAATTCCTGGATATTCTATAGATTCAATAAAATCTGATTTAATTATATATATATATATATATATATATATAATATTTCAGCAGGTAGGATGATATATCATTTTAATAATGTGGTATGATACAAGAGAATTGGTATGTGCATTGAATTGTACCTGCTTCTATTTGTATTCTTTGTGTAAAGAAGAGTACAAAGTTGCATCTCTTCTTTTCAGCCACTTACAGTTGTAGTTTGTAATTTATCTCCTGCCATTTAGATTATGCTCCTTTTTTCCATTGGATACTTTGAAACTGATCCAAGTGTATGGTATCTTTTTCAAATATCTTTTCTGTCTGTAGAATTGCAGCTGTCATTGTCTTTGACCTATCAAGGTAAGTCGGCAAACTAGCATGAGACTAACATGGGGAATTATGAGTACCAGGTACATGTATACTACATGAATATGCACCATTTATTGGAAAGGTTGTGCCATATATCCAGAAGAGCAGCATTTTGAGTTTTTTTTTTTTTTTTTTAATGATAACATGTGCATGCTGGCATTATGTTTGAATTTTTAAAGTATGCCTTGTGGTAGACACATTTGTTACGCTGTGTAACTCTAGCTGCACTGTGAAAGTAAGTTTTACACACTCCTAACTCTGGGTGTCTTGTCTGTTATAGAGATGTCAAACTGTATCTACTCATGTGAATTTTACACCTTCATGACTGTACAGTGAGACTCTGAAAAAACCCCCCAAAAAACTTGAAAGAAAGTGAATATCGTCGGTTGAGAATGATAAGGGCGTTAAGTTGCCACAAACCGATAGTGTTCAAGACAACTTAATGCCCTTCTCATTTTCAACAGACGATATGTAGAAAGAACATGCTAACATGAGGAATAGTCTAATGCTAATTGTTGGTAAGTATTCTTATTGACTGTAGAATGAATTTACGCCTTTCAACTGTGTTTTTGCCTGGCATGGGGGATATCCAGATTAGAACAGATCAGATTGGTCAGCATTCTTTGCAGATCTTTCATAAAGAAATAGAATTTGAAGTTTGCTGAGAATCAAATATGGAACTGTCATAGCTATGTATGGCCTGCATTGTGCATGTGCGTGCATTCGTCTACTACTCATGTTTAACCAATGTTGACAATCTATTGAATGTGCACGTCATAATCCATGGTTGTAGAATGGATTCTGAGTGGCGGCATGATAGAACACATTTCGAAGTTTGAATTGGGGATCACTCCTGCTGAACCATGATTGATTAAACTTGGGTAAAGATAGCTTCACTGTCTCTATGAAAGAATGTCTGTTTCTTTGGAATATGACATTTAGTCATTCAGAGACCTAGGATTAAATTTACATCATGTTTGTGAAGGAAGAAATTCGTAGTTTGAAAAAGCTTATGTTATTGATGTACAAATCATATGCATTTCTTACAAGTACCCTCGGATTTTCCCCATAAGTGAATTGACTCAGATAGAGATAATGTATCATATACAAAATAATTATCATCTTTACATTAAAGAATAGTAGTATAAAGTATCATAACAGGAGAATCACAAAATGGAATTTAAATCAGGTTTATACCATATGATGTCATTTACAGTATTAGCAGTTTTCCAAGATATCTCTGTTTTTTCTCAAGAGAGGCCATCCATCAGTACTTCAGACTGAAATTAGGATTTCATGTGATGATAACAATTGTGGCTTTATGTGCTGACATAGCAATTTATCTGACTTATTGCATAACCTGTTCAATCAGCTTTTCTTCCCATCTTAGAAGCCCCCCCCCCCCCCCCCATTTTGGCTAACATTTATAAGGTACAGTGTTTTAAAACTGAATAGGTCTATAGGAGAATAACATCAGCACCAGTGAGAATCAAACATTAATCTGGGTTCAACTTCTAGTAATGGACTGAATGTGTATGTTTTCCATACCTTGTGATGGTTTGCATTCTTTCTCAATTCTTTTTCTCCATCGTAGACCTGCCACATTTGACTCAGTACTAAAGGTTGGTATGAATAATGATAAAAGTTTGCTGGATTGCATAGTGGAATGATGCACAAATCTGTTTTATCTGTGATGAATGCATTTTATTATACAGAATGTGTATTGAACAGTAGTGCACACCCTACATCATGCACGCTTTTGTTGATGACAATTAATATTCTGGCACTGAATGTTTTTAGCATTAAAGTGTAGAAGTGGCCATGGAAGCAAGCGTGCATGTTTTTGTGTGTTTTGCATTTTGAGAACACTCCTGTGTGTGAGAATTCCCAATTGCTCTTATAACTTGAAATGCTGTTATAAAGCCTTACATTGTATGTTCACCAAAATATGAACTCACTAGGCTCAAGGTGATAAGATGAAAGAACAGTAAGTAGGAAAGAAAAAAATAATAAGTCTAATTTTCAACTTTTGGTACATCTAGTGGATGTCTTATCAAAACTTCAATATGTTGAATATTCCCCAATGTGACTCCAACAGCTTGAACAACAAATAAAAGTTGACAGATTTCAATTTCTACTGTTTGTCATTTTTTTTTTTCACGCTCCAGCATTGAAGTGAGTAACAAGTGCAGTGATAGCACAGGAAAACAAATAAAAATCCAGTTCAGAGTACTGAATAAAGTAGGATTGTTTAATGATGATGAAGTGTAGGGACAAGACAGCTAGTATCATTGTATAAAAGTGTTGAGGACCTGATGTGAGTAGAGTCACAGGAAGTCATATTCATGAAAAGAGGTTATAAAGTGTGTTTTTATAGCACAAGATATAACATAGTTTTGGAGGATTGATTAGATGTTTCATGCACAGCCACAGCCCACATCCTGTTGCAATATTGTCCCATTGTCAAGAGGAAGGAAGATGTAATTTTTTTTTTTTTTTTTTTGTAGGGTTTCACTCTCGCCAAACTGCCTAATTACGGAATACCTACTGAATATGTATCCTCAGTGAGGACACATTTGCAGAGCAATGTCAGAGCAATTTGTTTTTGCTGTTATTTCACTGTGTGTTAATTGTAACACCTAACAAGTAAACCCTTAACAGATTGCATCACATTCATACTATATCCTCTTTGATGATTTTGTTAGGCCTTTAAAGAGAGCACCCCTGCTATTTAGTTAAGAATTGTTAGAGACGTGTAGCTAAAATTTAAACTGCACATACGGCATAAAGGTTCTGAGCCTTGTTTTGTTTGCCTTTTCCTTCTTCATGTGAAGTGGTCAAAAGATGTCCACGAAAAAGTGATGCTGGCCAATGAACAACCTGTACCAGTCTTGCTCCTAGCCAATAAGGTATGATGAACTATAAAGATGCAAGATGTCTGTCTACCATGTGCTGAATTTTCTCACAAAGATTGATTTTCCCATTACTGTGTCTTTTGTTGATATGATATTGCATTATCAGATCTGTTATTTGTGTTGTCAGATAAGGAAATTTTTTAGTGGAGATTCATGTACAGGTCAATGGGATACTTGTGAAATGATGACATCATCAATTTCTTATTGGTGCTGCTGATATCACCATTTCATTTATAAAAAAAACCAAAAAACATTAAAATTAAATGGCATTCTTTAGGGTATTTCCAATTTTCATGAAACCTCCATGATTCTTCATCATATTTTCTTTGTCTAAGCCAACTTGAACATGATGAGGAGTTGTATGTTCAGCCACAGTGAGCCCTGCTGTTTTTTTAATCTCGACCATGTTCTGCAAATGAGAGCAAAGAAAGAAAGCTTTCTGTGTTAAGTAATACCCTGAACATTTGTAACACTGTCTAAGGCGATCACATTGTAATGGTGTCATTTGCAGCTGTCGTAATAAGTGCTGAACACCTTGCATGCTACACAAGAGCAAAACTTTGGTATGTTTTCCGTGAAATGCAAAAATACTGAGACCGAGCTCCCAAACTACTCTGTGTCTTCCATGTTGAGATAACCATCTCCACTTTTTTCGTGAGTTGTCTCTACTATGAGATCTGAGTGAAATTGAATGAAATCACACACCCTAATCCCTTTTCTGGTGGGTTTGTTTGTAGCATTTTTTTTTTTCTCACTGTGATATGGTCTGTGCTTGTCATATGTGCATTTGCATTATCTTTCTCCTTTCTCTTCCTACCCTGATCCTCCTCTGCCCCCATCTCCACCCCAACCCCGTCTACTTGTCCTCCCCTCCCACCATGCCTTGACTCCTGTTTACTTATAGTGCGATCTACAAGACACGGTGATCGATGCAGATATGCTGGATCAGTTCTGCCGGGCAAATAACTTTATTGGTTGGTTTGCAACATCTGCCAAAGATGACACCAATGTCAGTAAGTAGATCAGAAACCTGAAATCATTCCTAGTTTGAATAGCAGTGTGTGTGTGTGTGTGTGTGTTTCCTAATAAACTGCTCCAATCTGGGATATTTTAGTGTTACACTCCAGTCAACTGAGGATACATTTCACATTTGGCATAAATTCTGCCCATATGTTCAGAATGTTAAAAAAAATATATATACCCTCTTACAGCCCTAGGGGTACCTTAGGAGTATATAATGTACTTGCTTGTTCTGCATATTTACTGAAGGACCTGTATGTAGACATATTGCTTTCACACCATTCAAATGAGGAAATTTGAAAATTCTTACACGTATCCTCGATTGTTGTGTATGCACGTATACACAGCATGAACCCTGATTTTTTTTACTTACTGGACTGAATTTAAGTATTATTTGAGGGTATTCAATTTCATTAGGTCAATTTATCAGCAAAAAAAAAAGAAAAATATTTTTTTAAGGAACTTATGGAATATGCCCAGTTACCTTGAGCAAACTATCGTATCCTGGACTGAAGTGTCTTACGAGAATGTGTGTATGTTTGTGTATGAGAGAGAGAAAGAGAGGGTGAGATGGAGAGAGAGAGAGAGGAAAGAACTGTACAATTATTTTGAATTTTATATACACACCATAAGGCCAATATTGAAAGATTTGCTTGTCAATCAAAACTTTGACACACACTTACATTTAAGAGTTCCATCACCTGTAGCTCTGCAACTAGGGCAAGTCGGAATTTTTGCAATTTTCTGGAAATAGTAACTTCTTGTCTAGCTGTAAACGTAATTGTCCCTATTTTGTGCCCTCTCACATTCTACACTAGAAAAAAAAAAGAAATACTTCCCCAACTCCCCTCCCCCCACCCCCCAAAAAAAAAAACCCAACCAACCAACCAACCAACCAACCAACCAACCAACCAACCAACCAACCAACCAACCAACCAACCAACCAACCAACCAACCAACCAACCAACCAACCAACCAACCAACCAACCAACCAACCAACCAACCAACCAACCAACCAACCAACCAACCAACCAACCAACCAACCAACCAACCAACCAACCAACCAACCAACCAACCAACCAACCAACCAACCAACCAACCAACCAACCAACCAACCAACCAACCAACCAACCAACCAACCAACCAACCAACCAACCAACCAACCAACCAACCAACCAACCAACCAACCAACCAACCAACCAACCAACCAACCAACCAACCAACCAACCAACCAACCAACCAACCAACCAACCAACCAAAACCCTGACAGAACCTCCTAGCACAAAAAAGAGACAAATTTGACAACCATGTATACATTTATTCAAAGTACCAGGGAATGTAGACAGGAATTATGCTATAATGCAAATTGTGATCGGTAGTTTGGTATTAAGGGAGAAACAGTTAATGTCTTTGAATTTCCGGTGGTATGTTTCTACAAGGCATCTTTTAGTGGTCTTCTAGACAGCTGCTGTGCATATATGCATATGTATGACCCGTTTGTATGTCGCACTCAAAACTGATGATAATGAAACAGAAACTAGGTAACGAGATATGAAACTCGTCACGCTGACGAGTTAGGTGATACGCTTGGGGTCATCAGGTGTCGGTCATCTGTGATCGACAAAGAAAAGAATGTGATATAGGCACCTTGAAGTTATATTGAGCGTGCATGCAAAACCGTTTCTCTAACCACTCGGCCACGGGACATCCCCGGACATGGTAAGGCAAAAAAGAAATGTATGGATATTACAGGGGGAAAAAGTCAATGCCCACTCAACAATCGTGGCCGCGTGAACATGTATTGCATTGCTAGACGGAAATGCGGCCTTGTAACGACTGATGTCGCTATGCCATTTCTGGCAACTTGGGAAAAATACGCGCCGTAGACATAAAGCCTATAATCGGCTAGTTTTGATACCTTGCCTTTAATCACAATTTTCAGTGTGATGACGTCATCAAAGTACAAAACAATGACATGGTCTTGAAAGACAATTGTTCAAAGTACAACACCTCCGTCGTCGTCATTACATACTATGATCGGTTTGACAAAGTCAGCCTACAAAATTGTGCAGCAGTCGAAGCAATGTGGTCTCCAACACAAAAAAAAAGGGATATGGTGTGTGTCTGTGTGTGTGTATAGGTGCGTTTATACGAACGTGATTTCTACATGGACGAATATGTAATACAAAATTGAAGAAAAAAAGTAAAATAGCTAAGTGTTTTGTTTCGTGATCTTGTGGGGTTCGAACCCGCAACCTCACGTCTCTGAGACGTCGCCTTTAACCACTCGGCCATACGTCTCGGCGAGAAAATATGAGGAACGTAAACTTATGTATGTGAAAGCTGAATCGGGAATCGTTTTGTCCACATTCCATTCTTATTTTCAGCTTTAAACTGCAAAATTGTCAACCTGATGATAGGATTTCAAAAAATAAAATGCATGATTACTAAAGCTTATTGTCTCAGCTACAACATACTTAAGTTTCAGAAGAAATGAAGCAAAATCAGCTGAGATAAAGGTGCTTAAACGTTGTCAAGTCAATGCATGGTTTGAAAAAAAAATCACCTCCCATTGACATAACACGTAGTATGGTCCGATTTTGCATCTTTACCTTTAATCACAATTTAAGGTATGATGACGTCATCAAATTTCATAACCATGACATGGACTCAAAAGGCAAATGTTCAAAGTACAACATATCTGAATTTGGGATAATATTGAGCTTAAACAACAGAGATACGAGCAAATGAATGTCAGAAACAGTACCTCAAAAAATTAATTCCACTTTTTTGATTTCAGATGATGATATGATGACGTCATAATGTATTTAGGGAAATATTGATACTTGAAACGTTATTTTCAATTCATATGCTTTTGTAATATGCAATAAAAACATAGGGTCACCTGACGTTTTAAAGAGCTATGGCGAAATAAACAAAGACATGTTTTTCGCTATATTTCCACATAGACGCGCACACGAAATTTCAACTTTGACGCCAGCGCATTCCTTTGTTATAGGTCGAAATTGATCGGAAATCAATGGATACTGTTACCTAATGTATCAGGAATCCAAATCTGTCAAAAAATGTGCATTTTCATGTTGCTTACGCGCACTGTGCGCGGAAATGCGCGGACGGACGCGAACGCGCGGAACGCTTAAAATTGTCTGAAACTTCGAGATTTCCCATTGGGAAGTCGTTTTGAGCCTTTTAAAAGTTTGACGCGCGCTAATGCGCGCGTAATGATGTCCTAGGTAATTAGCATTAAAAAGTAAGATAGAGCGTGACCTGAACTTTATGTTCAATGAAAATGATACAGAAATGACCTTTAGTTATGAAGTTATGATCGATCATGTAACATGGTCTGAAAATCACAAAATGGCGCCTAGATGACGTCATAGATATGTTACTGTCATGAAAACCTTATTGTGGCTAGATGTTGTCATGAGACATGTTGACTGAAAATGTCATGTTATTCCGTCATGTCAATGTTGAGATATTCAGGACACAAAATGTGCCAGAAAGAAAGAAGAATAAAAAGAAAGAAAGGAAGATTTTGACAAACACAATAGGTGATACGCTGAAAGCGTATCACCTAATTATAGACCACAGTAAGCCGAGTCCATTGAAGCCAGCTATGAGAATTCCCCAGCACACTCCCTGATTACCAGTTACTATCATTGTGGCCTGTGTAGCCAGCTGTAGGGTTCCCACACACTCACATTAGTCACAAACTCACGATTGCACCTTTCTGTAATGGTGCCAGCCATTTGGAACAAGATTAAATGAGAGTTTGTGTATTCTTCTCCATACTTCTACTACAAAAGTAGGGGATTTGTGATAAAGCGGCATTCGATTGTCGTTGGTTTCCATGGAGCTGGAAACGGACGACAGGTGACGGGCTGCATTTACACTTCGCCTCTTCTACCATTGATCGCCCCCAGTGTACCTATTTTTGTTGCTCCACTGCCTATTAAAGAAGAGTGGTGGTTCCCTTTTCCACTCTTTAATAAATCGTCTGGACGAGATCAATAAATCAGTGCTTGATGGATGAATGCAGGATATGTGTACAGGTGGTTCAAGTCTATAGAGCCATAGGTGTCCATTGACTTGTATCAGCTAGGTCTCATAATTGCCAACGGTACACTCTGCCAGTTGTTGTTGTTGTTTTTTTCTGCAGTTCTTTTGTTTTTGTTTTTGTTTTTTGCCAGGGGGTGAGGAGGGTGGAAGATAAAGCAGAAAACAGGATTATGTCTTTTCAAGTTATATTTATATGCTGTCCTACTCACTTGAAACAAGAGTTTGTTGTTTGTATATGAAAGAAAGGCTGACTCACATGCAGAGATCAACAGAACCTGATTAATGTACAATTGTACCATATGTCCCCCCCAAAAAAAAATTACAACGGGACCCTCTGCAATGGTAACTTTAGAAATAGTCAATCAATCCAAATAAAATTTCAGGATACGAAACTATAACTTATTACCCACATGTTACTGAAAACCCCATCTGATTTACTTCAGTGGTCAAAGATAAATGAGGAGTTTTGTAGAGCATGTCAGGAATCCCTTCCCTCCAAGTTCTGTCCATTGTGTTCACACATTACGCACTACCACCATGAGTGCTAAATTTGGAAGAATCAGACCCATGACATGCTTTACAAAGATCCACATTTCTCTGTGACAACTTAAACACATTTAATGGGGTTTTCTGCAAAATAAAGCTCAGCTGTCATATTTCAAGACCCTGAAGTATCATTTAGACAGTCTAATCATATTGGAAGTTTTCAATGCAAATATTTGATTGTAATTATACCCCCGCCAAACGAAGTTTGAAGGGGGTATTTAGGAATCAGCGGACGGTCGGGCGGTCGGTCGGTCGGGCAGTCGGTCAGGCCGTCGGGCGGTCGGGCGGTCGGTCCGTTGCAAATCTTGCGTCGCGAACTACTTCCTCAGTTTTCAACTGATTCCCATAAAACTTGGCACAGATGTGTGCCTTGGGTTGTAGATGTGCAAGACATATTTTTTGACAGTACCCAAAAGTACGTTGCCATGGTAACGGCATATTATGGGCAAAAATGGGTACAAATCTTGCGTCGCGAACTCCTCCCACAGTTTTTGATCAATTTTTATGAAATTAGGTACAGATGTTCATCTGAATATGTTAATGTGCAAGACACATATTTCCGCAGTGGCAAAAAGTGCGTTGCCATGGTAACGGCATGTTATTGGTAAAATATAGGGCAAAATGCTTCATGGCAAAACTGCTTCATCAGTGTTCTTCCAATTCTCATGGAATTCACACTGAATGTTTGTCTTAGGATATAGGTCAGCATGACACATTTCTTGACAGTGACAAAAAGTATGTTGCCATGGTAACAGCTCACATATTATGAGCCAAAATGATGGAAAATTTTGTGTTGCAAACTACTTCCTCAGTTTTTGCCCAATTTCCATGAAACTTGGTACAGATGTGTGCCTTTGGTTGTAGATGTGCAAGACGCATTTTTTGACAGTACCCGAAAGTATGTTGCCATGGTAACGGCATAGTAATGGCAGAAGATCAAGGAAAGATCTTGCGGATTTAACTACTTCCTCAGTTTTTTGTACAAAGCTTATGAAATGTGGCACACACCTTGATCTTGGTGGGAAGATGTGGAAGACATATTTTTCGGACGTGTCGGAAGCTGCGTTGCCATGATAACGGCATATAAATGGCAGAAGATCAAGGAAAGATCTTGCGGATTGAACTACTTCCTCTGTATTCGACTGAAGCTCATGAAATGTGGCACACACATTGGTCTTGGTGGGAAGATGTGCAAGACATATTTTTTGGACGTGTCGGAAGCTGCGTTGCCATGGTAACGGCATATTAATGGCGGAAGATCAAGGAAAGATCTTGTGGATTAAACTGCTTCCTCAGTTTTTGACAAA
The DNA here is from genome assembly GCF_964275005.1 of Diadema setosum. Classification (NCBI taxonomy): domain Eukaryota; kingdom Metazoa; phylum Echinodermata; class Echinoidea; order Diadematoida; family Diadematidae; genus Diadema; species Diadema setosum. The sequence continues at coordinate 10,955,646 of NC_092685.1, read as the reverse complement.
AGCTTATGAAATGTGGCACACACAATAGTCTTGGTGGGAAGATGTGCAAGACATATTTTTCGGACGTGTCGGAAGCTGCGTTGCCATTGTAACGGCATTTAAATGGCAGAAGATCAAGGAAAGATCATTCCTTGGGTAAGACTGTCGTCACGGGGCGGGGGTATTAATCACCTTCAGTGATATTTTTTTGGGGGGACATACTCTACAAATTAAATTGCAGCATGCTTGAAACTGTGTAACTGAAGTTATTAATGTGTTGCAGTATAAATTCTCTCTTCAGTACACAGACAGAGGGAGAAGTCTCAGTATTAATGAAAGTTCACAGAGTTACATGTCTTTTGCATAAAAATATGAATGGCACTGGGGACTGAGCATTTTGACACTTGTAATACAGTGCATTAGTGCCATGTCGTAGGTACGTCAGGGAATAATGCTGCTTAGAATGTATATTGATGTGAAATCCGGACCACATTTCCTGTAGGAAACATTGATGAGAGTTTGATTTCACTGTATTTTTTTTTTTTTTTTTTTTTTTTGCACAAACTGTCCTCTTAAAATTAAGTGGTAAAAGTGGGCTGGCAGGAAATAAAATAACACTACTATGGCCTTCGTGTTGTGACTGATATACATGTGATGGTGGAGCAGATGCACTTTGTATGAGACCATCAAACTGTCGGTGTAATCAATTTTGTTAATGGAACACAAAACAAGTCATGTTTCATATAGTCTTGTGAAAGTCTTCATGTTCGATTTTTTGTTTTCTTGTCGCCACTTCTCGTATACATGTATCTTTGTCATAGTTGCTTGTCTGTCCATGTTGGTGTTGTGGTCTGTTGATAAGTTTCCAGGCTGTGTCGTGTGTTGTGCAAATGAATGTTTGTTTGCTGCTGATGAATCATTAGGTAAGCAAGCATCTTTTGTGTGTTACAGCAACACTCCCAGGTTGACTTATCTTTGCCTGCCTATGCCCAACCTTTGTTTATCTCTATCCAGAGCAGCATGGACTGCAATACGAGTATTCATCTGTCATACAAAATACTTGACAGAGAGGACAACTTTTTTGTCCAGGCACTGCATGAATGTGTGCAATGTTGGCTAACGGACAACAAATTTCTGGCACAAAAAGACCGAAAGAAAAACAGAAGAGGCATTAAGTTTGTCATAAGCTTGATTTATTCTGGGGATTAATTGATAATGATAAATAACATAATGGTGCCCAGTGTGAGGTTGCAACCTGGAATTGGTATAGCATCAAGACTAACAAATTGTAGACAGTTGGAGCCATCTGTGGTAAAAATCTCTTAATTGCGTGTTTGGCTGCATTAAGTTAGGAACACTCCCTCTGTGTCTAGAAAAGAGAAAGATCTAGCATGGACAATGATTTACTGTGCACTACCGAACCTGCACTTGCAAAGTGATTTGTCATTGGATAGAGCAACATTACTAGAGTGAGGGACATGGTATTCTGAATCAGGTCTAAGGCAATTAGCCCCTGGGCAGTTACCCCGGACCCTTCCCCTGACCCTAACCCTAATCCTGACCCTAATCCTAACCCTAACCCAAACTCCAAACCCCAAACCCTAATCTTTACTCTAACCTTATCACTAACCAGTATGTAGCTTGGGGGGGGGGGGGGGGTAATTGCCCTGATACGACTGAATCATGGCTTGGGAATGTCTATTTTGAGATATGAAAAAAAATATAATGTGTAAAATCATGCATATTATGTGTTTATGAGCTGTCTTTTTAAAACATAATATATACAGATTACAAGGAAATGTGTATCATTTCTTGATTTTGTGTGTAATAAATCTGCTTTGTATACCTTGTTTGCAATGAATGAAAGAAAAAGTCACCAACGCACAAGATTAATTTAAAAAGTGTAAAAACATGTTGCAATGTGACACAAGGATATTGTATAAAGTCAAGGCTACACTTTGGTTATTCAAACCTCCCTTTCTTCGATACCAGGTAGTTCTTGCTGTAATCTCCATACACCTTTCCTACTATGCACTGTAAAACCAGAAATTTTCGCTTGCATGAAACTTTCGCGAATTTCATGAGGAGCCAAGATTTGTGAAAGTAGATGGATGCGAAAGTGTTTGTCTACACAATGCACTGAATGCCAGTGGTGATTTGCAGAAGCTTCTCGTCATGAAAAAGGCTGTCACATCCAATTTGCAAAAGTTTCATGCCGCAAATGTTTCTAGTTTTACAGTACCCTATGCTGATTGAAGTGAACTGTCGGCAGTGATTATCATCATTCAAGTACCTGTTTGCTGACTTTTTTTTTTTTTTTACTCCCTTCACATTGCTCTTTGCCCCTCTCAGCCGATGCCATGTCATACCTAGTGGAGACCATTCTGCAGCTCACAGCGGAGGGCCAGAAGCCCCAGGAGCACATATCAATCCACCAGGACCAGGACTATCTCAGTGCGGCGCAGGAGAATCAGAACGCCCAGGTGTCGTCGTTCAGGATGCAGCAGGAGAAGAAGGAGTCCAAGTGCTGCTAGCAAGCCCGCCCTCACGTGACGGATTGCCAGTTTGGCACAGGGAGGGGAACCAAGTGAAGCCAAAGTGAATGTTTCCAGGATTGTGTGGATTGGGCAAGAGCTACAGCTTAGGCAGAGGCGAGTTTGGTGAACTTCTGAACAGCTTGAAACATGTGAACTGAAATGTTGAGACGTGACAGCGTGTGGAGATTTTCTCGGTGATGTACAATGGAAAGTCTAAATGTACAAACTTGTGAACAGAGGGGATGTTCTGTCCCTATTCCTAACTCACTGTTACATTGCTAGAGTAGGGGACCCTCTTATGGTGAAGCTCTAAACAGACCCGTAGACCTTTGTCACAAACAAAAGTGCAACTACAAAATTGTAAAATGTCTTGCATGGTTTTGGTGACTTAGCAGTGCAAACTGATATGATATAAAGACTTCTCGGGATGTGGACAGCATTTTACAAAATAAAGAATGCATGGTGCTTGGATGTACATGTATGTTACTTGAATGTGTTTTAGTGTGTGTATGTGTGTGTGTGGTACCTGATGTTAGTTCCTGAAACCTATTGCATGTACAATATTTCAATTCATGAATATCTGATTGTGGCATTACATTGAGTGAATAGCTTGTTCACTCCTTCATACAATGTCATACACACTTTTATGAGGCATTGTGTGTGTAGAAGTTTTGTGACAGTCTAGGCAATATTTAGTATCTCTGTTTGGAACCTAATGGGTTGTGCACCATTTACAACAGGGACAAGCTTCACACTATAAGTTATGTTAACTTTTTAAAAGGCCCTTTTTATGTAACCTACTGATGGTCACAATGTTAATGCTTTAAGACACGATACCCATGCATTGGATTATGTTGTAGATTCTGTACAGTGTTTATTAAGGTTAAGGAATCTGGCACATTAGTACATACTCCTGTGCTAAAATTGTGGAGCGCTATAATATATAATGAACAATAACATTTTGTCTGCATCCAATAAATGCATTGATACAATTGTATTTAGAGGGTGCACGGCAAGTAATTTGGACATGTCCACTCTTTTTTTCATCAGTATTTTCTTTTTTTTAATGGGATGGGAGGTTGTGAGTAAAGTGAAAGATATCATGGTAGATTACTGTATACGCCATATATTTAGCAAGTCTAAATTTTCGCGAATTGGAACTTCCCGATGATTTCATGAGTGGTTAAATTTGTGATCATGGAGTCCCGTACCGAACGGAGAAATGTATACGTGTACGTCACATTCATAGCTTGATCAGTGTCAATATTTTCACGTCTCTAATTCCGCGAATAGCACCTAATTCGTGAAATTCGCAAAGATAAAAACCTCGCAAAATATCCGGTGTATACAGTAATAGCTCACAAAATATGGGATAGTGGATGGGAGATAAGACAGTGTAGATGTCAAAGGGGCATGCAGTTGGGGCAAAAGATAGTTTTGTATGTAATATATTTTTTCATATGCGTGCACAGTACTATCGTGTGTGGAATGTGGACAGGAGAAACATGATAGGCCCATGGGATTATGTGCATGATACATGGCTGTTATCAATGAAATTAAAGCAAGCATGTTGTGCAAAGACCATCATGACATTCTCATAATTATAAAATGCTTGAGAATTCATTACCTCATTCGTGTACATTTTGTTGGGTATTCCAGGAAAGTTGGAAGGATGGAACAGCAGCGGCATCAAAAATGTTTCTGTATTTTTTTTTTTCAAATCCTCTTCCATACTGAATGCTATCTGCTTGTGACACCCAGCCTACCCCTTTGTTTTCATTGTTCTATGTGTGTAACCCTTCATGGATAGCACATGTTATGTTGTTATATGTCTGTAGTTCATATATATTTTATGTATATATGCTTACTTTTTATGCCTCCGCCACGAAGTGGTGCCGGAGGCATTATTATGTTTGTCATTTTGCCCCTGCTGAAGATTCTGCATTTTCTTTTTTAAAGAATAATGATGGAAACTTGCATTCCATATAAATATATGAAGAACCTTGATTGAGAAAAATGGCAAGTGTGATCTACCTAAGCAAACATTTTATTTCAAATATACAAATTTACACATGTTGACATAATCACATATTACATGTAACGATGTTGACTTGGTATTTTGCTCATTAATCGTGGAGGTAGCACCTTGCAAAGTGATGTAACGGTGTAAGCCACCATGTCCTCAACAAATAGGTAGTGCCAGTTATTTAAATAAGCAAGGCAGTTCATTCTTTTCTTTTTTTTTTCTTTTTTTGGCCAACTTCTTCAGAAAGGACTTCAAACCACCAGTCCTAAGGTTGCTCACTGATAAGTGTGTATTTAAAGCTTCCAACTTGATTCAGCATGCAAGACCAGAACTGTAGAAGCTTTTGCACAAATGCAAGTTACAGAATTACCATTACTGCATTGTGGCCACAAGTATTTCACAATATGATTGCAAAACCCTTTATCTATAGTTCAAGCACCTCTGTACTTCTGTGTGTGTGTGTGTGTGTGTGTATTCATTTACTCTATGCACATATCTTGTTACTGATAGATAGAAAGCGGTTTTGTCTATTGGTATTATCCATCAATTTTAGTTGGTGGAAAAGAGTCAATTTTCTATTGACAGGGTTTCTATCATTGACAACACCTTTCTCTTGTATTTTACTTTACAGTATCTCCCCAGTGGTTGTAGCAATCACGTTTCAGGCCATCTTCGGCAAAATGGGATGGATGTGAGACAATAAGGGGGGCACCAAATTTTTAACCTGTCAAACTATTTGCCACAGCAGTCACTGTGTGTGCGGATGAGAAGCCTAGTAGGCCAAAGTAAAATGGGGTGAATGCAACAGAAGGTGGCAGGACGTAGGAGGCAGTCACAAAATGTGATGTTGGTCTGCTCTGGGAAGGGAACAGTGTGTTCCCTGGCATCTCACGGTCGTTTCAATTTTTGTCACATGCTGCTGTGTTTAAGTGCAACTGTTGCCTAATGGTTGCTGCGCATTTCATCATGTTTTGCCACGTTTTGTCACAGTTCTCACAGCTAGCTAGGGTGTATGGTAGCCAGTTTGTTGCATTCAATCATGGCGTTTCATGACGGCATGTGATGGTTACCTGCCTGGCATGCTATGGCATACTGCATGTGGTGTGACATGTGGTGTGGGGAAGCATACAAAAGCAGGGCAGCGAGGAAGCTTTATTTAAGTCGGAGCAATAGAGGTCACATTACTGTATATTGACCAAATTTCCATGGCCAGGATTGCCAACCTTGTAAACAGCATTGCATTATTCTTAGGGCTGAAAAGGCTTCTTTTTTTTTTTTTTTTTTTTTTTTTTGAAGGGGGGGGGGTGGAGGGGAAGAGCAGTATTTTATCTAACTTGTATTAAGCATGTACAGCAATACAGTTTCAGAAAAACAGTATTTTCCTTGAAACCTGCAATGTTTGAGGCATTTTTGCATTACTTTCTGGCAAATGGGGCTGCCATGACTGCCGGAAACATATTGTAAATTCAGCATTATGTGCGATGTCATGTTAGGGAAATATGTCATTATCATATGATCTGTGTCATTTGGATGCCATGGCTTCTGCTGAAACTGTCTTGGAATGCAGTGGCGGATCCAGGGGAGCACACCGGGCGCGTGCCCCCCTTTATTTTTTGTGGAAGTGAAAGCAACAGAAATAAAAAGAAAAATATGGGCGTGCGCTACGACCTCCCTTTAATTTTGTAAAGGCACCCCCTCTTTATGGAATTCCTGGATCCTCCCCAGCAATAGATCATAACATGTCTAAAAACAGCATTTTTGGAGATATTTTGAGAGTGTCCAGATACTCTTGGGTTTACAAAGGCAATAGTAAGGAACAACTGTCAGCAAAGCTTTCAGATGGAATTATAGTCTTTGTGATTTGCTGGGTGCTCATGCCAGCTTGTATGTGAAGGCAGTAACCACTTATGTAAATGGAGAGTAATGGGTCAGTTATGCCAAGCATCAGATGTTCTAATCTGAAAGTCATTCTGTGTAGTAGGAGATACGTATATTTTCAGGAATTCACTTGTATTATGTATTCGCATGTATTTATCTTTCATTGTAAATGACTGACTGACTATTCAAGCGAGGAGGTCAAAATTTTCACCTCCTGCAGACTGTTTGTGTGCCATTTCTTTGTGGCCTATACTCCTGCTCACAGCTACTGTAAAAGCGGATATTTTTCAGCGACAAATTTCTCGTGCTCGACCGGTCAAGAAGAGTTTGTGTTTTTTGATGCCGCAAAATCAAGACATCAACTACAGCAACATATGGCAAGCAAAATATTTGCGTACTTTTATTTTCGTGCTAGTTTCTGGTTGCGCGAAATGCGCGAAAATAGCAACACTGCAAAAATTTCCACTTTTGCAGTACTGGCAGTTGCATTTTTCTTCATTTCTTATTGACTTCTTTTGTAAAGTGGAGTTCATAATTCATCATTTCCTATTTGTTTTCGTGATATATTTTCAGGTTAGATTTTGTTTTCATTGGCAGTACCTTAGAATCATCATATTTTCAGTGTGCAACAGCTATTCAAGTTTTGAACAGATTATTCAGGTTATCTTAGTATGGAAATTGGAGGAAATCACATAGGAAGCAGAAAAATGGGATGCTTTCTCAGTGAGCAGTGAATTGTACTGTGAAAACATGACTGTAACCAATTACTTATAGCATTTTATAAACATCAGAGAAGTTTGAGGGCCCAATGCCTTATTGCTGTTGACAATAATAAGACCTTTTATATAATTTAATCTCAAAATTAAATGTTTATCAAGTCCAAGCACAAATATCATCTTGGAACCGTATCTCCTAGAGATACTGATCTACACAATAACAGCTACAGCTAAATAAAAAGAAGATTTACTTTAAAGCCTGCAAATATGCTAGAGATTTTACACTAAATACAATAATGATTCTTTGGCTAAAAACTTCAAAAAAGAACATCCTGAAAAACAGATATGCCTTCCTTAGTATTCTCTGCAGGCTAATTGTATATATATGCAAAAGAATTACTGGTGGTTTTATTGTCCATGCAGATCTTTAGGGAACCCCTCGTTCCCATCCCCAGAATCTGCCCACCAGTACCACCCCCTCCCCATTCCCAAACGCACTCACACACTCCCACATAAGGACCAAGATATAGGGCTGACTCAAGTCAACGTCCCCCAACACAGCTCTGGAAGTGAACGCCCTTCTCTTGTGCCATAAAACCCAGTGCAATAGCCCAAATAGTGAAATGGACAATCCTTACGTGCGGGGGTTGCATGCTGGGAAGTAATGTTCTTAGGTAGATATGAAAACCTCTAACGCTGCTGTGTATGGGAAATATGATCAGTGTTGTGAAGAATTTTTAGCGTAACATATTTTCAGCTCTGATATTTTCAAAGCTTCACATTTTCGTAACATTAGAGTCTTTAGTGGCACTAGAACCATGCAGGTCAGATTTTTTTTTTTTTTCCCAAACTGGAAACATTGTTGACTGACAGCTTTATTGTAAGAAGAAGAAGAAGGAAAAAAAATCCCATTATCATGCAGAATAGGGCTAGATATCATTGCCACAAATGTAAATCTAGAATACCTTGTGCGAATTCATTGCCCTCTTTCGTGAATTTTCAATAATGAATCGTGTCTCTTCGTCAATCTAGCCTGATTCAATGCTAAGACACCTTTCTAGGTGAGAGCAATCCTTGAATGAGGCAGGTGTCTTTATTTTTGACGCATTGTCCGTCATTCAGTGCATCAGATCTGATCAAACGTCTCAGTGTGCAAGTTGGGTCTTTATTGTGAGCGAGCTGCTTTGATTAATTTTAAACTGCTGTAGGTTTCCCCTACCACCCACTCAGTTTATTCTCATGGGCAGGTGGTGGGGGGGGGGGGGGGGAGAGGAAGGGAAGTAGAGATAGTAGATCTGACTACCAGCAGTAATAGGGTGTAGCAACTAGTGTCTAGTGAGTTGATCATGAAGATTTATCAGTGATGTATTCAAGATTTTGCTTCTCTTTTTTGTTTAATTTTGCTTTTGAAATCATATTCTCTGTGTTTAAGGGCTTTCTCTGGGTCATTCACACCCATAACGTTGTGGTCGAATGTTCACTGTTTCACTTAAAGGGAAAGTCCATCCTGATACTACATTGCTTTGTATGAAAGCAGAAAAATCAGGGAAGTAGATCAAGGAAAATTGGGGAAAAAATCAGACACACCAACAACAGAGTTATGAACTGATAAAGTTTAGAAGGTGAGACAAATCAGCAACTCTGTGTGATGTGTGTGTTGGGCAGCTCTCCATTCCTTTTGTGCTCAAAATTTCACTAATTTTCATATTTCTCAAATATTTGGGCTCAGACAGAACTTATCCACTGAGGACGACATGCAAATACAGATTACTCTTATTGGTTACTAAGAACAGGTCTGAAGAAAATTTCTCTTGAGAGAAAATTGAAATTTAGTGTATAAACTGAATGGAGAGCTGCTAAACTCTTATGTCACATAGAGTTGTCATTTTGTCTTACTCTTTCAACCTTATTATATTTTTTGTGTGTGTGTGTGTGTGTGTGTCTGATTTGTTTCCCAAATTTTCAGGGATTTACTTCTCTGATTTTTATGTTTTCATACAAAGTGACATGATGTTAGGATGGACCTTCCCTTTAACAATCACCACAGGCAGATATCTGCCAAGGGAATATTTTCTTGCACAAATGATTCTTTAACTGTCATTCCCATTGGCCACCTGTGTGTGCACACAGTGTCAGTGGTAAGTTTGCAATATTGTACTGAGAGAATTAACTCATACTGTACGTACATGTATGCTTCCTCGTGTGGAACACAGTTCATCATTTTTTCCTCAAATTGGCAAACTTTTTCAGTAAATTCCTTGTGGTAATGTGTCACTAAAATTGATGTACAGATCAGCGTTGTTTGACAGTCGTCATTGAAGATCAATACCAGTGAAGTGTTGACAGAAACATGTCGCACTGAGTGTCCGTTCCCATTTCGTGTTGGCGCACCAAGATGAGAGATAATGGCATCTAAATCATTCCCAACTCATTCCACCCCTCTCCTCTGTGTTGCAGAGGCAATGGGGTCTGCTAAGCTATCATTTGTACATTATTGTCTCATATTTCCGAGTGCTGTTAGAAGAAAAGTTGTTTTCAAATTGACAGAGCCCCAGTGGGACATATTCATGAACCTTTAGAAGAGACGAGTCTTCTTTCTGTTGAGTGTCACTACCTAACTCTTATTACAGAAGTGAAATATAACATGTTTTCGTGTGTTGTCTGTGTGTATAGATATCAGACCAAATAAGTCCAATATTAATTATGGGATCATTGGTCTTGTGCCCTTCTGAACCGTGTGATGTTACATAGTGTCTCAAAAAAGTGCACCATTATTGTTTCCACTTCTTGTTCACAGATTATGGAAAGTGGATTGCTGTGTGAGACCAAATAGATATGGGTTCTATCATGATATGTGTTGTGAATGTAGTCTACAAGTCACTGTTTTGAAAGCTGATGAATATGGTGTATATATTTAAAAAAAGGATGAAATCAGTGAATTCCAATATATTTTGATACATTATGATTTTGATACATTATGAGTGTGATCTCCAAAAGTACTTCCTGTATAATTTCAGTTCAGCCTTACTCCACCTTTCGTGATCAGATTATTTTTCTATTTCAAATTATAAGATAAATTTGTATTTATAAACTTGTCAAACATCCTATTTTTGTCTTCTCTGTGTTGTTAATCTCAGTAGAATCCTGACTTTTAAGTCAATTAAGTACTGTACTAGCTATCATTTATACATCTTTCTCTTTTCCTATGATTTCATCCACAAAAGTGGTAATGATTCAGCATCTGCTAAGTGTGAGAAAAAAAAGAAGAAGAAGATATCTGTATTTTGGGAAGTGAGATTGATATTTCAAATTGAACTTAAACTGAGAAAGTGATTCCTGGGTTGTCAATACATGTGTGGACAGCTGACCGTAAAACTCATCAAACTGCCCCCCGCAAAGCGGGGGATCATCTGAACGTAGGGTCAGTGGTAGCTACAGTAGGTTGGGCAAGCTTTGTGGTTGTTAAGGGTAACTTTTTACGAACAAAGCATGCATAAAATCTGAATACGTTACAGAACTGGTCTGTTTGATAAGATGATGTTACAATAACCACAGCCATGGAAGGGATTTATGTGTACTTGACCAATGTGGTTTGAGTGTCAGCACCCTTTTTTTCCCCCACTTTAGCACTAAGGTACGAGTGTCAAACTGATACCACCCTCATCAACCCTATAACATCTCAGTATTGTAAGAGAATATTGGGGGATAGAGTGGCCAAATTGTTCTGGGTGCTAGATGTATTAAATGCCCACATTTTCTCCATAATAAAAGATTTTATGAAAGATAGGAAAGTGAGTATTTACAAACCTGCAAGTGTTCAGGTGTATAAAACTGGTACAGTCATTCTTTATTTTATTTTTTTAAAATTTATTTATTTATTTTTCTTGGTGGTGTGAGTGTTCAAAAGGAAATAATGTCAGTGATTTAGGAAATGTGGTCTAATGCTAATTATTCACAATGATATGTGCCCACATGTTCTGTGACTTCTTGCATGTAATCATAAAAAGGAAAATGAAACTTTGCAAAATCTTCCTTGAGAGGTTTTCCAAAATCACTGGTGGGCATTAATGTTATGTGACAGAGGGCAGTATATTCATATAAACGATAGTCATAAATGCAGTTGAATCTATGACACGAGGCAATATAGTAAAGAAAAACATATTTTATGACTCATTTTTTTTTTTTTTTTTTTTTACTCTTTCAACAGGATATTGAGATGTGACTGTGCTAATGCAGAGTTTATGTAGTGGAAGATTAAAAAAAAAAAATGTTGACTACATTTCTCTTTGTCGTGATATGTGCCTTATCATTTTATCTATCTATGGCATTGATGCAATACTGAGTAGATGTACATAGCCGAGTGTATTTCCTCTTCTTCATTCATCTATTCTACATTATGCTTAGTACTAATAGATATTTACCCCTGTATATTTGACTCTTATAAGAGTGTACATAAGAGAATGAAATAAAAGCAACTCTTAATTTAACTTCATCGATTTGCTTTGTCTCCTTTTATTGTGTGCTCAGTTTGTATAGTCATACAGAGTGAACATGTTGCAGATTCTAATTAGTCGCTCTGTAACTGTTGCAGAATGTAGGAATCCTGTTCAAATATGTCACAATTCCCTACGGTGTTAACTTTTTCCCATGAAGTAACATGTTGAATGTAGGTACGCTGTAAATATCAAAGTGTGATTATGTTAGATATGTTCATATGCTTATGTGTGTGTGTGTGTGTGATGCTTCATAATTCTTGACATGTGCTACAGCCTCGCATATTTCAACTTACACGACAGTGTGTACGTACATTATATATATATATATATATATACACACACACAGTCAACCTCACCGAATCTAATTGGACTGAAAAAAAAAAATAGCTTCAACTTGGAGAAAATTCAACTTATGAGGGATTAATAAAATCACTAGAATATAAAGAGAACAAGACTTGAAAAGACCTTCGACTTAGGCAATTGTTTGACTTACGCAAGGTTGACTGTGTATATATGTATCATAATACATGTGTGCATATATGCACATGCATAATGTGCATTTATATACACTGCACAATATATGAATATATGATGTATACATATCAGGACTCGACATTAACGTTATTCTCTGATGGCCCATTCTGAGACCACTAAAATGTTTAAATCTGCAATTTTGGTGGCTCGAAATAAAAGCAAATGTAGTAATCCATTTTGAATCTTAGTTGCCTGGTCCACCCCCCAAAAGATAGCCTTTTTTTTTTTCAATTTGGTGGCCTCAGGTGACCCACTAATGTTGAGCCATGTTTGTATACATTTAAAAATATATTTCGAAAGTTACTGTATTATTCACTACTCACAGCACTTCAACGATACACAGAGCACAGGCAAACTTTTTTTTTTTTTTAAGCTCACTACAGGGATATGCGCAAGTGTCTCTTGTTGACACAGAGATATGAATACAAGCCACACCCATCATTATGCATTACATGAAATCCAAACACAACACACTTTCTTACACTAAAATTTACAGAAGTAAGCTTTTTCTCACAAAATATGCATGAAGGCAAAAAGGTAGTTCGTTTATTACGCATAAGGTGCAAGCCTCTATTTCAAAGTATCAGAATTAGGCCGTGAACAAAGCACAAACGCAAATTGATGAATCACATCAAAGAAGAACAAGAGAAAAAGATTGATCACTGCCAATCATTTTTGAATTGCTGGATGTTCCATTTGTAGTTTCATCTGCTTTCCAGTTTGGCCCAATGCTTTCATTACTTTTCAATTTCATGAAGCATATTCTTAATGGAACTCCCAGGAGAGGCCATGCATGGCCATCTTGAGTAGTAAACATGGCTGGTATCATTACTTGAAGACTTCTACTTTGTGATAATGTAACACTGACAGTGGATAGACTCACACGAGTTAATCATTGTATTTATAGCAGCTGCTTCACGGTTTACTTTAATCGAAGTCAAAAGTTTGGCAAATACTCTACACATCTAATTCCAGTAATGTATATTAGTATCTATCACTTGCACTGATGGCTTTATAAGCTACACAGCACAACACTGTCACTTGAAGTCTAGTGCCGAAGGAAAAAAAAAAAAGAAAAAAAGTCAAAATCCAGTCTCACAACTTAATGAGGAATAATATCATCATGTTAAATGCAGACAGTCATTAATTATATGGCAATATGGATCATCATTAAATGATTGCTAATTGCCAGAGAGTGAATACAGGCACAATGTATGTTACACGTTCATTTTGTCATTCACGCATAGGTTATGATCGGCTGTTTCTCCGCATCAGAGCAAAACAACACGGTATAATTTGGCACACGGGACTGTAATAATGATAATTACTTAATGTACCATCAAATACTGGAAATCCCTGCTACCATGTCATATACAAATGATGTATATCATACATTCAGCCATAAGAAGCAGTATTCTCTTTCTGTACTTATGACATATGCTAAAATGCCCAAATTTGCCTTGGGCAGATCGAACTGCTCGAAATTTTCGTGCACCATTTCTATCAATATTTTTGAACTGCTGCATCGAAATGAATTGATTATTACATATTGTAGCAACACATTTCTCTGATTTAAATGAGCTCTGTCTAATGTATCTGGTGACATTAAAACAGTTCAATTACTCTCACAAAACATATTCTTTGTCCTTCAGCAATGGTTGATAATGTGGTTGCATGTACATGTAATGTCTCAGATTAGGTAAAGTCATGAGATCACTATGATTGGATGCAAATTTTAAGTTTGATCAAACTAAAGTGAAATTATGAAACTAAAGTAAGATTATGAGCAAAATACAAGTACATGTACCAATCAAGCTCAGTGAGACTTTTCAGAACAAGGGAGAAATGGATCAAAAAGAAAAATACTCTGAAATAAAGCAATGCCTTCATTTTGCACCTGAAAAATTACATTTGAGCAATTACTCAGTCATTATACAATGTACATCACAGGGTTTAAATGTTTAATCCACACATTACAAATGCTCAGTTGCATAGTAATTATAATAGAAACATACACTGTACTTTCTGTTTTCTGGTTGCAACACACATTATCACATGTAAGCACTGACCCTGAGATGTGTCACACATATATACCACTCCACACTACCCTTTGGGTGAGAACAGTATTTGGTCTGTAGTTAATGCTGTACTTCAGAGTTTAGCCATTTCATTCAAAGAATGATCTAAGTGTCATTACTTACATTCAATGTAAAAAAAAAAAAAAAAAAGTTGAACCTGTTGGACTGAACCAAAGCTCCAACTGGCTATAATTGATTCTGCGTAAACTGTACTTTATGTAAAAAGATCTTTGCACTTGTAACTTGTGAGTTAGATGAAATTTAATTACCGTCATTCTTGGATGATTAATCAATATTATCAGCTTCTGAGGGGAATGAAAGAATTTAAGACTAAAAATACAATTCAGCAAGAAGAAATGTAGCTTGTGCAAAAACACATTATGTAATCACACTTGCTCCCATTCTTACTAAAATTAACATGTTGGGAATAAACTGAAAATATCCACACACAAGAGAAATACAATCGAAACAGAGCAAAATGTAAGCCAACAGATAACACTCTAATCAAATGAAATCAAATGAAACAGACAAATTCAAACAAGTATGTTTACCCAACCCCCTCCCTCCAAAAAGGAGCTTCATATCTCACATAAAAAAAAAAACACAAACAAACACTAACTTGGTCATATCTATGTAAAATCAAAATATTTTATATAACATATGCTCAACTAAAGTGATGAATTCTGCTATTTTGCTTATTCACATGAACAGACTCTTCTGTAGTGCAAAAGTGTCAATTACACCCACGGTCCAGTATTTTTTCAATGTATGATAACTTCCACCCTTGGCCCTACAGTATTTATGGATGTTTACTGAAGTCACCCACATTCAAAAGAATAACTTCCCAAATGAATCTTTAAATGAACTTGAAATGTGTCTATCACCCTCCACATGTTGTGGTATCTCATGAATGGCTAACGCACAACATACCAATAATGGGAAGAACTTTGTGGCAAATAGTAATGACCTATGTATGTGTGAACATCAAAACATGATGGCAATTAATACGGCCACAGAGCAGAATTCATACTGAACTTACAAATGGTGCCTTGGAGAACTTGTCAGGAAGTATGTGGGAAGGCAAGACATCAAATGCAAACATTCTCACATAAAGAATGCTCACACACACAGTAGTCCTGATTTAAAAAGAAAAAAAAAAATGAGCTGAACTCGCTGGAGGGATGGACAATGGGTACTATCTTCCGTACTTGGCTTGCTGCGCCAACATCCCTTCATTCTGCTGTACCTGGTATTCTTGGAAGCGCAGTGATATCCTTTGGGTCATTTTCAGGTACTTCTCCATGCAGTTGAAGGAGCAACGCTTCTGCAGGTATCAGGGACATAAAGACATAGTAAAGCAAAGTGATTACCTGGTACACTGTACTGTAGCTTCCAGTTTGAAATTGAACAGCTCTATAGGGAGAAAATGCACACATGGGCACTATCCTTTACAAGTCATGTTACAACACTGCAATAAGCATGAATTCTGAAATAAGTCGTGCTTGTCCAGTACTACAAATACTCTAAACAATGTATTTTGTATATCTGCTTTTGGGCAATTCCGCAGTTAGGTGGACATGACATGGATAAAAGAAATGTGCCTCTTTATCTTACCCTTTGATCTAGGTATCAACTAATGCCATGAATGTTCACCAATCATTAGGGTCTTTCAAATTCAGTAGATTTTATTTTTCGTATTTATTGATTTTGCGAGATCTAAAACCATCATTTAAAATGTACATGTGGGACTGGGGATGCTGAAATTCTTTTAAATGCAAATTACAGTCGGTTCCTTTGAAATTTTTTCCTCAAAGTTTTGCTAAAGGGTAAAAGATGAATACATTTAAATACTCCAGAAGTCATGTGACATTTTGTCAATTACAAAAGGGTGAAATGACCTGCGGAATTACTCCGGACAAATGTAACGTTACTAACCGTAACGTTACTAACCATGCTTTTGGGGGTCTAGCTAAAAAATCATTTTGCATGAACATTTGTTATGATGTAATAGTTGAAATTAATGCAACACTTTGTTTGAAGTAACTTGAATTTTTGCACACTTTTTGTTACAAGACATTGATTTTTTTGTCATGTCCTTTTTTCGTAACGTTACTAACCAGCCCTTTAAGTTGCTATAGCAATTCTAATATTTCTTGGATTGTGTTCATTCTTTTCTGTATCATAAACCTGGGAAGGATGAACATGTTTTTGACATAATTTTGACTTGAAATGAATAAATGGTAATTTAGTGGTAAAAACAAATATCTAAATTTGTTCAAATGTAACGTTACTAACCGCGGAATTGCCCTTTTCAATCTACCGTACAAAGTGAGAAATTGTGACATTTACATCCAAGTAATTATTTACCTCTCAAAAAAAGGCCTGATGCTAGACACCTGTTTAATACACCAGGTTCAACACAGTGACTTTCATATGACATAGTGCGTACTGTAGGCCAATTACAAAAGTTAGTATGTACATGTATTGCATTATGAAGTCTTACTGAACTACAAAGTGAAGGACATTTATGCATTCCAGGGAATAATTTTCCAACTCAAATTTGATTAGCAATTTCAGCTGATGAACAATATTTCACATGGTATCCTGTACATTTCTATGGAAGAAAACTGCTACACAAAAGATAGTTTGTGTAGCACTGGTGTAAAAGTGCATAGCAAATTGCGATGCGATACCAGGAAAATTATTCCCTGCATTCATTTCAGTTGCACAATAGATGTAATGACATGTCATCAGACTGGTAGGCCATCTTTTGCCAAGGAACTAATGTACAGAATACATTGACAAGCATGACAGAAAATGTAACAATATGACTAAGAGGTAGTGTCTGGCAAATGAAACCTTTTTTCTTTTCTTTTTTTCACATGACAGTAATTTTTTGTTGGTATACAGTTAAACTCGCCTAAGTCGACGTCGCATATGTCGAATAATCGCGTAAGTCGATGACTTTAAAAAGTCCCGATTTTTCCCCATTGACTTACGTGTATTAATTCACTCACAAGTCGAATTTTGTAGGTCGAATACTCGCCTAAGTCGATGAAATTCCAAGAACACTTTCACAGAAAAACCATTGAATTCACTGTGCTTAAGTCGAATAAGATTTTATTGTGTAATAAATCACTGTCATTTATTATTCATCTATTTATTACTCATCATTATCTTGTTTGTCAGATGAGTTTGAGGTGACAAAAAAAAAATGATCTAAAATCAAAATTCAAAGCGATCGCATGGGATCGTTGAACTCTGTTCGTGTTTGGAAGTCCGCTGGTACAGCCCTGTCAGCTGTCGCGCTACGTACGTACAGCGTTCGTACAGTACACATGCGTTCATTTACATGTACAGTATTGAGCTTGCAGTGTATTTTGGCATTTGCAGCGCTGTGCAGTGGAGTGGTATAATGGATGAAGCTGCTGAGTTTTCAAAGCGGAAAGTAGGGGGAAAGTTACGGGCACGGGTAAATCAGAATTGCACCTCTACACGCATTTCAAGCCACGGTATGGTAAACTGGAATCAATCACTGCTCAAATATCGTTCATATTCACTTCCCCAAGGTTTAACAAAGGTGTAAAGTAATCGGACCTGTGCCAATACTAATGCACTGTCCATACAAAGTTAGCCGCGGCCCTGCCGGGCGACCCGTGCTGCGGTACACCGCTCCAGCTCTCGGCTCCAGAGTAGACAACATACTAAACATAGGGCCTACATGTATGTACGTGTGGTGAAACTGTAAGTCGATTTTTTTCGACTTACGCACAAGTCGAAAATCGCCTAAGTCGATGTGTTTTGCTCAGTCCCGAAAAGATCGACTTATGCGAGTTTAACTGTACTGTGTTAAAAAGGCCACCTCCAACTATAGATATGCATTTAGCAGTATGAATTGCTATATTGTTTGAAGGATAATAAATCCCAAATATATATGTGAATTGAGAGAATGCAGCAATATTAGTACAAAACATCGGCAAAGCTTGAGGAAAATATGACAATCTGTTCAAAAGTTTTGAATTTATAATGATTCTCACATTGAGTTGTCTTTATTGCTATCTATTGACAAATTGACCTCGATTGATGTACAAATACACACTGATCCATTCAGTGTTTTTGAGCAAAAGCCATGATTACAATTTAAAGAAAATAAAATAGGCTTATATACTTATCATCCAAGCAGCTTTTATGTTACCTATTTATTTTTTGTATACTTTTGATTAAATTGATATAGACAGGTACACACCTCGCTGTCTAGCAGTTTTCTACTCGTAAAATCCCCAATGCAGTCTGAGAAGCAGGCTTCTGTCAGCTTGTTGTAGGATTGCAGGAATTCCTTCAGCTATTAAATACAGAAACAAGACATTACAAACGTATGCAATATCTGATAAATTGCACCAAGCAAAGCAATTCACACACAAATGCACACACATACACAGAAATGGCACTTTTTCAATATGTGAACAAGATGCAGGGTCGTATATGGTAGCTCTATCATGACCTTTTTTTTAACCATTCAGATCTATATCTGAACCTGACAGAGCATCTGTATAACAATTTCATACCAAGCACTAACAGCATTGAAAACTTGAGATAAGAGGCATTTCTCAAGGTTATGCCAGTAACGAACCTAGATGTCCTTTAGTGTGTGGCTACAAATGAATGATCAAAACTGAATGTGCATCTGGACCTTACACTAAGTTATAGTTGATGTAATCATCTGATCAAAATCAGATATCAATAAACATAGCAACAAAAACAAAATACAAGTTTTTAAGAATCAATCTTGAGAAACACAAAAATGTACAGTAGCATACATGCATTCATTGTGCATGTACCAGATAATCTAATGCAAAAATTATATATAACATTGAATATCAATTACCATATTGTCGCTGGGGCGACAAGACCTCGTATCTCAAAAATGTCAAATGTTCAGGAGAGCCAAAAAGCATGGCGGCCAAAGCACTATACTGAATGGGATAGCCGTTCCTTTGACATGCCGTGGTGGCTTCATTTTTGGGGTAAGACAGCTGGGATTTGGACAGGACATCACTTAACCGATTATTTGACCACTAATGCAAAAAAGTCATTTTCACCAAAATTTTAGATACAAGGTCTTGTCACCCCAGCGACGTTATATTACTGCGCTGTACAGTACTTCTGTACCCAGTCTGTCCAGAAATAAAGGAAAATATGGCTGGTAACTTTGCAATATTTACCTGCTTAGCATCCATTTGAGGCTGTGCCATGGTAACAGGATTGTTCAGTCTATGGTGTCACTGTCCACTGGTGTTCACTTTGTGAGATCGACCTCTTGTCTATATCGCGATGGATCTTTCCTCTGGATTTTTCAAGCATGAAATGAGAAAAAGATGAAAATATTATAAGTTAACGTTCAAAATTCTATTCAAGTCAACAGCATACATAAAGCACCTTTAAAGGTGTTCTCAATATGTATTCCAATGCCCTGCTTGCAGGTTGTGTGCATAGTTTCTTTGCAAAGAAGATTGAACCCAAACTTGCACAAGACACTAAATCAGAAAAGACAAGATTACTAAAAGCAATTGTGACTAAATGAAACGATAATGCACTTTCTCTCAACCACTGTCCCTGAAACAAAAACTGCATCAGCTTGTAAACATCAAACATTTTGATGAAAGATATGTTGTAAAAGACATCATAAAGCTTTCTTTTTTAATATACATGTATCTAGCTTGTTATCTCCAGTAGAATTCAGATATTACTCTGAACATGAACTGGCAATAAGATTCATTGCACTTGGCTGGTCTTCTGATGTTTGCATTTTAGAAAATGAAAGACAGGCTGAATTACACACTGACAAAAAAACAAACAAAAACAAAACAAAAACAAACAAACAACTTTGGAAGATCTCCTCTGTATATTTGAAAGTGTGTCAGCAACAGCAGCAAGTTCATAGAGCCATAGAAAAATAAACAAACACATCCCATACCTCAGAAAAACTGAACACCATGCACACACAGAAGTCGTACACTGTACAGTACATCTTGGCAGGACAAAAACGAACGAACAAACAAACAAACAAACAAACAAGCAAGCAAACTAACAAACAAACAAACAAAGAAGCAAACAAACTTGCCTTTTAGAAAGAACCTGGATGGATGATGCATACAAGGGGGAAAAACTGTATCCAAGAGTACCGGTATATAATTCCAACAATGAGAAGTGCCATGTACACTGTGCAATGTGCAATACATACACTTGTATGTACCGCTATGCTACATCCAAAACAAAATTGAGGTCTATAGATGATCCTGAATTACATGGCTTACTGTCAGGACTGACATCCAAACATTTTCTTTGACAAATTATACGAACGATGGACAAGCGTTGAAGCTCTCTGTCGAAATCGCTGACTTTTGTATGCATAGATGAATGGATTCACAGCTGTGCTCAGCGCCAGTGTTATATTACAGACCCTGGACAACAGCAAGAATACTTGCAATTCTATCAAATGTGCATTGGAAATGTAAACAAAGTAAACAATGCAGGTTGGAAGGAAGCAAAAAATGAAACTCCCGAGGATGAGACCGACTGTTACAGTGGCCTTGATATCCCTCATGAGGCGCGGCTTACGCCTCACCCCATTCTTGAAGAGTACGGCAACCTCTAGCTGGGCCACCCGCCGTGTTTGCCGTCTGGCCTCGCGGAACATGACCAGGTATAGGAAGACCAGGATGATCAGTGGGAATGCAAAGCACACGGTGAAGAGCAGGATGAAATATTCCTGGGGTAGGAGCAAAAGATAGCTGCAGGATTTGATTGGGGCATCGAGCATGTTGT
Source organism: Diadema setosum (assembly GCF_964275005.1). Lineage (NCBI taxonomy): Eukaryota > Metazoa > Echinodermata > Echinoidea > Diadematoida > Diadematidae > Diadema > Diadema setosum. The sequence continues at coordinate 10,934,577 of NC_092685.1, read as the reverse complement.
ACCAGCCGAACTGGGGCAGCAGGCCGATAAGGAGACCCATGCCCCATGCAAGGCCGAGGTAGACGTTGACGCGAAGCTCCGACATGATGACAAAATATCGCAGAGGTTGGGTCACGGCCGTGTAGCGATCCATGGCTATCAGGAGGAGATGGAAAATGGACACGGGAAAGTTGACCATCAGGAGAGTCAGGGTCCACATACAATTGCCGTGCTGACTGATATCAAGGGTGTTCGAAAGCGCAAGGCACACAGGAGCAAGAACAACATAAAATAGGTCCGCAAAAGCCAGACTGACAATGTAGGTATTGGCTGGCACTCGCAAAACGGATTCCCTCTGGTACGTGAAGATAACCAAGACATTTCCCACTGCATTTGTCAGGACAATCAAACCAATGATCACATCAATGACCATGTCGGACATCATCGAAACTTAAGGTCCTATCCCTAGGTACCGCAGCTCCCTAGTCCACAACATCCATAACTTTGAGATGTCTCTTTTTCATGCAGCCAAAGACCAATCACAGTGAATGGTGTGGATTCGTTCATGGTTACCACATCATCTGCACATCATCGATCAATTCATCCTCTCAAGACCATACCCTGCAAATTTGACGGCATGGAGGAGAAAGCTGCACGCATCCCACCGTCGCCATGACAACAAGAATTGTGTGTACCCTATCACGGTGAACTAAACTAGGGCTGCAGGTGTTTCTCTCTTTTTTTGACACTCCCCTTGTTTTTGCCTCATCACCTCCCCTTTATGACCAAGAGCGGGAGCTTTTCCTCATCACCTCGTGCCAGGAAGTGATCGGCAGCAGCACAGCTCAGCTGCCGTTGGCAGGAGGTGGAAACTTGACTTGCCTCCAACAATGCCTGCCGGCTACCCTTTGATTGAACCATCACAAGACTGACTGGTGGTTATCCACAATGCAATTACAGACGGTTCAAGGTTTATCAATAGGCATCAATCACCTGGCACACATTACACTTCACCTAGCAATTGTTGCCATGCCACATCACAGAAGTTATTGCTGGGATTGTCACTCTCTTAACAATAGACACACGTCATGATTGTTGTAACATTAGAGAGGGACTAAAACAATAACAACTGAATAATTAGGAAATTATAAATCATGGCATGATAATGTGACCTTTCGTACTATTGATCAACTGTGACATTTCATGCCAAGGACTTGTTTAATGGCATATCGATATTTCACTTTTATTTTACTTGATTCATATATTACCATTTTCTAGACTGCTCTTTGATGTTGCATGGATAATACTATTCCCTTAAGTATCCAAGAATAAACAAATTCTCTGGTAAAATGGCATTTACAAAAACAAGGATTATTTTTTTAATCACAAAACTGAGAAGACTTGTGCAGTCATAAATATATATGTGATTGTCAGGCAACAATGACGACCATTTCAAAGTACCTACAATTGTAGGATACGATACGAAAAATAGTATTCTAAAGAAAAGATCCAAGTTTAACCAGTTTCACAGACTTTCTGTTTGCAAGCAAATTATTACCTTTGCTGGCTGATGTGTGTGAGCATTTTGACAGTAGCTGGGTAAAGTCACATTGATATAAGGTTGTACCTGACCCTCTCTAGCTTCGCCAGCACCGAATCTCACCTGTTGGTATCAGTCTCCACTTAACACCTTGATATAATACGATGAGATATCAGGGTGCTGATTTAGCTCCATCGATAGCATGTCTGTCTCCCATTCCAAATGACCCAGGTTCAATTCCTGAGTCTAGCTGAGGAATGCTGTGAGTAATTAAAACTTTCCCTCTGGTAGAGTGGTATTAGAAGGAAACACTATGTCCCTCAGATACATGTTTGTAGGACATAACATGGAGGTACCATGTGTGAGAGAGTCACAACTCATGCACGTAAAAAATCCCACTTCATTCATTCATCACAAAAGAATAGAGTGCATAACCCTGTGAAGTGGTCCATCTCACATCTGACTGGACCCTATGGAAGACCAGCTAGTGCAGCTGAATATTGGCTATCCAGCCATCTTCTCATATGGAAAATGAATCAAAGAATATTTCACATGCTTACATGTTTACCTCTGACCTTTCAGATAGCCAGATTTTGCTGATCATTGGCAAGAACTGCTTTGTATGCATGCATGTGACTGTCATAGTCCATGGCCTGAATTGAAAATGTTGTGAATAATAATCTTATACATTACAAAAAACTATGACAATGGGTAAAATTTAGAGTCAGAAAAGACAAGTTACACATGAGCAGTAGCTCGTTCTTGGAAAACAATGCTTTCATACTGTCCAGAGGTGCTGTAAGCTCGAGTTTGCTCAAGAAGGGCCATGCCGTATTTTCTTGGCACCATTAACAATGCAAGGCAGAAATGTTCTTAATAATAATAATAATATTATTAATAATAATATCAATAGCACTGCACAACCCCCCCCCCCCAAGAAAAAAAAAAAAGTTTGTTCCATTGTCTCGTTCATTAGGAATGAACACAATGATAGTTCACTACTATGTACATCATGCAGTGATTAAAATTTTTAGTTTCAGTATAGTGTAGTGTTGGGTAGACATGCAGACTGTGTGAACATGTTGTTTTAGGTTGGAGAAACATAAAAACTGTGACTATTACCGGCACTGGTGCAAGTGATCGAGAGAGCTTACCGCCGATTTCCATTAAGCTCTCCAAATATGGGCAGACATTCAACAGAGTGATGTGATGATTTAACACCTGGGTTTATGTGGATGAAGTTCTGCCACAAAGTACCGGTACTTCATATAAAATTTAGCATCACAAGAAGTTGCAAATCGATTCAATTTACAGACACAAAGGTACAGCCTAGTACACCTCATTTGAAATTGCTTTACAGCCCTTGGCACTAACTGATACTGATTTGTTTCCGGAAGAGAACCTCCACGTGAGGATGACCTACAACTGTCAAGTCACAAGATTGACAGAGCTTATACAATATGAGCATGAATTCTTACCTACACACATCACATAATTCTTACCTACACACATCACATCTTGCATAATTTTATATCATTGTACTGTATATGCTCAGAGTAGATAGGCCCTACAGCGCTGTACCCGGCTGCAGTGAGCCACCCACTGGAACAATGATAAACCACCCAGTGAAAGTACTTCAGTTTGAATGGGGAAAAAAAAGAGCAGTCTATACATTTCTGTACAGTACAGTGAAATGACTCAGGAGGAAACTTCTACAAGTTGCAATGTTGACCAACTATTGTGTCTACAGTATCTATAGTTCATCCAGTCCACGGAATGTGACAAATATATTGTACCAGGGTCAGCGGAACCGGCCCTGGAAAGTTTTGGTGTTGGAACCGCTGGATGAGGAGACTACTAGAGCTTATGACGTACGTGTGGACAACAACTTAAAGAAAATATAAAGAAAATTCCACAAAATTCACTTTTCTAGCATAATGAAAGTGCACTTTACTAACTGCTTTCAGAAAGCAGGGGAATAATCGCTACCCTTAAAGGTAGGGGATACCTTTTACAGACCTCCCAAAATGCAGCAAAACATTAAATATGAACCTCAGGAGACTTGTTTAGGCCACTGCTGAGAAATTTGGAAGTCAACAGTTATCTACAATTTGAATAATGCACAAATCTCAACTACTCAGTAGTTCTGTGTGTCAGCCACACTTAAGCCTTTTTGTTGCAGTTGCAGTCTTCTGTATTTTTTTTTATCTATAAACACAAATTTACAAGTATAAGAGCTGATGTAATAACATATACAGTAGAGTGTATGGCATGAATGTGAAATGTTTGTAAGTTTTGATGAACTTTCTTCACAAAATATACATGATGGACACACATGCAGTGCATGGGTCTGCAAAGGTAGCCTACATGTGTAGTAATGTACTGGAATTTACGGTGAGCCCCGAAAAAAATTCAATTCAAAATCTAACGGTCAAGAAAAATGTACTAAGTGTTACCTTCCACTTCCAATACTTTATGGGAGTTTCTAAAATGATACTCTCTTCAACATACCACTGTATTTATACAACTCTTCATTTAAGGCGTGCAAATGGGATTCCCTACCTTTAAAGGGTCTGTACAGTACTGGTTGAGGTGGGGATTCATGTTTTCAACATTCCTAAGTGAGATAATGAGAAACCTCTTATGAGATATGAAAGAGCATGTAATTTTAAGAAGGATTCAACGGTAATTTGATGAAAATTGGTTTTCAAATGGCTGAGATATCAAAAAAGTGCTAATAATAAAAGGCGACATGCCACAACTTTATTAGGATCTCTTTGTTTCACCTTGTTTTTGGATATGTCAGCCATTTCAAAACCGATTTTCATCGAATAAACTTTTGATACCCCTTAGAACTGCATGCTCTTTGACATCTCATAGAGTAGTTTCTGAATATCTCGCAAAACGTTAAAAGCTAAATCCTCACCTCGACCAGAACTGTACACACCCTTTAACATATGTCAGCATCAACTTGATAGAATGTTTAATTTTCATGAAAAAGGAATTTTTGTGGAATTCCCTTTATATTTTCTTTATATTGTTGTACACACATGATGCAATAACCTCTAATAGTCTCCTCATTCAGTGGCTCCAACACCAAAACTTTAAAAATTCATAACTTTTGCATCGATTGTCCGATTTTCCTCCAACTTTCACTGATATGTTCTACTAATGTTGCTGCTCTCACTCGCCCCTACATCTCGGCATTGAAATTTGGATAAATGGATTAACATGCTGAAAGCTGAAACATGTCAAAATACATTTTAACTGTAACTTCAACTATAAAACAATGCACGGCCCCTTAACCCCTGAATTGCTGCCAGTCTAAAGTTATAATAATAATTGCTGGTGAAATAGAGCACTTTTAGAGGTGCCCGAATTTCTGTTTGCTTGTTTGTTTGTTTTTTTTCTCAGCATATGCAACTCAATAGTGTGCCATTCACTCAGGGCACTCCCACAGTGCAGTGGAGACAGTAGTACAGTGGAATGCCCTAGCCTAGGCTTACCACAGAGATGTCACTCAAGGGCAAGGCCAAGGGTTCTCTTTGGTGCTGCAGGCTGCAGTAGAGAATTAGGCCTACTTCCTACTGTAGCCTAGGTAGAAAAGCTGTCAGTCTGGAGGCATCTTTTTTTTTTCCTTTTATAGTTCTCCTACAAAGGGGATTCAGTGAAGATGCAGCATATCCCCGACGATAAATAATAGGCCTACAGACTGATCTTTTGATCAAGACAAGATTCTATGTTGTATGCTACATTGAAACCGACACACCTCTATCTATAGCACTGCACTGCGCGTAAAGAACAAAAATGCATGCACGAGACTACAGTTGTACGCACAGTGTGTGTTTTTTTTTTAACTCTTCACTGGAGATTTAAATACCGGTACATCAAAATATTATTGAAAAAGGTCGATAATAAACAACAACAACAACAACAACAGCAAAACAATGATTGATGATACCATAGATCATGAATTAAGCATTTAATACGAGCACTTCAAATTGTATTGTCAATAGAAGAGTAGGGGTGTCAGTTTCAAAATAACTGCGCAACTGAGTGCGTCAAAATAACAGTTTTCACCAACACGTTTGAAGTCTCAGTTATCTTAGGCTGCGTTCGAGCGCTCTAAAGCGAACCAAAAGCAAACTGTACTACAGTGCACTCCCGTTACAATGAACACGGCTATAACGAAATAACGTTATAATGAAGTCTTTTCCGAGCGCCACTGACAAAGAAAAATAAAAGAAATGTGCTCCGTTATAACAAAATGCCAGTCCCGAGCATTTTGCTATAACGGGAGTGCACAGTACAGCGTACCGTACCGTACGTTGTGCCAGATTTAGAGTGTTCAAGTGCTCTGTTGAGAAAGCGTACCTCATGAGCTATTTTTAGAAGAGGTCAAGCAATTTGTAGCAAAAAGGGTCATTCACCTGGTGCACTTGAACTACATACAGCTGTCCCGAACAAAGAGAATGATGTCTTTGCATTGTGACGTATGCGCATGATACGCTCATGCTTTACAGCAAACTTTTGCTACGCTTTTGGTAAGCTTTTGGAGCACATCAGTGACAGTAAGTGGTCCACTTTTGGCTCAGTACGGTACAGTCAATACGGTACACTTCAGGAACGTTTGAGTGCTCCTCTGGCATGGGTATGACATGCGCATGGGTCAGTAGGTAAACTTACAGTTTGCCTTAGGAGCGCTTGAACACACCCCTTGAGCGTGTACAGGGTACGTCAAATCGCATTTTTAAGATGCGCTTGTGAATTCAGAGTATTTTCTTTACATGTGAATCAAATTTCAGGCAAAGTGCGAGATATTGATAAATCGGTAATCGTGTAGAAATGCACACCTCCCGTTTCCTTCGCCGTTTGTCAATCAAATTTTTTTGCAGCTATTGGAGATGCTAAATTGAATCATATCAGAGAGTTTTCATGGAATTAGAAAGCTGAAAAGGTAAGATAATATGAGAAATTGGAGTTGAAAAGTACGTCGGTCGCGAACATAGTCTCCGACGCAAGTATTGCACCGATTTCGCAGAGCTAGAGAACGATGTCAACGATTATAATCGATTCTGGTAGTCTCTAATTAGCCACTTACTAACAATATCGAACTTGACTCGTGCAATACGTGTAGCCCCTACTTTCATTTTCGCATTTTTTCTAATTGTTAGCTCACCTGAGTCGAAGTCATGACAAAAGTTGATAATAATAATTTTGAATAGTGTTGAAGGGAATAGAATGAGGTTGAAGGAAAAGTGGAAGAAAAGGTTTAGGCTATTAACGAATAAATTCAAACTTGAACTTGAACGTTAGGAGGGAGAAAGAAAGAGAGAGAAAAGAAGATGAGAAGGAAGTTGAATTCAAGGGGGATTTGTTTCTAGTACCGGTAATCTACATAATTTATAGGCCTACATGTAATTTAATGAATTAATGAGAATAGTATTGTATGTTATGTTATAAAACCATGTTTTAAAAATATTGTGGACTTCTCATAAAGTGCTCATTTTATCTAAAAAGAAACAGAATATTGAAATTGAAATGGTAATAATTATGTTTTTAATTGATGTTAATATGTTTTTAATTGATTATAGTAGAAAGTAATTGTCTTTATGATAGTATTTATTTTTCCATTTCATCTTTTTAATTATGTATACAAAAACTACAACCCCAGTATTTGCTTTTGTTTTGTACATAGTAAAAATTCATTTTATTGTGCAATATTCATGATGGACAATTCCCATTTTTTCATATATCTTTACTGTTTTGTACATATATTATCCGTCCATTATTTAGGCCAAGTAAAAAAAGATAGTAGTTTCTCGTCCGGGTTTTTTGAGCAAGGCGATGAGGGAGGTCCTTACTATTTGATATCTTACTATTTTTTCGAGGATTGTCAAAATGAAAGTAATATGTGTTTCTCATCTGGTAATTCTGAGAAAGGTAACGAGAGAGGGCTTTACTATTTTCTTATATCCAATTTATGAAATGAAATATCACTCTGGTAGCTGTGTTATGAGAGACCAGGTCCCAAGTGTATGTCTTGCCTGCACTCTGTGCATTTTCAAACAAATAGATTTGTACCATACTTGAAATGAAACTTCATGCATGCAGAAATACATTTGCTTTTTCTTTCCACTACAGATGTCAAGGGTCAATGACCATCTTGATACTGGTATTATTAGTGTTGTAATGGCATTTCTGATACCAGTGTACTTGCAATTCTGATGTATTGTGCTATTCAGAAACAGGTATAAAACATGTCTTTCAACAAAGAATGTACGACTGAAATAAATTCCATGATATTCAAAACACTGCTTTATTTATCATTGGTGTTTGTGACATTTTGTGTCCACACAGCTGGTATGTATCTGCATTTCTTCACAGTACATTGTAGCACATTTAACTGGAAACTGTTGTACAATTGCAGATGGATGTCAAAATGATACTGATATGGCATTATAGCATTAAACATTTAAAGATGTTTCTTCATGTTCTAAAAAGACATTTGAAAATCACTCATCATTTGGATGATGAATGATTGTAATATTTGTATACCACACTACAGATGATACGACTCACGGCCGTGTCCGTGAATTTACATCGTAAAGAAAAGTATCTCGCAGAAATACGAGACAAACCAGAATGCGTGGAAAAGTTATTTATTTTGTAGATACACCCATTTGATAATTCTACATTTGCTGGAAAAGCGCATTCATTTTCTCTTCAAAATAGAACAATAAATCGCCGTCAGCGATGCAACGTTACAGAGCAGAGTGTACGGGCTTCTACACATTCGAATGTGTTCATGCGTGCGTGCAGACAGCTGACAGAGGATGGTACAAGTACCGGTGACCGACCCTGGACAGACACGCACACTTTGCCAATACGGTGCGCCGGCACCGTACCTTCCGACACTGCACACACATGCACATACAACTGTAGTCACAATGACATGAAAATGTATACAAACTCGATACAATCCTCACAAGCATTTGTACAGTACAATTCATCCGCTTGAAATATGAGAAACGGGGAAAAATACGAACAATGCGCGAAATATGCGTGGAATATCAGCGATAGCAAGATAGCAAATGTTGCCGCTATCGCGTTCACGACGTACCGAGTGCGCTGTTCATCGCAGCTAGCTAGCACAGGCCCGCGCCCATCCAACTACAGTTCGACTGCTTTGTGGGTCATTCCTTCTTGCCGAGCTCGCAGTGTGAAATGCATGCGTTTATACGCACTACAGAAGCTACAGCTGTACTACAGCTAAGTAGAGGACGCAAGGCGTAATTAGAAATGAAACATCACGATTGGTAGGTGAATTGTCGATTTTTTTTTCGGCGGCCGAAAAAATAGTAAATATCAAAAAAGTCGATGCGGCAACTGAAAATCGAGGCGGGCGGGGAGCGGGCTGGGACGAGAATTATGAATTTCTTGGTATTTTCGGCGCCATTTTGAAAATAGTAAATAGTAAAAAAAATCGATGCGGCGGCCAAAATCGATGCGCGCGAGGACGAGAAACTGCTTTCTTTTTTTACTTGGCCTTAGTCAGCAAAAAAAAAAAAAAAATGTTGACAGATATACAGCCACACGCAGGAGAAAATTAACTAAAACAATAATAAACAGACGCATCGATATCACTTTCTTTCTTCCACACTTTACTCCGAGCCGATGTAATCATTGTGGTTAAACACCAAACAAGCGGCTGTATCACAGACTACAACGATCGATTATCGTCGTAATATCGCTCTTCCACATAATCGATCATCCATCATGCTACGCTGACACAGCCGTCGTTCGGCGTACTTTTGAGTCGAAATTAGACACTTTTCTTCTGTAATTGACTGAGATTTTATGAAACCGTCAGATATGGTCCATCTTGACATTAGTGATAGCCACAAGAAGTTTCATTGACAAATTAAGGAAGGAAATGGTAGGTGTGCATGGTGTGCATTTCTACATGATTACCGATAAATCTATTAATAATTCTAACTAATGACCTATTGATAAAAAAAAAACAAAAACATTAGCGTGTCGATGTATTAGACACCCACAACCATACATCCCATCCCTGGCACTGCACTGACTGCTACTGTGGATCCCAATCTCCAATTGTCAATTCCCTCGCTCGTCTTTTTGGCCTGCGCTGCCCGACCAGTCAGTGTTGTAGCATACGCTACTACGTATGCCATGCCAGCTGCAATGGAGGATTAAACTGAAAATTTACTCACATGATAGCAGATTTGCTGTCTCTTTTATCACACACACAAGGTCAGGAGTCAGTCATCTGCTTGGCGACTTTCTCGGACGCGTAGGTAGTGGTACGGTACGGACTACGGTAGGACATGGACAGCTAGCTTGGAGACCGAGAACGTGCATGAGTTACGTAATATGACCACTGCACTCACGACAGTCGGGATCGCTGATGCCCTCAAAAGACTTTCCTCAGTGTTTGTGCGTGCATAGCGCATGCATTCTGTCATGGGCTAGGCTGTAGGAAAGCAGCGAAATAAATTTCTTGCGCTTAATTTCAAGTTCTGCCTCTACAGCAAAGGTTCCTCTGATTCTGGCAATCCGAGCAACATTCATTAATTTATCATACCGCTAAACTTGTCAAGATTTGCACGATAATCGTCTTTAGAAGCTGTACTGGTGGACATGTTGTCATCAAACTGCTACCGGTAAAGTCGCATTCTTACAATCTACTTTTCGTTGTAGATTGATAAGTCCCATATATAGCTTTTGGTGTAGGGTTGTGTGTGAAACTAAATAATGTTTAGACATATCTATTCAACTTCAACTTCACTTCAGCTTCATGCCTGAATCCGAAGTCGATTTTCTAAAAGAGTATAGATCTAAATCTAGATTTACTTCATACTTGTGGGGGAGGGTGCAAGGGACTTGTCGCTAGGGTATTGAATTGTGCTAACGTTAGATAACTTGACCCATAAAACCCATCCTATCTTGCTTGGTTTGCGTGCGTGAAGTCATATTCGATGATACGACAATAGTCATTAGGCAACATTGATCAGTGACAGTGAATAATATATACAGAAAATTAAATGTATTATAATTTCTAGTTTTCTACCACATACTCACATGCATTACTAGCGTAATCAACCTAGTATGCGGCAGGGTGCTTATATATTTCTGCCTGGGGCACGTCCCGGCACTTTCATTCAGCAATAAAACGGCTAATGAACATCGCATCGCCATCGCCATCGGCATTTAGCGCATATAGGCCTACAAATTGTACAATTGTACATTATGCAAGTGCTTTTTAGGTGATACGCTATCAGCGTATCACCTATTGTGATTGTCAAAATCTCTCTTTATTTTTTTTTTATTCTTCTTTCTTTCTGGACAATTTTGTGTCGTCAATATCTCAAGAATGACATTACGAAATAACATGACATTTTCAGTCAACATGTCTCATGACAAAATCTAGCCACAATAAGGTTTTCATGACAGTTACATATCTATGACGTCATCTAGGCGCCATTTTGTGATTTTCGGACCTTGTCACATGATCGATCATAACTTCATAACTAGATGTCATTTCTGTATCATTTTCGGTGGACATGAAGTTCAGGTCACGCTCTATCTTACTTTTTAACGCTAGTTACACAGGTCATCATTACACGCGCGTAAGCGCGCGTCAAAATTTTAAAAGGCTCAAAACGACTTCCCAATGGGAAATCTCGAAGTTTCAGACAATTTTAAGCGTTTCAAACATTTTCTCGCGTGCGCGTCCGTCCGCGCAATTTCGCGCGCAGAGCCCGTAAGCAACATGAAAATGCATTTTTTTTGACTGATATGGATTCCTGATACTTTGAGTAATAATATCCATTGATTTCCGATCGATTACGACCTATAACAAAGGAGTGCACTGGCGTCAAAGTTGAAATTCCGCGTGCGCGTCTTTCTGCAAATATAGTGAAAAAACATGTCTTTGTTTATTTCGCCATAGCTCTTTAAATCGTCCGTTGACCCTATATTTCTATTGCATATTACAAAAGTATATGAATTGTAAGTAACATTCCAAGTATCAGTATTGCCAGGAATACGCGATGACGTCATCATATCGTCATTTTAAATCAAAAAAGTGGAATTGATTTTTTTGAGGTACTGTTTCTGACATTCATTTGCTCGTATCTCTGTTGTGTAAGCGCAATATTACCCCAAATTCAGATATGTTGCACTTTGAACATTTGCCTTTCAAGGCCATGTGATGGTTTTGAAATATGATGACGTCATCATACTAGAAATTGTGATTAAAGGTAAAGACTCAAAATCAGACAAGTTTACGTGTTATGTCTATGGGAGGTGATTTTTTTTTAAACCATGCATTGACTTGACAACGTTTAAGCACCTTTACCTCATCTGATTTTACTCCATTTCCTCTGAAACATAAATATGTTGTAGCTGAGACAACAAGCTTTAGTAATCATGCATTTTATGTTTTCAAATCTCCTCATCAGGTTGACAATTTTGCAATTTAAAACTGAAAATGAGAATGCAATCTGTACGGAACGATTCCCAATTTTTCTTTGCAACTGTATATTGATCGAATCCACGCTGCCACTTGTGGGAAGTTGAATAGCGCCATCACAAGTCAACACTGTCACGATAGTATTTAGATTTAAGTTTCGCACTCGATCTTCAGGACAGCCATGTGGCATAATCGGTTAGCGCGATGGTTGTTCATAACGCCATACCGGAAGGCGAGAGGTTCGACTCCCGCAGGACTTTTATCCGTTCTTTCTTTTTTTTCTCTTTTTTTTTTCGGCAGTTCAGCTTTACTCCGATGTCATTTATCGTATTACTTTATCAAGTGTACGTAACCCGTGAACACGGCTGCTCTATTTCCCTTGTTTTGTATTGGAGTTTGGAGATTGGGTTTGCTTCATTAATTTTGTCACACTTAATGTTGTAAATTGCCCCTTGTTACAGTGTCCCGCTTGCCACCTTTCGTTTGCTCTTTCCTTTTCTCTTCATTGGTTATTGTTATACTGTAACAGAATAGGTAGGAACATGTATGTTTAGATAACTTGCAGGAATGGGAGCTGAATTGATTAACTCTAGTCCAGGTGTATGGCGTCTCGCTCATCTCTTTGAAATTCCAGGTTGTTATTGTTTGACCCAATAACGAAGTTGTAGACAGGTTATATGTTGTTATAGAGGTATCTTGTGCCACATGAATGGAAAGCATCACTGTTTAGTAGTAGTAATGAACTTTTTCATGTTGTATATGGTATAAATATTTAAGATAAATATATATATATATAAATAAAAAAAGATTAAAGATAAATTTCACATCCAATCTTCGGTACAGCCGTGTGGCTTTATAGTCACTTAGCGCGCTGCATGGTCATTATGCACTACCTTAGGACGAGATGTTCGAGACCCGCAGGACGCTATCATTTTTTTCTCTCTCTTTCTTTGTGTTTCTTTTGGCAGTTCAGCTTTATTCCGATCGATGTCATTTATCGTATTATCTTATCAATTATACTACCCCACGACACACAGTCGCTCAAGTTCCTCTTTTTTTTTTGTCGGAGGCTCTAGGTTGGATTTGCTTCATTTATCATACGTATTGTTTAAATTGCACTTGGTACAGTGCCCCGCTTGCCACCTTTCCTTTTCCCTTTCCTTTTCTCTACGTTTGTTCCTGTTATATTGTCACAAGACAGGTCGGAAAATAATTTGCATAACTCAACTGGAGCAGGAATGGCAACTGAATGAATTAACTCTAGGCCAGGTGTATGGCATCTCGCTCATCTCTTTGAAATTCCAGGATGTTATTGTTTGACGCAATAACGGAGTTGTAGACAGGTTTTATGTTGCTATAGAGGTATCTTGTGCCACATGAGTAGAAGGCATCACTGTTCAGTAGTAGTAATGAACTTTTTCATGTCCCTCCATGTCAATTATAGTGTGGTTTAAAGGGGTTGTGTGTCTATCTGCCAAAGAAAAGGAATAACTTATTTTCGTCATGGCTGTTTCTCTATACGTAGCCGTAGGTAATGAGTGTTGTTGGTATCTGAGCAGTGAAGAACAGAGCATCAGGCTAAAATCCCCCTTAGTTATACGCGCTAAGCGTTCAATTTGATATATCTTTCTTTATGAAGTCAATCCCTGCTAATGGAGTTACAGAATTATGTTATGACACGTTTCACTGAAAGTTTGTAAAGCAAAGTTTATGGACAAGGCAAGCAATTGTACATGAATATACCTACCATTGATTTCAGAGGGAAATTATGGTATGCATAAATGTAAGGGTATCATTGCTTTGGAATTGCTGAGACAATATGCTTGGCACGAGGGCTTCCACTTCTAATAACTGATCCCCTTGAAGATGTGTCGGTCACGGGTGATCGTCATGATTCATCTTTCACGTAGAAGCTTGCGTTCCACACTCTTGGTTCAAGAAGACTTACCATCATACTTCAAATTGTTATTAAAGGTAAAGACTCAAAATCAGACAAGTTTACGTGTTATCTCTATGGGAGGTGATTTTTTTTTTTTTATGTGCATTAACTTGACAACGTTTAAGCACCTTTATCTCAGATGATTTTGCTCCATTTCCTCTGTAACTTAAGTGTGTGGTAACTGAGACAATAAGCTGCAGTAATCATGCATGTTATTCTTTGAAATCTCCTTATTAGTTTGACAATTTTGCAGTTTAAAACTGAAAATGAGAATGGAATGTGGACAAAACGATTCCTGATTCATCTTTCACATACATAAGTTTACGTTCCTCTTTTTTTTTTCTCGTCGAGACGTATGGCCGAGTGGTTAAAGGCGACGTCTCAGAGACGTGAGGTTGCACACGTGCGGGTTCGAACCCCACAAGATCACGAAACAAAATACCTAGCTTTTTTACTTTTTTTTTCTTCAATTTTGTATTACATATATCGTCCATGTAGAAATCACATTCGTATATAAACGCACCTATACACACACACAGACACACACACACACACACAATATCCCTCTGTTTTGGGTTGGAGACCACATTGCTTCGACTGCTGCAGAATGTTGCATCCTGACTCTGTCAAATAGTATGTAATGACGACAACGGAGGTGTTGTACTTTGAGCAATTGTCTTTCAAGTCCATGTCATTGTTTTGTACTTTGATGACGTCATCACACTGAAAATTGTGATTAAAGGCAAGGTATCAAAATCAGCCGATTATAGGTTTTATGTCTGCGGGACGTATTTTTCCGAAATTGCCAGAAATGGCACAGCGACCCCTCAGTCGTTACAAGGCCGCATTTCCTTCTAGCAATGCAATACATGTTCACGCGGCCACGATTGTTGAGTGGGCATTGACTTTTTCCCCCTGTAATATCTATACATTTTTTTTTTCGGCCTTACCGTTTCCGGGGATGTCCCGTGGCCGAGTGGTTAGAGAAACCGTTTTGCATGCACGCTCAATACAACTTCAAGGTGCCTATATCACATTCTTTTCTTTGTCGATCACAGATGACCGACATCTGATGACCCCAGGCGTATCACCTAACTCGTCAGTGTGACGAGTTTCATGTCTCGTTACTTTTAGTCCCACTTAAGTTCACCAAGAACAAACAAGTCTCTATCTGGGCAATTCCGCGGTTAGTAAGGTTACATTTAAGCAAATTCAGATATTTATTTTTTACTGCTAAATCACCATTTATTCATTTCAAGTCAAAATCATGTTTAAAACATGTTCACCCTTTCAAGGTTTATGATATAGAAAAGAATGAATACAATCCAACAAATATTAGAATTGTTATGGCAACTAAAAGGGCTGGTTAGTAACGTTACGAAAAAAGGACATGACAAAAAAATCAATGTCTTGTAACAAAAAGTGCGCAAAAATTCAAGTTGCTTCAAACAAAGTGTTGCATTAATTTCAATTATTGCATCATGACAAATGTTCACGCAAATAATTTTAGCAGTTCGACCAATAATCAGTTAGACCCCCAAAAGCATGGTTAGTAACGTTACAGTTAGTAACGTTACATTTGTCTGGAGTAATTCCGCAGGTCATTTCACTCTTTTGTAATTGACAAAATGTCACATGACTTCTGGAGTATTTAAATGTATTCATCTTTTACCCTTTAGCAAAACTTTGAGGAAAAATTTTCAAAGGAACCCACTGTAATTTGCATTTAAGTGAATTTCAGCGTCCCCAGTCCCACATGTACATTTTTAATGATGGTTTTAGATCTCGCAAAACCAATAAGTAAGGAAAATCAAAAATCTACTGAACTTGAAAGACCTTACTGATTGGTGAACATCCATGGCATTAGTTGATACCTAAATTAAAGAGTAAGACAAAGAGGCACATTTCTTTTATCCATGTCGTGTCCACCTAACTGCGGAATTGCCCATCTACTCCAATCACAGATTCTTTTACAATATTTTCAGTATGCATGATGTAAATATGGAACTCTTGCCTAAATGAACTAGAGGTAGAGCGTCTAACCCTAAACTCAGATTGGATCAAAGGGGGGGGGGGGGCATAGATATTGTAGATGTTCATGTTTAACATTGTTGTCACTTCTGTCTGAATATATGATTTCACTCACAATATTCAATAAATTTTGTGTATTGTGTTTAATGTGAATTATCAAGAACTGAAATTAAGTAAATATCAAATATAAAGTCTAGTAAACTCACATACAAATTTGTAGACAAACTAAAATTAAGTATAACTTAGTAGATCTGAAGACATGAAAAATTAATAAGTATTTTCTTATACTGAAGACTACAATGATAGTCCAAACCACCAGAAAACTGAAGTTCTGCAGGAAGATAATGTCCGAAAATTATCCCTCATAATTGCTTGCCTTATGTATATATTTACTAACTTTTTTTTTTTTTTTTAATCTGCACTATCATTTGTGCAAAGTACAGCATTTTGACCTCCTGATATGTCTTGATTTTCCTCATTCACCAAGTGACATGGTTTGGCATGCTCGACGCTGCTTGCATGTGTATGCAGTCAAGCATGCGCACAGCTGCTCTGACTTAGTGTGCCAGCAAAATGTTGCCACAGCAGACCAGCACTTTAGGGAAATTTGCCAAAATTTCATCTGACAAGCTCTCGTTTGTGTGCAAAATTTGAATTGTGTGCCTGACTGTGGTAGAAAATTATTGGTTTAAACAACTTGAAAAAGAACTTAAATTTCATAAAAAATAAGATTTCAAGACTGCTCTCTGCTTTCTGCTGCCAACTTTGAGTAATTTCACAAAATTGATGGGAAAAAAAGTAGCATAAATTGGCATGGCAACAATGATACCAACTTACTGTAATTTTACAACTTTTTCTTGTTTACAGAACCACTGCCAGTGATGGTAAGTTCAGGCGCATTATCTCTTTTACTGAAAAACCAATGCTGCCGTGGTGGAACAGAATTATATTTCAGAAAACAAGGATATCAAATTACCCTTGTTATAGCTAGCTAGCTGTGCAACACCCAAGCCATTTTTCTGGCAAGCCCTGCATGAAAAATAATGGACATGCGTGTGAGTGCCACGTAGTGCCGCGCTGGTCATGACTACTATAATCTATCAATTCAAAATGTAGTTGAACATTCAGATCAAATCCTATAACATATCTTGAACATTTTTTTTTTCATTGTATGAATAATAATAATCATGCACCGATCTGTGTTTAAACTTTATATCTGACCAAAGCAATAATACCATTCATTTTAAGAAATGATTTGCATTTGGCAGATTGGACTACGTAGAGTAAGATGAGGAATACAAATTTTGATCAAGATGTGAACTTCCAGAGTAAACTGGGAAACATGATTCCACACTTAATGTATTACACAGACAAATGAAATACAGTATGTATTGTATGTCTTTCTACTTTGTACATTCTATTTATACATAATAATAATTTGATGAGAAATTATTTTACTCATAATGTTTTCCTCTTCTAGATCAAAAGTGTGAGCATTTGTTATGTTGCTGGTGACTGAGACATGGCAGCTTCAGGTCTTACGGAGAATTCAACTTCACAGACCAAGCCAGAGCAACTACCATCATTCAACCATAGCTTGGGTGCTGGGAGCATTGACACTTCAGGTTCAGGAAGTTCTGTTTCAAGTGAGGTGCTTGAAAAGTCCAGAATCAATGTCTTGCCGCATACCAAGTCCAGGCCATCACTGGATGCGTCGGACTCCAGCCATTCAAGCACTGGCTCGGTACGAGTGAGGATCAAGGCGAAGTACCTCAAAGAGAGAAGATCCCCCTTTGAGAAAGGTGACATCACTGCGGATCAGCCTCAGCTGCCACCTGCCCTGCCAAGTAACCTGCCTGAAGGTTATGAGAGAGGGAAGGACACTGCTGATGTCTATAGCAATGGTTATCAAGCTTCAGACCGTCGTTCTGGCATACCGGGATCGCCAGAAACGAGTTCAAAAGTTAGCAGTAGCCGAATGCAGAGTTTCTCCCAATCAACTCCAGCTGAGAATCACTTAAAGAATCTCAACAAAGTTTCTGGAGAAGCTTCGACATCTGGTAATAATACAGGTAAGCTTGCATGAACTTAATTTGACATGAGGAGGGTTAGTTGACTGTTTGTGTATTTCTTTCAAAGTTGCAAGTTCTCAAGCTTTGTTATGTCCAGAAGGATGTCACTTGTCCACTCTGCAAATCAAGTCAGGGTATACATTGTTATACAGTTGTATGTAGCTTAGAATTGTCCTCTCAGTACATTCTTGAAAAGAGATCTGATTTTGTTTTTAGTTGCATGTGGAGACACAGCGAGTAGGTGATTGAATGTGATCATTGACCTTCCATGTTTGTAGACTGCTACATCTGTTGCAGACACATATCTTTTACATTATAGACAGTTTGCCGTTTACTTTCCATAGCCTTTGCACTTTCATTACACATGGAAAACTGAAGCAGGTTAGAGAGTGATATTTGATTGTGGGGATGGGATATGCAACCGATGAAATTAGCAAAATTAATGTGGAATATCATGTGAAAACTTAATTCAGTTATATGTTTTAGTTCTGTCATAATGCTATTACCCTTTATTCTGTGAATTTCTATATTGCAGATATTGCGCCTCCTTCAAAAGTTCCTTTTCCAGTAAACAAGGAAACCTATCCTTCCACTAAAGTCAAGACCGCAGCCAAGGTATGTTGTGATATCTTCTAAAGATAACAATTTTTGTTTGTAGTAAGTTTACATGATGTGCATGCACAAACGTGATATCCATGTAAATGTATCTCTTTCACTACCTTCGCACTGCATGTACAGTGAAACCCCGTTATAACGAGTTCGGTTATAACGAGGAACCGCTTATAACGAGGTGATCGCGTCGGTCCCGTTTTCCTTTGCGTGTAAACCTATGGCAGAACAAATCGGTTATAACGAGTTCGGTTATAACGAGATTCCGGTTATAACGAGGACAATTCCGGTGCATCATGACAAAGAAAAACATAAGCAATTTGATCGGATATAACGAGGTTCCATTTCTTGACTAAATTGCCGCTTTCAAACACGCGACAAACGAAACATTGAAAACTGAATTCACGCAATCCACGTCTTTTTCCCGTTTTGCAGAGAACCGTTCCCTCCATGTTTTCTTTTAAACCTTGCGATAAGACACAGGAATGCCTTCCGATGTTCCTACTAAATTATTAACATAATCATTCGCTTTTCTTTTTCGCGAGATACGCGTGCGTGATATCAGGTCAGATCACAGCGCATCGAGAAAAAAAAAAGATAACGCATCCAAAAACTTTCCATGTAGCGACACTTGTGGCCAAAAGTGGACAATAATGCGTGTGCAACTCAGCATTATATCCTTTTCATTTGTAGTTCCGACTTCCAGTTCTTTTGCTAGTTAGCAAATATGAGTGTGGATGATTAAAGCCGAAATAATTAATGAAATCATCGCGATCCCGCCGGCTGACAGTAGCGAAAATAGTTGAATAACGCATGATGTTAACGTAATTAATCGGTGTTCAGAAAAAGAAACAAACGCATTTATTACTTTGAGTAGATCTGTATTTGTTCATTATAATTTAACAAATGATGATTTAAATATGAGTGTGTATGATAAAAGCCAAAATAATTCATGAAATCATCGTGATCTCGCCGGGCGACAGTAGCGTAAAAATACTTGAATAACGCATGTAGCCTATACTTCATCGGTCTTCAGAAAAAGAAACAAACGTATCTATTAATCTGGATTTGTTCATTATCATTTAACAAATTATAATTTAAATATGAGTGTGTATGATTAAAGCCGAAATAATTAATGAAATCATCACGATCTCGCCGGGTGACAGTAGCGTAAAGATAGATGAATAACGCATGTTAACCTGCTTAATCGGTGTTCGGAAAAAGAAACAAACGCATTTAACATTTCAAGAACGGATGTACAAAACGCGAAGAGATTTTCGGAAGAAAATAAAGAACGCATTTTAATCCCTTCGGGCGCAACGATAATACATTGTATAAAATTACAGCCGAAATGATTCATGAAATTATTGAATTCCCGCTGGGCACCAACAGCGTAAAATACCTCGCAAGTTAACGGTAAACAACGCATGTTACTCTGAAATCATCGCGATCTCGCCAGGTGTCAGTATCGTAAAAATAGTCGAATGACGCATGTTAACCTAAATCAGAAAAAGAATCAAATACATTTATTAGTTTGAATAAATCTAGGTTTTGTTAATTATCACAATTTTAACACTGCATTTCATAATGAAGATTGTTCTTGCTTTCAGAATGGTCTGCCAGGTACAGATTTGCGTATGAAAGGATCCCAACCTTCCACATTCAATCTTGTCGCATATTTTTCAAGAACGGATGAACAAAACGCGAAGACATTTTCGGAAGAAAATAAAGAACGCATTTTTAATCCCTTCGGGCGCAACGATCACACATTGTACAAGATTACAGCCGAAATGATTCATGAAATCATCGCATTCCCTCTGTGCACCAACAGCGTAAAAATACCCGCAAGTTACGGTAAACAACGCCTGTATGTTACTCTATTTGCGCTGGTGCTAATAGAAAAACTTCAACAAACAAGAATTACAATAAAAAAATAACTCATTTCAACCCCTACGTTTTCTTCTAATTCACAAATAATTTCCCTTTATTCTCTAATGATCCATAATAGTGTAATAACAACGCAAAGGATGTTCTTAAGTTTCATTGATGGGTATATGATGTCGTGCTTATGTTTTTCTTTATTTTTGATGCGTACGGTTATAACGAGGTACCGGTTATAACGAGGTAATATCGCCGGTCCCACGGACCTCGTTATAACGGGGTTTCACTGTATGTCTATATGCCAATCTACCTGTCTATCATATATATATATGTAGGATCCTATAGATATATATCATATGTATCTGTCCCTAACATTTGTATACCTTGGTTTGTGTCTATTCTTTTATTATTCCATCTGGTTGTACAGACAAATTAATCTGAAGAAAACATTAATGTTAAAAGCTAATTTATATGTTATGGTATCAGATGAATTAAAGTTTTGTGAGATTTTTGGTGTGTACAATTTACATATACTGTGTACCGTATATTTAATGATGATTTATATTTGCAAATTGTGGAAGTTGTCTCATATTTGTGATGAAAACAACTTATTCAAATGTTAATATTCAATTTGTAATAGATTTTTAGCTCACCTGAGCCGAAGGCTCAAGTGAGCTATTGCAATCGCTCTTCGTCCGGCGTGCGTCGTGCGTCGTGCGTAAACTTTTTACGTTTTCATCTTCTTCTTGAGAACCCCCTGACCAATTTTCACCAAACTTGGCAGGTAGCATCCCTAGGGGGATAGGATCTCAATTTGTTCAAGTGGGCACCATACCCCACCTGGGGGCCCCCAGAGGGGCCCCAAACCCCCCAAAATGAAGGAATCTTAAAAAATCTTCTTCTCTAGAACCAGAAGTGATAGAGGTAAGTTAATACTATGAATAAGTACATTGATGACTGTAGTTTAAAGTTTGTTCATGGCAGAATCAGGGGAGGGGTCCTAATGGGGCCCAAATTGTACATTTTCATCTTTTTCTTGAAAATGCCATTATGAATTTTCACCAAAGTTGGCAGGTAGCATCCCTAGGGGAAAAGAATCTCATTCCCAACAAATGGCACCATGCCCTATCTGGGGGGCCCCAGGGGGCCTAAATTTCGACCGAAATTGTAAATGTTCATCTTTTTCTTGAAAACCCTATCACAAATTTTCACCAAACTTGTCAGGTAGCATCCCTAGGGGAATAGAATCTCAATTCCATCAAATGGACACCATGCCCCGCCTGGGGGGCCCCAGGGGGCCTAGATTTGGACCGAAATTGTAAATTTTAATCTTTTTCTTAAAAACCCTATCACAAATTTTCACCAAACTTGGCAGGTAGCATCCCTAGGGGGATAGAATCTCAATTCCATCAAATGGGCACCATGCCCCACCTGGGGGGCCCCAGGGGGCCTAAATTTGGACCGAAATTGTAAATTTTCATCTTTTTCTTGAAAACCCTATCACAGATTTTCACCAAATTTGGCAGGTAGTCCCATGGGGATAAGATTTCAAAGTATTTGAATGGGCACCATGCTTTCCTTGGGGGCCCCAGGGGGTCCAAACCTCCTAAATCAATGAATATTCAATAATGTTTTTCTCTAGTTCTAATCAAAATAGGGCTTTAAGTCTTTTTTTTTTTTTTGCCCAAGCTGCATAATCCAACATTCTATAAAGTACAGTGTACTTGGTAGGTATTTTTACCAGTGTGATGGAATATGTAAATGGACACCATGCCCCCACTCTCAAAGCTACCTTCACCATAAGTTTCCAATGTTCTCAGGTAAGAGTCTGCAAGAATGCATGGAAGGTGAAGTTGCGATACTCAGGTGAGCGCGTGACCCCCGGGTCTCTTGTCTATTGCATTTTCTTTGTATTGTTGTCCATGCAAGACATTATGAACTGTAGTAGTCTTATCCATCAATGACAGCACCAAAACTTTACAAATTCATAACTTTTGAATGGGTTGTTTGATTTTCCGCAAACTTTCCTTAAGTGCACTACCAATTTTGCCGCTCTCACTCAGTTATATTTGGGTTTAGGTTTCCTGGAATACCTCTTTTCTTTTTCTTTTTTCCTTTTTTCTGATTACACCAGACATTTTCCAGTCACCTTTATGTCTGATTCTTTAAAAAAAAAAATCAGAACATTGATCTGCCTGTTGTTAAATGTTGACCATGTCATTGATAATTAAAGGGATAATAAGGATTGGTATATCCTTTGTTGTTGTTGGGGTTTTTTGCAGTCATGTCATTTAAGTAGCATGATGTGGCAATACTTGCACAAATTATTAAAGTAGAGTAGGTAACCCTTGATGTTGTCCATTTCTTTTTCCATTTTGTGTTGAAATTACCTATGATGCTGGCTAAACCCTACAGTCAAAATCTACCATTTCTTTTAATGTCTTTAACACCTTCATCATTACATCACGTATGGCATCACTGTGTTAGACTGCCAAATTATAACACAGATTCATTGCACTGTCCTTACCAGGCATCAGGCATTCTACGGCAGGGAGAAGTGACCACTGCAATGGGAGCACAGGGTGCTCAGTTGGGTCAGTCCCTTGACGTGAGGGTCATTCAATATGGTGGCAGAGGAAAACGGCAGCAGGTCATGAGCGAGCAGCTTTTAAAAAGGTCTCTACTTACGGTTTTTCAGAGTTTGCTAGAGGAATATCACATGATATGAGCATATATTCATATCATAAATACCAGTCATAAGCATACTGTTGGTATCATTGCCAAATTTCAATATCTTAATCCTGAATCCATACAAACAGCGTGATATGGAGTCTGGTATTCTGCAAATATTTAAATGGAAACTGTCAATTGGTACGCATTGTAAACAGGATCTGATATTTGCTTTGTAATGATGTCAAGCAAAAGAGCTTTTCCTCAAATCAGAGGGCAGTGTAAGAGCATTTTATAGACAGAATCATAGTGTGTGTTTAATACATCATAGGTACTTATTTCATGCATTGATGACTGGCTGTATAACAATTATGAAATTAAAGATTGGAATGGTAGATTCTGCTGCATAGTTTACTTTTTCATTTTTGACCATGTTCAGGGGACGCAGAAAACCAACTACGACTAGGCATTATAGGTATGCTTGTGTTTGGTCAAACACATTGATTATTCACATCCTCTTTTACAAATAAAGCCACTGTCCTCATAAATTTCCTGTTTCATTTCTTATTTCCCATGGCAGGCATGGCAACACAAGACCAACAACGAGGGTCGTCCAGCCCAAGCTGATAGCGAGCAACAAGCCGACCCCATCTCAGTCTGCCGGCACACACCCTCAGAGTGACTCGGGCAGCATGGTGACAGCATCTGCAGCTGCAGCTGCAGCGGTGGCTGCCACAGTCCCACTGCTCAAGGTCGCTCATTTTTCACTTCTGCAGCTGATGTATTTCTCACTTCATTCCTTGCATAAGCCGTAATTTTGCATCAGATTATACAATGTTAGCTTTTTTTTGGTTTTTTTTTAATGCACCAACTTCTGCACTGAGTTCTGATTTGGTGCAGACAGGGCTGTGTGGAGTTTTTCAGTTGGAATTTTGATTATATTGAAAGAGTAGAACTTATTTCCTTGGGGCAATCAGAAAATGTTGTGACTAATTGAAGCGAAAAAGAAAATTAAACACTGACTTTTTTTTTTTGTACTGCTTCCATCTGAAGTAATTTCAGCTCTTGCCATTTGCCACTTTGAAGCCAATTGCCATAGTGATCATAGTAAATGGAGGAGATAGTAGAAACTGATAAGGGCCTTCAAAAGAGGACATAGGCATCTGGATATTGTTCATCACAAGCTACAATTCTATTTTTTTAATGAGGGTTTGTCATATTCACTGAACCTAGGATTGAATCTGACATGCTTTCAGCATTTGAAGTAGGAGCTTATCATTCAATGGCAAATAAACCTGAAACCTGATATTACTTAGACTGCTAGGTTGCTATAAGGGAGGGAATGTTTGCATATCAGCATGTGCCAAAGTGTATCCATGAACAAAATGGTATCTATGCATTAGTGCTTCTTACTTTATGTCTTTTGTGTATCCCTTGTGAATGATATATAACCAACAATGTGCAGCTGTGTTTCTTAATCTCACCTTCTCACAGACCCAAAGTGACCTTGAGTCCAAGATGAGCCACATCATGGAAAAGCTGTCCATCCTCGAGCATGCTGGCCATGGGCCGCCTCCCCAGCCCACGTGGGCCTACCCGCAGGGTCTGGGATGGGGGGTTGAGGGCCCAGGAGCGCAGTATCGTCTGGAGGAGCTGACCCGACTGCAGCTTGAACATCTGGAGCAGCTTCAGACGAAGCAGCAAGAACTGCAGGTAACGGTCGTGGTAATGATTATCCTGATTTTTTATTTTTTTTTATTTTTTTGCTACAATTCTGTTGCTTGAGATTGTGCATTGGGAAAATGAAAATAATATGATTTGTATGATATCATAATGTGCTCCAATATCTATATCATTCAAACTAGCCTGCTTTCATTTTATTACTGCAGTTTGTGTCTGCCTTGTGGATCAAATGTTCGTACATTCGTAACTCGTCTACTTGCTCGCAGTTTGCTGAATGTTATTGGTAGGTGTCATGTTAGGCATTGTGTGTGAGTATTTCTGTTATTGTTCTCGTTTTCATTCTCATTCTTGATGTGTGTTTAATTGTCATCATCAATGACTATTGAAAATGAAATCAAATCAATAAACAGTCTCTTAAACATGTACCTTCATCTCAGTGTACAATCTTATAACCACTTCTCAACATTATGTTGCTGTGAATATAGTATTGCATCTTTTGAAAATGAAACCAATACTGTATTTATGTAGATCTGTTAGTATACTTGAGAGAGAGCACACACAATGTCATCTTGCTAAATCACTTGCATTTAAAATTTGGTCACATCTCAAGATTAATTGAACAAATTGAGGCGAAACAGAAAGAGTAAGTGCAAGTTGTCTTTCTATTTTCATTGACTATCAAAGCTTTAGACAGGCAGTGCAGCCTGTCTATGTAAACAGTGTGGTTAATGTGCTCACATTGTAGGAAGACCAAGGTAAAGTATTAATGAATAGTGTGTCATTTTCCTTGTATCATCTTTTTCTCTCTCAGGCTGCAATGACAGAACTGTCCAAAGGTAACATTGCCACCAGCACTGTGACTGGACCAAGTTCTGCTACTGGTCCTCTTGCTGGTGCCCAGTCCCCAAATGCCATTATTAAACCATCCTCCCAGAGTCCTTCCAGAGATAGACAACATGCAAGGAGAGAGGCTAGGGTTGCATCAGAACCTTCAGTGACTGCTCCCAGTGAAGGGGCCAATCCAAGTGAGGTGAATGCACTGGTGAACAGGGGTTCACAAATGCATACTATTCCAGCAGCATTTCAACCAGAACTCAATCAGAACAACTTGAACACAGTGGATCCACCGAAGCCAGCCAAGCGTGTCCAGTACACGCCGGCAGTAACCTTTCACGGACTCAGTCAGGGGCGCGAGGCTGGTGTGACGAGCCCTGACAGAAGAGGTGGAGATGATGCACCGCAAGCAGAAGCTCTGAGTCAGGAAGATGTCTTGGCAGCAAGCAACGTGACACAGGGAACCCGTTCATCACCTCTGGACACGCCTGCACCTCGTAGGCATGCCCCAGTGCCACATGCCAGGGGGTCCAGGACCAGGATAACACACCTAGGTGAGTCTGATGAGGAAATTACAACCTCTGCTGTTGCTCCTGTACAAATGATCTGTTAAAGTAGACACAAGATCAAGGGCTTGCAGTAACAACAACAGCAAGATTCCACAAATGTTTAATGTCCCTGCATTGCAATTACAGCCTCTTGGGTATGTATGTAATAGGGCAAGTAGATAATAAAGAAGCTGACCAGGCAAGACAACAGTGACCTACATATGTAGGTATTCTGTTATATGTGTAATTCATAAGTGTCAAAAACGCAGAGAACACCAAACCACTGAGGCAAGTATACATTTTTTTTTTCTTTTTCCATAATTACTGCAAGATCTATTTACAGTAATTTTTTTTTTTCATTTTTACCTTTTTTTTTTTTGGGGGGGGGGGGGTAATGTGGACAAATATCTTTATTGGGTAAGTCACTCTACCTTTTTGTTGTTGTTGCAGTATTGAAAAATACAAATGTACTTGCATAGCATTTAGTTATGGAGTAGTTACAGGTAGAGATGGCCATTTGACCTGATTATACTACAGGTGTAAAACATCATGCCTTGCCTTTGTTTTATGGAAATGAAGAGGAATAACTTTTTTTTTTTCTTTTTTAAGGCACTCTCATAGGGTAACTAATTTTTAAGTTTCATTACATTCAAATGTTTATCTTGATTATATACATTTTTTTTTTTGTGTGTGTGTAAACAGTGCTATGATTTATTTGAATTGCTTAGTCTTTTCCAAGATTTTTATGGAATTTGCATGTTACCATGGATTTTAAGATTTTTCTTGTGAACTATAGAAGTGTCTATCTTTTCTTTGCAAATGTCAATACCAATGTAGTCATCTCTAGAAATATTGCAATCTGGCATAAATTACCTCTGGATTCAGTTTCTGGATAGAGCATCTGAAGAAAACATTCTGATGTGATAATGCAGTGCCTATATCCTGTACATTGCATGATTCTCATATGAACATCCAGAATGTATAATACTATGAGTAGTTTTGCAAGTGATAACGGTCATGTGCCAATTTGTACTTTGTGACCCCAACAAAGTACTGCTCCTCATGGCATTTCTTTCTAACTGTATTAGTTTAAAAGTTGTCATAGATATTTCTATTTACATGAAAACACATATTTGTATAGAACTGGATCTTTAAAGATATGAGTATTGATATTTGCAACAGTCCGGATTTAAACATCTTCTGGTTTGTTAATCTCATATACCATTTTTTTTTTGGAGGTTTCAGTTGTTATCACACAAGTTCATTGGTCAATCATGTGTAAATTATTTGGTGGCCTTTTGTGAACTCTGTCATGACATAACATAAGTATGCCAAATTACTTTGTAAATTCGAAAAAAAAAAAATTAACAAGTAGCAAGAACTTGAGTATATTAATTAGTAATTGAAGGAGAATCATTTCACATTATTGATAGTAAGAATAGGTTTACTGGTATGCTGTTGTTGCTAAGAGCCAGGGTTGACATTCTCAATGCCTTAACACATACATGTTATGCCCTTTTGTAATCACCAACCTATGGGTGATTACAGATGTTCTGCCATTTACTTCTTGCCACAGTAACAATTCAAGTTGTTTTGTGTCTAGGATGGATAAAGTTACTGCAGAAGTTTCCCAGTGGCATTATTTGGTTTTGTGATTCACAAATTTAATTGTTGCAGTCTGTTTTACATGTAATTTGTAAATATTAGACCTTGTTAGGAAGAGTGGAGAGTCATGTTTGTGCATTCTATTATTGGAGTGTAAGCCTGAGTAAACAAACGGTTTTAAAGGGAATCGTTTCTAGCAATTACAGAAAAGGGAATGATTTACGTAATAGGATGCATTTTGTTATTCATGGTTTATTTGTTTGTGCCAATATTCTTTGCATTGTGTGTGTGTGTGTGATGAATCTTGTGCCTCAATGCATGTAAAGAATCATAAAAGCTAACATCTTGTTTTGTTTTTTTTTTCTTTCGTACTGGAAGAATTGTATGCCTCCCTCTGTCTTTACTAATTTCCAAATTTGATAATGAATACTTCATACAGCAGTTGCTCTTTTCACAGTTTTCAGGGAGATGTTGCCAACAGATGAGGTACAGCCCTGTATAACACTTTTTACACCTTGCTTAAATGAAGGCAACAC
Source organism: Diadema setosum (assembly GCF_964275005.1). Taxonomy (NCBI): domain Eukaryota; kingdom Metazoa; phylum Echinodermata; class Echinoidea; order Diadematoida; family Diadematidae; genus Diadema; species Diadema setosum. Next base: position 10,906,152 of record NC_092685.1, on the reverse strand, counting down.
TGCATATGAGATGTACTCCCTCTACTGTCCATATCTGGACATGTTTACCTTTTCATTTCAGATTTGGGAGAAGACCTAGATATTGTATAAGCTCTGAAAGGTCAGATTATTGATTCCTACAAGGATTTTTTTTCCCCCTGCATTTCTTGGAATTCTTCTTCATCTGTAGGGGTTTTGGATGTGAATATGCTCTGTGGGATTGCGTGCTTTTTTCTGTTGAAGATCTCTTGCAGTGAACATGGCATTTGCACAGTTTGTGCCATCAGTGTCATACATGAGTGTCAGTGCAATACATTGCTAATGACAATAGGTACAGTAAATAAAGTGAAATAGAAGAAATCAAATGTAAAAAGGCAGATCAAGCTGAAAAAAGAAAAAAAAAAAAGAGATGATTAAAAAATAGCTAGTGGGTGGAGGGAACTGATTAATACACACAAGCAACTATCACTCTGTGTTAAGGCTAAGGCCGTACTGGTTACAAAACAAACTTGTGTCGTGACATGACTGGGATTGCAAGTACACAGGGACGTGAAGTAAAACAAACCTCAACAGGCCACGAAATGGATTAACTCGTAAACAGCAACATGTGTTACAATGTCGTCACGTATATAAAGGTATAACAGGATGTCATGGGTTCATGTTGACAAGATGATTAAAACATTAAGTGTGTCATTGTCAATGTGATTTTTTTTTAATGAAATGTCTGCCATTGAAAATTATTGCTCTGTTGAGCTACTGAATATGCGTTATACGTCTGGCTTACATGTTTCATTTATGGAGAAAAGTTACAGTATATCCTGAGACGTGAAGATTTTAGAAGCATTGATTATAGTTACAATAACATCACTTACAACAAAATCATCAAAAATTTGTGTGATTCATGCTCTTATGAATGCATATGTTTTGTTTTTCTATAGGAAAAGGGCTGTTGGAAGAGATTCTGTCGAGTCATGATGAAGATGAGCGGACGATTGCCAAGAGACGGGGAGAGAAAGGAACAGCTTCTTCACCACAGATTGGCAACTCATTTGGCTTAAGGTACAACTGTCCTTTAATTCATAGAGATGCATGACATGCACATTGCAGGGTATTACCTGATATGGACACAGGATGGTTTATATATCTCTCACTGATTGGCCTTCCAGAGTCATCTGATCAACTTGTTCTGGCATATCCCAGGAATCAGGACCAGGATTAAGGGTGACGCTCTCAGATCAACCTATTCAGAGCAAATTTTATTGTAAACAAGTGACAGATTTGCACGCTCATATCACAATGTACATTTCACCTCAATTTTTAAGTATGATCAAGGAGCTTGAAGCTCCTTGGTATGACCAATCAAATGCGCTGAACTTTTGGGTGTGGTATCATTTTGGGACATGTCCTTTGATAATTTCGTCACTTGATAACATTTGAAAACCCTTCAGTACTAACCATCATGTTCTCATCCCTTTTTGTCCAGTGGATGTGAGGAGATGTGTAGGGTATATATATATATATATATATATATATATATATATATATATATATTTTTTTTTTTTTTTTTTTGGGGGGGGGGCTGTTTCATGAATCTTGTTGTGATGCTTGTTTATGTGTTAAGAGCAACCAACGAGAGCAGAGGACCTTGGATTGTGTGCCTGCCTTTTGGAATCATAGCTGCATGCCAGCTGTTCAAAAATCCCACCAGACTTTTAGGGGTGCAGATACAATGTCTGTTTGTCATTTCCTTTGAAGGGGCACTATGGGTCCCCCCACGCACAGCTGAATTCTGAAAAGATGGAGAGAGCTCTGTGCGTCTGTTGTACATGTGACCGCACTTCTTCAAATGCGATGAAATAGTGCAAGTGTAAATGCATCTAAGGATGATTTGTGGAAACAAACTGTTAAAAGCCGTCAGTGCACGTATCAGCTGCTTGTAAACTTGCTTCCATGGAGTTACTCTACTCCTTCAGTCCCTTTCTCCACGACTGAGTGTGTTACACAGCTGTACCAAAATCAGTGGGGTTCAATATCCTCTGTAGTATACACTACAAATTGTCATTTTTGCAGTTAGTCTTGCATCACACGTTCTGTACTTTACAACCAGTAGCATCTTTCCATCACACATCATTCCGCTAAGAAACCTGCCCTTCATTGCCAAAGGTTTTGAATACTGTGGAGAAAAGCCTTTTTTCCTTGCTTGCACTTGGCATGTTTCTTGTACTTTTACATGGAGAATATATTATCAGGTACTGTTATCATAGTAGAGAATATGGATGGTTTTCATATACTTGAACACCACATATTCTTACAAAAACATACTTCTCAAAAATGTTTTTCTTCTTTTTTTCTTTAAACAGATGACAGTTTCCATATTTTGCCCAGAGTTTCCCAGAGGGCCTTAGTGTAATGGTCTCTGAATCCCTCTGTCTTCAGTGCTACACTAGTATTGTTTTCACAAAAAAAAAAAAGAAAAAAAGGGGAAAAAAAAGAATTAACTAGTCTGTATTTGTCAATATTTCCCTATTTACTACGGGTATACTCAAGCCTTGTTTTTATTTTGTTGTTATGCATACTACTGATAAAAGACTTTTGTCATATATTTTTTTTTTTCGTGTGAAACACCCCTGCACACTGCTTGAAACAGATGCATACAGGTATGATCAGATACTTGTCAGTGAAATTCTGTAACAGATTTGTTATTTTACCTACTCATTACTCCACCTGTCTCAATGCTTTTCACAACGGTGAAACAAATATTGTAATAGAAAGAAAAAAAAGAAAACCCTCATGAAATGCCAACAGCCCGAGGCAAATTGATAGAAGTGAGAAGTGTTATGATAAATTATGGATACAATGCGTACGTACTGGGAGACAGATGCAGGCACCGGATTTGCATTCTATCACAATCAAAGGCACTGCCAGGCTTTGCCAGGCATTAATGCAGAGAAACTGGGGCATGTGGGATTACACAAAATTCTACCGAAGACACTTTTCCTGCGCAAAATTCCAGAAGTCTGTCCCTAAAAGTCTGATCCCCACCGATAGCTAGCTGGAGGGGCGTGTAGTGAGGTATCAATATCTTGTGACTACACCTCAGAGCCCATCTGCTCACCCATTACCATGGACCTAGTAGTATGCCTGTTTAAATCTGTTTCTATCTGTGACCCTGTGGCCATGCACCTAGTAGTATGCCTGTTTAAATCTGTTTCTATCAGTGGCCAGCATGTCATTTAGCAAACAGAAACAATCTATTTCATCCCATCTTGATGGAGACCTGCACTTTTTGTCATAATTCCAACTCTTATGTCTATTTGATGCTCCTGTGGCAAAGTAAAATTTCATCCAATGACAATCTTGTCTAGATTTTTTTTTTTTTTAAAGCAATAATACGTGCATTGCGCCATCTGTAGTCATATCCACTCTGTCTTTCATGGTCTTTTCTTGTTATAACACTGAGAAAAGGGAGAAATAAAACAAAAAAACCACAACAGCTGCAAGCCAGATACAGTCTGGCAACGAACGATCTTGTGAAATTTGTTATTGAATATGTTTCAGCATTTCCGCGCATCAGTCCAGGGAAAAATCAGGTTACAGATTTGATAAACAGCTAGTGTTTCAGAAACAAGCTTTTGTTTCCAGCCAATCCAAAGGCAATGTCCTCAAACGGCATTCTTCGTGCCCCGTGTCAGGAAAAAAAAGTTTATATTAAATGTGACAGACGGAATACTGTTTCTGATATCGATCCATTTCTTTGGCTTCTACTCTTTCCTCGCTGCCTCGTGTATATCTTGATTTCATGATCATCGTCAGTCTCAAGTCATATTGCCTCAGGTTGAAACCGAAACTAGTACATTGATGGCGAGCAGTGAGCGCTGGCTGGATTTCTACCTCTGACTCCCCCCCCCCCCCCCCCCCTCCATCTCTATCTCTTCTTGTCTGTTCCTTTCTCATACTTTTATATCTCTCCTAAACAAGTTTATTTGTGCAGCTCAAAGAAGAGTCGCCACTCCCGGGTGGCAAAATCCAGAGGCAGCCGCATCTTTCAGAGTATGGTCGCAATAAACTTTTTCTCCTTGCTCTTCGCGGTGGTATTGTGTTTCTAATTTACTCACAATGATAGATGGATGAAAAATGATTGATATAGAGTTAACTTAAATAGCATCATGAAAAGTATTTCAAAAAAAAAATGATAGTGCACTGGCAATGCGGGCAGTGTTCCTGAAGATGAACGATCCCATGAGACCATACGTCGGGCACATTAGACCACTTTTGATTTATCATGCCATGATGGAGGTTTGGACAATGATTGAAATGAATGGTGTCAGAGATGATGAGGCTAGACTGTGTGGCATACTGAAATGAATGGAGAGAAAGAGGAAGAGAAAGAGAGGGGGAATAGATAGAATGATATGACAGAGGGAAGGGGAGTTAAAGGGATTGTATAGTTTTGGTTGAGACCTAACTTCAGCTTTCTAACACTTTTTGGTGAGATTATGAGAAACTTCTTATGAAATGTGAAAGAGCTTGTAATTCCAAGAGGAATTCAATGTTTATTTGATAAAAATTGGTTTTGAAATGGCTGAGATATCCCAAACGGACCGATCCTAGTAAAAGGTGGGACCCACCTTTTATTATGATCGCTTTGTTTTACTTTGTTTTTGGATGTCTCAGCCATTCCAAAACCAATTTTCATCAAATGAACTTTGAATTCCTCTTAGAATGGTATGCCTGTACTCTTTCATAAGTGGTTTCATGGAATCTCGCAAAAAGATAAAACTCCAATCCTCATCTCCACCAATACTACACCATCCCTTTAAGATTTACAGAATGCTCTTTTTTTTTTCTTTTTTTTGAGTAGCATCTCACATAAGCAAAGTATTGCAACCGAGAATGGTAAAAAACAAGAACAAAAACTGTTAGCTAACAGTTATTAGAGCATTTGGTAGTTTTTGATTACATGAAACCAATACACAAAATATTACAGGAAGCTATTTCTAAGCCTCGCAATATCATTCTGTGTATTAAAGCTGCAGCATGATGAGGAGGCCTCATTTATGCCCTCATTTATGATTATGCATACACAGAGATTTGATTTAATAACACAAGGCAACTGTCATTCAGCTGTGAGCATATTACTTGTTCTGTTGCCATTGTCTCAGTTGTTATTGGCAATAATCATTCCCAACTAGGCCAGAATTTTAAAGGTGCATGGTCCCGGTGTTTTAGTCAAATGCCTACGCGGGCGCACGGCGCAAGTTTCCTATAGAGACCTATGCTATCGACTCCTCTTTGGCGCTTACGCTGTGGCCCACTTCCTCGAGTCCGAAGAAGTCCGATCCACTGTAGTCAGTGGTCCGATCACAGTTCGGCTCATGCTTCAGTTGAGGGGGATGACAGCTTTAGCAAACTTCTTTTGTGATGTCATAATAAGAAGCACATATGCACGCACCCTGGCATTACTACAGACTGCGTGATGTGCAGAGAAGACAACGAAGGCAACGTTACTTAGCAACACCTACGCGCTTTACTCTTGATGAAAGTTCAACTTCGGCAATCTTCGTATCAATGCCAACGGTGATCGGCGGTATCATCAACAGCGCCCTCTACACTTCCGGGACTATGCGCCTTTAATGGTTCTCCTCGTATTAACCCTTTCTGTGATGATGAGTCAAATGTTTACAAATCTCACATACATGTGTATGGATGGGAAACAAATGTGGCACACAAAGGGTCAAAAGAACATTGTATGATTCTTTCATTGTGACATATGTGACTCACTTGTCTGCAGCTATGATTTGTTGTTGTTTTTGTTGTTGGAAGTAGATGATTGATAAAAGGGTATAATGTTGTAGACTAGTCGCTTATCTCTGTCACGACTGGCATTTGTGTCAAATGATTTGTTCTGTTTTCATTTTTGTGATTATTTCTTTATTAATTATTATTAGTACATTTAGAGGGAAATTAATTCCAGATTTCTCATTGTAGGTGTGGTATGATGTAGTAGGTTTGCTGAGGAACAGACTAGGTTGTGCAAAAGGAGTGGCCAAAGTGTTTGATATCAACATAACACAGGGTAGAATTACAGGCTGGAATTACACACCATCAACAAACCAAAGCGTCTTATGTCACTTTATCTACATAACTTCCCCCAAGTTTGTTTTGTTCATGTCATGGCCAACTTTACAGTTGCACCCTAGCCCGACCAGACGCTGTTAATACGCTACGCGAATACAGCGTCTGACCAACGAGCGGGCACCTACAAAGTGGGGAACCACAACACAACTACAAAACTTATGAAAATTCATACGTTCTTTATAAACAATGTACACGTTACCAAACGTTACTCACTTTAAGTGCATGCTTGTATTACAGAAGGTTCGTAAGTCCATTGAGAGCCCTCGTGATAAGTCTGTGGAACCAAAAAATGATACTTTCTGGCGGATTCCCTAACACCGTCAGGGGGTTCATCGTTGCAGAATTCAAAATGGCGCCTTGATCTCTGCGGAAATCTTTTGCGTGCGTGCGATGCGCTGCTTGAGTGTTGGTGTAGCAGCACGGTCGACAGCGCGACCTTTTGAAAGGGCATTCAGATCATGTGACCTCCCGGATATTGGAAATGGCCTGGCGTGAAAGACGATGTACCGTTCGTGAACCGTTCACACATGCTGCATATAACCATCATTTTAGGTAAGTTCTTAAATCTAAATTTCAATATTCATAGCATAGATATGAAGACTCATTATCATTTTGTTCGTCAGATGAGTTTGAAGTGACAAAAAAATGATCTAAAGTATCAAAATTCAATCCGATCGCATGCGATCGTTGGACCCTCTTCGTGTTTGGAGCTTCGTTGGTACAGCCCTGTCGCGCTACGTATGTACAGCGGCGACTGGGCTTGTATAGTTAGTTGCACCCATATGATTGGTATGGAGCATTTGAGTTAATATCCTGTTTGATCAGGCTACATGAACTTTTTCCCCCTTTTTGTTCAATTTCCGCAGACCCAGCAGTTGGATTTCAAGAATTTCTGATATTGTAAAACAGGCACAAAATTTCCCCATGTCGTGACTTGACAGTTTTCACACACGCTTTGGCGTGAAAGTTGTTTTGTTGTGAGATATATACAAATATGCAAATATATGCAAATTCATAGCCAGACTGACATCAGAATGCTGCCCCACTCACAGATCGTTCATGGAGACCCAATAAACTAGTGATGCTGGCCAGTAACACCGGCATTTACTTGCCTACATAAACAAATACACTCAGAGAAAATCATGTGAAACCTTGACAACAGTGTCGCAAACAGTTGCCATGCAAAGTACTGAAAACATTGAGAAAAAAAGAAGAGAGTAATGACTAAAGAACTGACAGGCACAGAGGGAAATATGGGGGGGGGAGGGGAGGGAGAGAGAAAGGAAAGGAGAGAGAGAGAGGGAAAGAGAGGGAGAAAGGTCAACCTTATTGTTGATACATCAGATGTCAGGAGACTGGGGCAGTGTGTAAGGGAATCTAGGGGTGCCGATGTCAACATACTCTGCATGCCTTGGAAGCAAGCCTGAGAATTGATGTGGCTGTCTGATCAGATGCTGATGACAAAGCCCACATAGAGGTCATTACCTCTTGCTGTGTGCAAAGCCCTGCTTGTCACCCTTTCCTAACATATCAATTAGAGTCTGGGTAGAATGGCTGGCATGGCAGTTGCACCGTAGCAATGACACCACATACCAACAATCCCCCACGAGTGATACCCTAGACCTTGTTGACACTGATGATACTGAAGATGTATTGATGCTGGCACACACCGACATGTAAAATGCACAAAATGTCTTCTCATTTGAGTGTTTGTTAGTGTGTGTGTGTGTGTGTGTGTGTGTGTGTGTGTGTGTGTGTATGTGCTAACAGATTTATGTGTGTGTGTGTGTGTGTGTGTGTGTGTGTGTGTGTGTGTGTGTGTGTGTGAATGTGGTAAATATTGATTATAGGATTATTTCTTATTAGGGTGGCTCTAATTTCATTGATAGTGCAGCATTGCAGTTTATTTGTATTGAGGGTTTGATGCACTTCCACCAGAAATCCAAGCTATCATAAAATGTGTGTTTCATGTTTGCATGTGTGAATGTGTGTGCTGTTATGTTTGCCATACTTCTTCGAAGAAAGAAGTTATCTCATTAAAGGTTTGTTTTGATTATGACATGGAGCTATGTGTAGCTCCATGCTGTTCAACGGAAAAGCTGATTGGGCAGTTAATAGACATAATTACAGATTTTTTCCCCCTTAAATTGTGTTTGTTTTGATTTAGTGGTATTCTAAAAAAAAACAATTATGAAGAAAATTTCCATTTGCTGTGAGTGATTTATTATTGTCATATCTGTGTTTTATCACAACAATCATGGAGGGATGGTCTTTGGTGGAGTAGAGATGACTGCTGCAAGGTCTTAGCTAGGTTTGGCTAGGTTTGGCTAGGTTTGGCTAGGTTTGTGTAGTGCTGCATAGAATTTCAACAGGAAATGGTTGCTAAGGTGGAGTGTGGCATCTGCAAGAAGAGTGGGAAGTTTGGGAAGAAGAGATGACCACACCCGGCTGAAGGGCATCAGGTGATGGATGGGCAGTACTGATGATGTACAAACCAAAAGTAGGCCTCGATGCTATGTGAGCTTGGCTGGATACCAAGCCTTCTTGTCTTTTCCCCTCCCCATCCTCCCCCCCCCCCTCCTTCCCCTCCCTCCCCACCCTCTGCTTGCCTTCCTAAGCTCTACTCTTACTTTCCTCTTCTTGTCTACATAGATTGGCTTTCAGGTAGTTTTGATTCAAGCCTGAGCTATCCATCACTCTTCAGATGCTGAGGCATTGTTGCTATTTTGTGATGTACCCAACTCCATCAAGGTTCGAGTACAACAGTCCTACATTTAAGTCCTAATAACGTGATTTCTACTGTCATCTATGCTGCATGTCAGTCTGGTCTTCCAGTATTATTTTCTTTTGAAAGGGAATTACTGGCCGCCTGATTTAGTAATATCAGTGTGGCAAAATCATGCATGAAGTGACTATATAGTGTAGTCATTGAGATTTGCTCACCAAACCTGTAAATCCTCACATTAGCTAGCTCATTCTCTCCCTTGTGAGTAAACACACACACACACACACATAAAAGATGCTGCAGATATTGATAGAATTCATTCTGAACTTTAAGGCAATATTCAAGAATTGTGAATGCAGCTTTAATACCACAAACATTATAAGATTATTTTGTAAATGGGTCAGTGTGGGGTAAGTAGTGTGGGGAAACGACACTGTGATGTTTACAGAGGGTCAAAACTCTTGCAAGGAAGTCAATATTGAAAGCAACTGTCAAGCCCATGCCCTGAAGGTGGGGCATACCGTTGAGTTAACGTCGCCTTTAAAATTTGTACCCTCACTCGCTGTCAAGTCCGTGATACCTCTTTAAGGACAGACTCTGGGAAGATGGCCATAAGAGATTTGACGAGCACCCAGGCCAGCTCGCTGCGCTGTGTTGGTTGGATACTGCGCAGTGTCAGCTTACAAATGGATGTGCAACCGCGGCTGAATTTTTTGGACTTGGCGGGAGTGCGGGAAAGTTTGCTCGTCTCAAGTGTCGTGTTTGCCAGCATCGAATGACGACGACTCGTGAGATGTCTACAAACCGCATCGAGTTCCCAATCAGTTGCCCCATCTCCGGCTACGTGATGGGATGAGGGCCGGGTGGGAGAGAAATGGATGGAGAGAATCGAATGAAGCAGTGCTTTATTTCACGCTCTAATTCTAGATTTTCACTTTGCTGCATCTTTTGAGATGGTTCAAACCACTTTTTGGGGTTTCGAATTATAGGGGGGCCTCTGATTCTTCGTGTGCCTTCCCTCGCTCCATCTCACCCAGCTTAGCTTCCCTCTCGTGGGGAAGTCGGCGAAACCAGACTCCCGCCAATTCTCCGCCGCTAATCCTCCGAGGAACCTTGCGCTACATTTGAAACCATTCGCCTTTGCAAACCAATATGACGGTTGTTTTCTCGATGCTGTTTTTGTCGAAATTATGAGCGGTTTCGTATCCGCACACGGCGTAAATCAATACCTCTTTCATCTCACACCAATTACTTCGTGATGCAGACTGACAGGAACGTTATTCGCTTTCATGTGGAGCCTCAAGTTGTCCGCACAGCGTCAAGCATTTTTTCCCTCCCTTATTCTTCTCTCCGTCTTCGAGAGGGACTGTATGGGAGGCTCCTTCCAGAACATTTCAACTTAAATGCGCTTTTCCATCATCGCGTATCGTGATAAAGTGTCATGAGCAACGGGCGCTATATCTTCACCTGATAGCCCCACCGGTGTCATGTCCTATCCCGCTATCGACGGAGTTTCTTCACGGCTCTCTACATCGGTTCTGAAAAGAAACGCGATCTCGCAGTTGATTGCTGGGTCAGTTTTCCTAACAGATGTTTCGATAGCTCTCACGTCTCTCGCTACGCCTTGCATTCTATATCAACCGGGCGAAATAACAAGCTCTCATCTTCCAGAATAGTACCCGGAGGACTGCCGGGCTGGAACATCCTAGCCGAGCGCTCGGGTTCCAGATCGCCGCCAGCAATGTCAGCCACAATGAGGCATTCCTCTCCAGAGTCCTCTAACCTCTTCTATTCGCGATCACCATGACAACAGACATAGGAATTAATCGCACCCCTGCAGGCCAGTTTTTGGCGGCCTGAGATACGCGCTTTGCCGGATATCTCGGCCACTTCTTTATACCGCAAGAATGAGCCAAATCGCTCTCGAATGAAGACTCTTCTTTTTCCATCGAGCTCATCGTTCATCGGCTCTGAGCTGTGCCTCCGAGGCAGCTGTCAAGAATGAAACACGGAATGCCCGCCAGTCGAGTCGTATTTCACCCGAAATATATCGCCTAACGCAAAGCGGAAAAAAAAAATCGCATGAGAGATATTGACACTGTGCAAAATGCCAAATATGACAAGACTGCCACTACACTTGTCACGAATTGAGAAGACAAAAACATGGCATAAATCGAATTTCCCCCAAGAATTGAACGCATTTATTGTGGGTGGTTTAGGATCCCCAGCTTAGTCCAACATGTAGCCGCAAATCGTTTTAATATTATCCGTGTCATGATCGCCTTCATCATCACCATCATCATCATCATCATCATAATTCTCTTCATTTGATATCTATGTACATTTGAACAAATCAGGCCACATGTAAAATGTCCAGAATATCGTAGCGATATGATGCAGTCATATAGAAACTTTACTTGTGTAATGTTTTGAATAACTTCCCGCTTCTCATCCTTCCAGTGATTTGCTTTGTCATGACTGTCGTCTGCCGAATTGCCGTTTTAGAGTATGGCTGAAGATGCCCGTGCGTCACATTTTATTCAGTCACGCCTATAGCGAAATGCTCCAAGATATTCCATTAAGTCAGACAGACTTGACACTATCGAACTCATCAACACTAAAAACATCCGTTTTGTGCGCGCCGTGTTCTCGTGAACCACGATGAACTTGTGTCGTAGTTCTCCCTGCCTTTAGAATCTTACAATGCAACCAACAAAAAAGAAAAATGACGTAAAGTAGGCGCTTGACATCATGATAGTGATTAGATTTTCTCAATCTCCGGGCTATGATATAGCCTTTTCTGAAAAATTATGTACATTTTAGTGTCGAAATGCAGAACTAGCTAATTTATAAAGTGCTAGAATAAACGACATAACCTTTTTTATTGTGACCAACAAGTACTGTATACACATTTTGTATCTCACAAGCCATGAGGATAAGGTACTACAATGTAATAATGTTATTGTCCCACGCGCACGCACAGTATACATCTTTAAAGTTTCCATGCGGGTCAGGGAAGGCGTGCGCGTTTCGCATGCAAATACCGCGGGTCTTTTCTGCTGTCTGTACGTAGACGGATGGCGTCATTACATGAGAATGATAAGGCACCTGAGGGGGAGTTTTATGCTGATCGCAGTGCTCCATCATCTCATGACAGCCGGATTATAATGACCTGCCGTAACAGCGATCCGTGTTTCTCCACCAGAAGGCGCTCCCAGGCATATTGTCGTTTATCAGCGCTACATCTTTCTCTCCTCTCTCCCCTTCTCCATCCTCTCTCTCTCTTTCCTTTTCTCTTCCTCTCCATCTCCCTTTCCGTCTTTTCTCTCCGTCCTGTTTCTTACTCAATTTCGAGAGTTTCTATTTGCTCAACTTGGTAGAGTTTATAGAGAAGATGATGTGGAAAAAAAAAATTGAGAGCAAAACCGACGCGATCATAGCTTGTCTATGCTGTCAACTACCAACGGTATCGATCCTCGCAAATGAGACGCGTGAATTTGATAAAAAGACTTATATGACTAACTAAATTGTATCAAGTCGGTAGCTGATGGTAATTTGAGTGCCGTAATACTCAATAAAGAGCGTTTTGATGTTTTCCTGTTGTGCGTGCGTGTGTCTTCGTCTTTGCGTTGTAGATTTCATCATGGAACTTTGCAAACCAGATCAATCGCACGTCTCTGTTTACATGGTTGATACATGTATTTCTAAGCCACGTTTGTGCTCTAAAGTTATGAAGATTTGAAAGAAATACACACACACACACACACACACACACACACACACACACACACACAACGCGAATCCACTGCAAACGTACTGACATATTCTTTAAATTACAGAATAATCGCAAGACTGGTCATCAAAATATAGAAGGCCTACAGTGGTTACACGAAGATGTGGCTTGATCTACGTAGTATTTCGTGAGTTTATTTTTTGTTCCCTTCGGGGCGAAGATGAATTTACTAGAATTCAACAAACAAAGAAAATACCAACAACAAAATAGCACAGAGCTTACGAGAACACCTGTGGTGAATTGAAGTACATGCGACAGGTACATTAAAATTATACTTTTGTACTCGATTAATGTCTCCGTCCAGTTTATGAAAAAAGAAGAAGAAGAAAGAATATTTGTTCGGAGAGAAATACCATTGACCAGTTTAACGCACAATGATGAAAAATAACGACATGACCAACGAATTTTATAATATAGATAAAAAGTGCCTTCAGAAGATGAAATGAGAGTGAGGGATAACTCATGCTGAGGGGAAAGAAAGCCAAGTGTGTATTTCTTACATCTCATAAGCCGTATAGCATGGCTGGGGAGATGTGTGAGTGTCCACTGTTAATGTTTAGTTTTATGTTTTCGGCTGTATGTAATGAATAACGTGTCTGCCTATAAGCATGTTGATGAGAGATTATTGATAGCTCTTGTTTTTCGCGGTTCTCAAAAGATTTTATGTCTTCGCCCGACATACAGGAAATCGTGTGGGTGTTTTTCATTCTTTTTTTCTCTCTCTTTTAGTTTTTCAATCCTCTTGTGTGGGTTTACTTGGAAACGGCATAATACGATGTTATCCATGTATCGATTGTCTCCTCTTATTTCATCGATCTGAAAACTCGCGTGATGTGTTTACTGGTGTCTTGTCCCGCGAGTGAGCATTAGTTGGTCAGTATGACCAGCAGAAGAGGCGATCAAGGAGTACAAAGACAACAACATATTAATCAGATCCCGGTGCGTCTCAATATGCTATGATGGATTTTGTAATTATTACCCTATTTATGATTGTTTGCGCAGCTATATGACGCGCGTGGAAACACGAGTATGTTATTGAAGCAGAGTTGAGACATTGTTCAGTCACCGCGGCCAAGTGACTTCCAAAGCTGCCATGGTCGTATTATATTATATTATATTATATTATATTATATTATATTATATTAAATCTAATTCAGTTCATGCTGGATATGTAGATCTGAAATGGTCAATCAACATTTAAGCAGTAGCATTTCACTGAGTAAGGGGATACCATACTTGCCAACTCGTAAGATTTTATCAGATTCAGTAAGATTTTTTACATTAAAAGTAGCAAAATCAGATTTTCTGTCAGAGAAATCAGATTTTTAAAAAATATTTAGATATACCTTTCATGTGTATTTTCTGAAGATTTGACCGAAAGTAAGATTTTTAACTTCAGTTTGCATATAAAATAAGATTTTTGCAATCCACGAGTAAGATATTTCATCTTGAAATGTTGGCAGGTATGGGATACACTGGTTCAAAGTTCTGGTCACCAAAATAATGTCAGGTTGCTATATTTTGTTTCTTTGCTATTGGAGAAGTAAGCACTTCAGTTGCACTTAGATTTTAAAGGGATGGCATAGTTTTGGTTGAGATGGAGCTTCAGGTTTCTAACTTCTTCTTTTTTTTGCGAGATAATGGAGAAACCTCATGAAATATGAAAAAGCATATACTAAGAATTCAGAGTTTATTTGATGTCAATTGGTTTTGAAATGACTGAGATATCCGAAACAAAGCAATCCTAATAAAAGATGGGACCCACTTTTCATTAAGATCGCTTTGTTTTGCTTTGTGTTTGGAGATCTCAGCCATTTTAAAAGCGATTTTCATCAAATTAACTTTGAATTCCTTTTGGAATTGTATGCTCTTTCATATTTTATAATTGGTTTCATAATTATCTCTCAAAAAGTTAAAACCTGAATTCTCATCTCAATCAAAGCTATACGATCCCTTCAACGATTGCGTAATGAGAAACGTCAAAGAAAAAGATTTCGCAATGGTATTTCCATTCATCTTACGCGCGCTCCACTGTAACTACACGTGTATGACAGCAGTGTCCTCCCTTATGATTGATCGATTCGTAATCAATCACAGAAATATGAACTGTAAAGTGTATGACAGATTGGGGCGTAACCAGTTAGGTCGTTTCAAGATAGAAACCCAATTACAAACAGAAAGAGAAAAACTGACATGATAAAATTTCGTAATCAAAGTCATGTGATCTACTAAAGATGTTGATGTACCAGTGACAACGTGTATAGCACAGAGTTTCTTATACCAGTGTTCAGTTCATGACAAGGCGGAGTTTGATGGTCGTTAGTTATTTAGTGCCTGTGCCACTTATACGCCTTTTTTTTTTAAAGAAAAAAGAGTCAGTAAAACTTTTACAGTCCAAGTTTATTAGACATTCGTTGAAGAATTAAGGATGACATTTTATATAACTTTATTCACGAACAGCGCGTCTTTTGTATGATTTAATTTTAAGAGGGATAAGATTTTTTTCATGTATCTTTCTCCTACTTTACAGATGAGAAAGAATGCAAACAAGAATGAGATGGCAAATAAGTAGGAGTGAAGGATGAAAAAAAAAGTAATTCTAGATTTTTCCTTGTCTCGTATTATGACGAGACATACCTCTATGATAGGATATGGCACTTGCGTAACCTACACGACCTACTGACCTCTTGCTCCTGTCTTCAAAGAAGCCAGCGAGATGTCACTCGAGGCGATCTCCCGTTAAAGGTCCAATTTACCTTTGGGAGCAGTGACTTTAAAAATGTTCAAGATATCACCTTTAATGCATATGTGTAGATCTGTTGTATCACAAAACATCCTACCATATAAAATGTTCGCAATAAAGCCTAAAATATGAGGAGATATCATTACTTTTCTCAATAAACCATAACTGTAGACGGTTTAGTCTGGAAGCATTCTTTATTATAACTATCGTTCACATTTTGTGTATTTAACAATACATAAAGGGGATTTAACAATACTTAAAGGGGATGGCTAGTAACTGATCAGTGGGAATCAGTGGACATGCTGGGGGAAGATTGTTCCAACCCTTTAACATCGATTATACGGATTCAAATTTTTCAGTGGTTGTTTCTATCCCTATAATAACTCACATTTCAAAACTATTTTAAAGCACTAATGCGGGGTTTTTGTGTCATTTGCAAATGACAAATTATGCCTTTAATCAGCTCTAGAAACAACTCCATCCAGTCGCCACTGATAGAAGGCTACAATCCTTATTATGAATGAATGCTTTCACCACTGATATTATGCTGAGCATCCATCTTCCCGACCATACACAATAAGGCCACCTGTCAGCAATGGCAGGCGAACACTGCATTTTGTCTCCATCACGCAGCACCTGCTCTTTTCTCTCTCTCCCTCTCTGTCTCTTTCTCTCTTTCTTTTTCTTCTTCTATCTCTCCATCGTCCCCCCCCCCCCCGTAACCCAGGCTCTAGTGATCACCTGGTAATGCTGCTAATGAGCGAATGAAAACAAGACTAATCTCTTGAGGGGAAATCCCCCAGCCTCCTTTTTTTTTTTTTTTTTTTTTTGATAAGTTAATGGACTGGTCTATTGTTCTCTTTGCACGACTAAGGAACGAGAAAGAAAAATATACACGCGATGGGAAAAAAATTCTCAAAGCGAGCTGATAGCGGGAGTATCAAAGTTATAAGGGATTATAGTATTTTGGTCAGAACAACTCGTCGTCCATCTGAACAGTCTTTGACACCAATGCCACTCGGTGTAAGTAATTGCTTCGTGCAGTTGTATGCGGAGATGTTAAAGGTTTGCGGAATACAGACTATGATATTCCAGCACCTTCCGCACACGTCTGGGAGCGAGGGGGGACGCGAGAGGAGTTCATCTCGATCAAGCGATCGCGGGAAAACACCATGCCAGGAGGACATGTTTGTTATTCTTTGCGCAGCTTTGGCGATGACTGGTGAATTCTTGATGACACCCGCCCCGGGGCAACTCGCCTGCCAATAACCTCCAATTGGTCCCAACTGCCCTCGGTTAAGGCGCCATTTGGAGCGCGGCAAAGGGATCTATCAAATCAGCGGCAATTGATGGATGGTTCTGTTTCGTTTCTGCGTCGCGCGTAGAGGCGAGTTAGCACTGGGCATGTTTCCTCGAATTGTCAAAATCCCTTTTTTAAGTAAAACATTACGTAAAAACCCATACGCGAGGGAGCTAGTGAGTTTACCGAGGGCGATGAAATTCTATGAAGTAAATGTGACTCATTTCATTTCCCTATAACTTTCTACTCGGATTACAAACGATTGTCATCATGCACGATACACTATGATATACGTATCATGGTTCCATTCGGTTTGTTGTTTTCACAGTAGAACCTTGTATTCTTTATGGATCGTAATGGTGACAGAATTACAATACCCTACCAAAGCATGATGCAGCGTGAGTTTTTAAACACAGTCAGAGAAACCGTACAGGTCAAAGCAAGCTGATTATTGGGGGGGGGGGGGGGGGGGACTACAAGCGGAAACGTCTCTTGCGACGTTGTAATGATTGTGTTTGTTTAGTCTTATTTGGATCCTACCAAGCAGACAAGCTTTAAACTATGTATTGTACTGTAATACAACATCACTTACAATCCCCTCTGGTTTAAATGATTGTGAATCTGCATTTAGTCCTAGGATTATTTGATTCAAGGAGTATTGTTGTCTTTACTGTCTATATACAAATTGGAAGCTGCACGATCTCGAAGATCGTGTTACTGTAATGACTTTGGATATACACTGTTATGTTCCGTTGTGTACTCAACATTCTGGAAACCTTATGAACACCATTACAGAAAGTTGAATACATTATTATGAGCCGTTATGCATTTTCTGTAATGCCACATCAGTGCCAGAAGTTTAATAGTGAATAAAACAACCAAAACTTTAGATCGGGTCATTATAAAAACTTGAAAAACAAAAGTTGGTGCCACTAAATCGACACTCTATTAAAGGAAAGATTCCCCCTTAAAAAAAAGTAGACATCGCTCATGACACATCATAGACCGACCATTGAATGAAAATATTCATGACACATGCATTGACGTTGTGTAAGACTCTTGATCTCGCATTGCCACCTATTTGCGACCTGGGGGTGTTTCATAAAGCTGTTAGTAAAGTTACGAACGACTTACGAGCGACTGGTGATCAGTTCTTTTGCTGAATTATGGAAATTCTGATAAGTGTAGCACATCAGAACTGATCACCAGTCGCTCGTAAGTTGTTCGTAACTTTACGAACAGCTTTATGAAACAGGGCCCTGGTTTTGTTACCTTCAGTTAGCCCGTTCAAATTTAACCCTTCTCGCATCCATGACATGCCTTGTTCGTACAGCTTCCTTGAATCGCAAGTAATTCTGATATGTATGACGTTAAAGTTATAAGCATGATTTAACCCGGATATATTCATCGTAGTTCTCTACTAGTTTCAATTTGCAAGGAATCTGTACCGTCTTACAATTACCACAAGTAGTTGCTTCCCATATCGAAACCGACGAGTTGCTAGAAATCAAATTCTTCTATGCGTATTGACATTGGCCGTTGCTTTTATAATTACCCTGCGCTGCAACCTTAAGTTCGCTTTGTGTTTGTGAAGTGTAACATCAGCGCTATCTGAAATAGCACTTAAAGGACAAGTTCACCTTCATAAACATAAGGATTGAGAGAATGCAGCAATATTAGTAGAACACATCAGTGAAAGTTTGAGGAAAATTGGACAATCGATGCAAAAGTTATGAATTTTTAAAATTTTTGTGTTGGAACCGCTGGATGAGGAGACTGCTAAGGTTCGTAATGTCATATGAGTACAACAGTATAAAGAAAATGTCAAGAAAATTCAACATATTTTCACTTTTTTCGCATAATAAAAGAGCACTTGACTTGCCTCTTTCTAAAGGCACTGGGAATAATATTACCCATAACATATGTCAGTAACGAGTCAAGGGAATGTGTACTTTTTTCAAAAGATGGAATTTTGTGAAATTCTCTTTATATTTTCCTTATATTGTTGTACGCATGTGACATCATACACTGCAGTAGTCTTCTCATCCAGCGGTGACTGCACAAAGACTTCAAAAATTCATAACTTTTGAACGGATTGTCCGATTTTCCTCAAACTTTCAATGATGTGTTCTGCTAATATTGCTACATTCTCTCAATCCTTATGTTAATGAGGGTGAACTTGTCCTTTAACGAAAGAAATATGGCTTTGAGTAGATGATATGAGAGGAAAAGATTTTGCCAGACCCAGTCGACGGGCCTATACATGATACGAGATGTCCGTCTGCCGTGTCGGGACAGTACACATTGTGTATACACGAATTTCCCTCTCGCAGTGCCTATTTATTGCCGCAGAATTGCCCATGATTTTAATGATGTCAGGTTTGTGTCCCGCTTTTGGGAAGTTTGCCGAGAACGACGATGGAAGAAGTCAAACAGGGCTGGGAATGGTCTGGGTATCGATTGCCTCGAGTGAATGAAAAGTACGCAAGGATACGGTTTCTCGAGTGCGTTATATTACACAATGTCCTGATATTGAACCCGATCTTGGAGCCAGGCATACTGCCTGCGATCAGCACTTCGCGCACTCGCCTCTTAAAGATCGAATTGGCGTCTCTCAAGTGTATTTACTATCATCTATATGTGGAGCTAAAAACTCATTCGATAAACTAGACCATGGTTCTTATACTGCACACCACAAAACCACGACTTGCTATTAGGTACATGATACTGATGTGACACAAAAACATATAATCACAATAACCGCACGTTCCACCGATATGCTTTGTCCATTGAACTAGAATGTCTTATTCTTTATAGTGTCACTCGCTCAGTACAACTGCACGAACGCGCATAACATTTTGTGTATGCTGACGATGTTGAGCGTGGAGCATGGGAACGTACAATCAGAAGTCCTATACGCAAACCGTACACATTTTAGGTTACGTCATGTAGGGCCTATGCTCAAACCACAAAAATGCAAAATAAAAGAAAAAAAAATGCTCCAACCGTTCGAAGATTAATACATATTCCCTTTGGTATGAATTTTATTTCCTTAAACTGAAAGAATAGTTCGTAGGTAGCCAACTGTCGTAACTATCGTAGGTAGATGTTAACTTAGTGGGATCAGGATCCAGGTAATCATGTCATGAAAATACGTAGTTTCTGTCTAGTACAATTACCTTTGCAATGTATTTCATACAAAAGTAAATGAATGGTGTCAGTTGAGGAATCTTACACGTTTCCACTTCGAGCGCTCAAACAGTTCATCCGCTACTTCTGGTTATGAAAGAAATATATCTTGACTAGTCGTTTTTAGGAAGTAACTCAAGGATATATAAGAAAGGCTTGAAGACATACACTAAAATGATTCATTTAGAAGACCCAAGTCATAGACTATACGCATCGGTCTTACTTGACAGACTGACACGCCGCCCGCCCTGCGATGTGTACACGCCGATTTCCGAGAGTGTAGCTTTAAGGATGTAGGATGTAGCGGATGATGCTGAGATCCCTTATGTCATGCCATGGAATCACAGAGGGGAATAGTATGCGGCACCTGCCTGGCGCTACAAGAAATCCTCGCCCCTTTTCCTCAATAGATACGCTGTGAAAAAGTAGGGGGGGGGGGGGGAGAAGCGGCGACCAGTTTGGCCGATGGTCATAGGATGATGGGGGGGGGGGGTGGAGGGAAGCTGATGAAGAAGACATTTCCGGAGGATAGTGACCCAGGGAAACTGCTGTAAAAGATTTAAAAAAAGCAGCGCTGTCAAATCTTAGTGCATCATGCCACATCGGTTGGGCTAGCACTATTCTTAAAGCCGTGACGACATTGAAAGAAATTGCTGGGGCCATTTTATTCCGTGGTGTCGGTGATGTTTAGGATTAATGCTTGTTATAGCACACCCGCATGGAGAGGAGCGCTCGACTTCAATATACGAGTAGCAGAATATCGTGGGAAATTTCGAAGTGAAATCGTTCAACCTGTAAATTGAATCGATAACTCAGGAGAGCGTCGTATATAATCCTTCGCTCGCCCATGTTAAAATTTGATAAATAACGTAATGCTTTTTGTCCTACACGAACACGGGAATGTCAAGCATTCAAAGAAATCAAGGAGATATATTTCTACCCATTATCTCTGATAGTCGGTTTCATTTATACTCAGGATGTATTCTGAGCGATTATTATTTTCGAGATCTCTATACACTGAGTTCTGTTGCATGTAAATCCCTTCATATTACGAGACCATGGCGTTGGCCTCTTTGTGATGCGTTGCTTCTCAGAATTCTTTCGACTCATTCTTGTACCATTTAAAATGGGAACACACACACACACACATACACACACACAAATAAACCTTGCAGGTATCGACATCAAGAATATTTGCATGATTCTTCCTACTTGATTTCGTATTTCGGGTTATTGTAGGTTTTCGCGGCCAATTTCATGAAATTGTCATCCATTTTCACATAATATGCATTCAAATTCGTATTGTTTGAAGCGGTGGAGTGACTTTGGTCAAACGATTTCGCATTGAGTGCGTTCAAATTCGTTTTAAGGCACCCAAATCAGTTATAGTCACAATTAATTTTTAATGGACATCGTTTGTGGTTTAATTTGAATGCTCCTTTTGTGAACTTGTTTGCCCATTATGCGAATTTGAATATTCGGAATGAGCTGGCGACAGCTTGAAACGAAGTTAAATGACCATTGCCGAAAATGTATTCACATTGAATGAGAATGCACAAATGCGAAATCGGTCGTCAAATGAACTATAACTATAATTCTATAGATATTGTTAAATAAATATATCCATATTCATTATCGATTAGCACATGACGCTTTGCTATATTATGTTTACCAATCAATTTGATAAAATTCGCTTTGCTTATATAAGGATCTTTTGTAAAAATCGAGAAACCAAAAAAAAAAAAAAAATGCACGGCAACCCGCATAATGTCAATAACAATAACAGACGATCAACAAACTGAGTTGTTTTCAAAAACAATGCCAGCATTTCGGGCAAACATCCAGAATAGTGTATTGGGATGACTCGCATAGTTGTCATGGTGACACGCAAAACCGATAACCATCCCTCTGTATTTGCACGTGTGATGTCCGTATTTCTTTTACTAATTGATTTGGTGTTCGGAACCAAATGCCGCAGTTAAATTCATGAAACAGGTTGCCGTGATCGATGGCTTAGTTTTAAGCCTGAAAGCATCCCAACGGCTCGAATACTGTGTACAAATCACTGGTTCTAATGCTGAGCCTCAATCGCCGTATTGATTCATGAATTCGTCTGTTCCATGCACAGAATTCATGTACCTCGTGGCGTCTGAGCTGGTGATGCGACTTATCCCTTTGCGACCGATTTAGGTGCTTTATATGACGGTGTCCCACATATTATATACTTCGCCCTTCAGCTCGTGAATCGTGATCCGGTTCACGTGCGAGTCCAGAGAAGGAGGCCCGGTTTTCTCTAAAGTGCCAAAAGTTGAGACCACGTTAATATCATACAAACAACGCCTGAATGCGGGACAAAAGAAGGCCGAGTCACGATCACCCGATGCTTATTGAAGGTGTCCCAAGAGAGAGGTGAAGCCCAAAATGTCGAATGAATAAAAGTTCTAGCGAGGAAGCAACAAGAACGAGAGAAGAAGGGAATGGAGGAGAAGAGGTATATAGCCTTCTGCCAAGGCCCTCTCGCATTATGCATTGTGGTGAGCGAATGGGGGAAAACGAAGCGAGCCCAGTAGAGCGCGACAACTCGAGGTGCGCTGTCGCGCCTGCTGGGCTCGCTTCACTTGCCCGTTATAGCTATTATAATAACAGTGAGAGGGCCTTGTCAAAAGGCCAGGAGATGTAGGGCAGGACGGATGATAGCTGAAGAGGAAACATGGATTCAGAACTTCGCGATAAACAAGATAAAAGTGGTTCTCTTGATTTGACATCATTTCAAGGAAAAGAGATTTGTTTTTCATTTCAAAAGGAAAAGAAGTGTTTGTTATAGTGATTCATCCAGATGAACTGGTTTCACATCGTCAGGTGCATTACAAAGCTGTCGGCCGTAAACAGATACAAAACCACACCAAGGTGAACACCTGATGAAAGATTCGCCGTGTTATTAGATACGTTGTATTGTGTGCCTATATTGTGATGACACATTGTTCTATTTTTTTTTCACGCGTATAGATTATAGACTATCCACAAACTTTGCGCCACTGAATATTTTCGTTTAGTTTTTGTGTTCGTGAAAGACTTAAGGTTAGACTTTTTCTTAAAAGTTAAAACCTAGTCGGCAGCCTCTTTGTTGTTGTTGTTGTTTTTTCATTTGTGCGTGTTTCTTTGTCTTCCTGTCATTCCGTCTTTGTTTACATGATAATATAACTTTACGCAGTATCCATGAGGACCGCATGTTGTGATTGCACGCCATAAAGTCTTATTATATTCCTCTTTATTTCATTTGCGTGATTTTATTTCAGATCATTTTACAATGTATTTGTTTAGCTTGCGTTTGCAGGTCTACTGTATCATATCTCCCTTCACGTTCCTCTCACTGCTAATAGTTCAATAAATAATTCTGCGGCATAAAAAAAAAAATACATTACAAACTTTTGCATGGCTGGATATTGCTTGTATATATTAGTGTACCATTTTGATGAATCTTATAATGCATTGTTTATTCAACTCCGGCTTCGATGATGTTTATGATCTTACTGATATCCTCATAGCTTTTGGGGCATCTGTTATGTTTTGTGGGGGGGGGGGGGGGTGGTAGAGGCAGACAAGTCGAGAGAGAGAGGGGGGTGGAGTAAAGGAACTATGTCCTCGATAACTCGAGGTGTGCAACTGACGTCACATGCTGTACCACAAATCTTAGCATGTGTCAACGCTTACATCAGACGCCCTTACGAAGTAACTCGATGCGGAAGGGAGGGCGGGGAGGGATGAGGTTGAGAGGGGTGAGTTACCGTTATATAGGAGGTAAAAGGCTAACTTCACCTTTGATATTATCACTTGACTTCGCATACCTTTGGATCAACACCTCACGGCTCTTCCGATGGGGGCTGTCCCTGCATGTCACTGGTGGTTGTCACTGGTGGTATCTACTGGTGACGCCCTCATACATCGGTATGATGCCAGGCTAGAGAGAAACGCCACAGAGCTGTGCGGACTCGACGATGAGACTTAATAATAATCAGCTGTCGGGTCACTAGCTTTTTTTACCTGCTAAAGGATGTGTCTGTTGGGAGGGGAAGGGGTATATAATTGTGTCAGCCTTGTTAGTGTTTCCAAGAATGAGGCTGTGATGTGCCTCAGTGTATAATAAAGAGTGCATGTATGTGTATGGATACTTGTGTGTTTTATGTGTATATGCGTGCGTGTATTTGCATGATTATGGACGGATTCAATATTGAGGTATTATTATATTTGCATTTGCATTCTGATAATTCTGTCATTCTGGTTTCTCGTCACAGTAAGTTCTGCTGTCGGAAATGTTTTTTTTTTTTTTTTTTCTCTCTCGATGCATTTGGTATCATGATATTTGATATGGGGAAACCGTAGCGTTTTCTTCTTCTTTTTTTGTTTTGTTTCTGTTTTGGAAAAGATAGGTCATAAATGTTGTGAAAATTATGGATGTGAAAATATTGATTTTTCGTTATTAGACTCATGACGCGTATGAAGAATAACAACATTAATATGATGTGATATTCCTACCACGCCCGCTTGCTCATATTTCATTGATACTATTATGTATTCAAAACTCTGCTTTAGAGATATATATCCGTAGATTGATAGCACATGTTACTGGTAGTGGCGGTGTGATGGTTTGATCTCTTCCCAAGTGTATTATAACGTATATGCCAAGCGCACCGCGTATTTTACAGTATCTTTATACTCAGTATGCCACTATGAGACATTTCAATAGTGCTAGACTAGGATTTGAATTGGCTCGGTTCAAGTTCGTTTAAATCGATTGTCGGTTTGGGGAAAAACAGTTGATTGTCGATTATATCTTTATTTCTTAGTTTGCATCCTTAAAAATTCCGAGGCGCCATGAACGTTTTGTAAAGTGAGCAGATCAAAACTAAATACAATCCGACGAAACTGATTATTACTCATGTATATCTAGATCCAGAGGTTACTATTAATGTGTTCATGAGTCATTGGACTTTCACTCACACAACTAAGCTAAACTTGGTGTATTCTTGCACGTTTCCAATCATCACATAATTTTTTTTTTTACTGCCTATCGAGCAACAGAAATTCTCAAAGATAAGTAACGCTTACGGCAACTGTAATCGTTGCACGCTGATATACGCATGAATACTCCCGAGAACCTCCGAGGAACTTTGTTCCAGATAAGTGATCTGCGTGATTCTTGATCCCTTAATAATGTGTAGTTTGATATGGCGTTGTCAACGTAAATATCTAAATTGTGTAATGAAATCAGTGCTACCTGTTTACAGTACTGCAGTACCTGTACTTATAATAATGACGATGAGCCAATATGTGTGTCTTAATGTTTTGATACAACGTCGCGTTTCTTTCTTCATATTGTATCGTCGTTCATTCATTTGAGTTTTCGTTGTTCGCTGTTTAAAATGAAATTAGATGAAACAAAGTACAGTAGTGCGGGATGCTGCGCAAGAGAATGGTCGCCACTTCAACCGAGTGGAAGGAAGCTTTCCGAAAGAGCCCGATATATATCCTGCGGCATATTTCACGCGCGAGCAGAATGAAGCTCTGGGCAATCACCTCGATATGCTGCGAGGGGAAAATCAGGGGCGGCACCCGATCTGGGTTCGACTTTAAGGATTGTAGATTCAGCATGGCCGAGCATGCTTCCGCGGCGCCCGCGCGTGTTTTCTGCTCATCGCATCCAGACCTTCCAACCTCCGTCATATCATGAATATAAGGAAGGACTTCATCCATTGTCATCTGACGTAACATCTGCCTGGATATAATGAATTATTATGTCTGGAAACGTGAGGCTATTTCTAGGATGTACTCGTGCTATGGCAGAAGATAAAAGCGAATGTCTCCTCAAATGACGTCGATTGGAAAAATTACCATAACTATTAAAGTATCAAAAGCAGTAAAGAGACACAAAGAGACAGAGACAGAAGGTGGGGACACAGAAAGAGAGTAGATAGGGAGAGAGAACATGGCAGGATGTCCTGACATTTAACTAGGAATGTTCAACAATGCGGATAATTAAGCTCATTGACTATTGATTATTTGAAATTAACAGAGTAAACTTGGAAACAATCATCACCGGTATGTGCCTGAGTCAGGCAAGGATGTGACGAAAACAAGGACGGGAAATGCTATAAACGTATACACAGTACTCAATTCTCACCAAGTAGGTGTGTGAAAACTGGTTGTTAGCACATGGAGCGACGTTCGCACCGAATGCCTTGTTTGCTCACGACCAAGCTACAGCCAACCCGCAACTTTCCGAATGTGAAATGTCTTTAACTCTTCTTTGTTTGTTTTTATAGTGACAACTTTGAGCAAAGGAAGTGGGTTTCCATCGGGATTCGAACCCGAGACCTCCGGTTTGCTAGACCGGTACTCTACCGACTGAGCTACAGAAAGCCCTAGTTTGGTGTTCGTCCCAGAACACTTGATTCTCTTTGCTTCGTGCGGTCAGAAGCTATAGTGTGTGTATGTGTAACACACACACATTTACCTGACATACACCCAAAGGATGTAATATATATGATATAATGATAATGTAGGAAACAATATATATATATATATATATATATTTATTCATTCATTCATTCATTATTGTGTGTGTGTGTGTGTGTATGTGTGTTTTACTGATTTGTTGTCGTATAACCACCGACGACAGTCTTTGTGCCGAACATGTATTGTATAGAGCCAGATTGCTCCTTTAAACAACTCTACGTCGATTTGCAAACTTGCCGGGAAGTGAGACTGCGCGTCAACACAGCCAAGTGGTCCCCGAGGGAATTAGTCGATAGTCAGACAGATAGACAGACACGGCACGCTGAGAACATGCAAATGAGCGAGAGACAGGCGAAACAACCCCCCGAGTATTGGATTCCTCTAACCGCCAGGATCGAGATCTGCTCCCTTTTCTCTCCTTCCTCTTCCATTTCTCTCTGCTCGAAAGGAATATAGTGGACGGAGAGAGAAAAAAGGATGCACGCCTGTAATGTCGACAATGAAATAAGACAGAAAAGCCACGCTGTTGTTGCTGTCGTTTTAAATGCGCAAGATGTTTTTAGCTGGCCGAGGGAAGAGAGAGAGGGGTAGAAAATAGGTTGATTAATAGTAGTTGTACACAAACGACTTGTGACTGTCCGCCATCGATCAGGCGTAGCACTGAACTGATGCCATCGGAAAGAGAAAGGAGAGAGGGAAAGAATGGGGGGAGAAAAAGAGAGGGATAGAGCGAGACAGGGGGGATGGGACTCTCCATGCCCGCGGCCTGCTCGATCTTTACGCGCATCTCTGGCATCAGTCAGATCTCTAAATAGATGCGATCCATACATCATCCCGACTAGGGCGACGGTTTCCACGTCCTCCGCTCTCGACGCCGGTCAGAAACAAGTGGCGACGACGGAGCGTCTCACTTTACATGAGCTAGATGCATGATCTTTCAAATTAGACATTCTTGGCTCTGATGATGCTGTCGGGTTAAATAAGTCCGGGAATTAACGACTGCAATCTCATGACATGCCGCTTTTTATCTCTTTTATATACTTTCGGCACACCTGTTGTATAGGCACGTTGTTGCAAGACCACGTGACTATACACACAAAAAAAATCATCCATTGGCACTAATGGAAACTTCCATTTCTCTTTCGCATGCGAACAGGATTATATCCATTATAATAAATTAGTGATTTTAAGTGGAAGAGTGCCTCTGTGTAGGCCTACTTACGTTAGAGCATGCATTCTTATGA
The DNA here is from genome assembly GCF_964275005.1 of Diadema setosum. Lineage (NCBI taxonomy): Eukaryota > Metazoa > Echinodermata > Echinoidea > Diadematoida > Diadematidae > Diadema > Diadema setosum. The sequence goes on along the minus strand of NC_092685.1, from coordinate 10,878,528 downwards.
AATAATTGAATACTACCTCCCCTTGCCTATGTGTATACGATGATAGTGTATATGTGTGCGTGTGTGTATGTATGAATAGATCTCTTATGTACTTGTTATGAGGGGGAGGGGAAACAAACTACAAGTATATTGCATTTATCAATACTTGTTATCTATTACTTATTATCTAGTAAATAAGGGTCCTCGAAGCGACACATCAACTACAATTACACCAACATCTTTCTATTTCATTAGACTTTGATGCAATCTGCAGGCTACATCTATTCATGCGCTACATCCATTCATTTCTTCATTCATTCTGATCGTGCAAAACGTGTTTTGTTTTCGTTGTTTTGTGCTCTCTGAACAATCATGGTCAATCAATCACTAATGCCACGTATAGTCAACGGAAAATGGAGAGGACGACGTGGCAAGTTTCAGCCTTATGGAGAGGTTTGCCACCCAGTCTGCATTAATATTCTATCATATAAAAACCGACCGGAATGGCTAAGTACGGAGCTGCCAACGAGCGTAGCTCCGAGACAATATAAACATATCCCAAAGCAAGTAATCTCACTTCTTACTGCTTTCTCTTAGTCGTCAATGAAGACACGCCATTGCTAAATCTCCGCAGACGAATGCATGAATAATTGAGACCATACAGGTTTATGTGATATCCTGTCCCCGTTTCCACTGTCAAGTTTAATTGTTCCCGCGGGAATGGCCACCATCATCTTCTTTTTTTTTTCGGCAGTGTATTGCACGTGCGCTGCCATATCTTCCCGTCCTTATTTTGTCAAGCATGGGCACACAGCAACGTGTTATGTTATGCGCAAAACGTGATGTTCATGCTACTTGTAAATGAAACACTTTTATCTCGCTGCTCCAGCACCCCTCCTCATTCCTCTCTTCCTTTCTCCTCTCCTCCCCCTTCCCCTATTTCTCTTTCAGCTTCCTCGCATTCATGCGTTCAGAATGTTGATATTCTTTAAAGAACAAGTTCACCTTCATATACATTTGGGTTTTGTGAATGCAGCAATATTAGTAGAACACATCAGTGAGAGTTTGAGGAAAATCTGACAATCCGTTCAAAAGTTATGAATTTTTGATGTTTTTGCTCAGTCACGACTGGATGAGAAGACCACTATAGCTTGTGATGTCACATGAGTACAACGACATAAAGAAAGTATAAAGAAAATTAAACATATTTTTACTTTTCTCGCGTATTAAAAGAACACTCAACTTCTCTCTTTCAGAAGGCAAGGGGAATAATATTACCCTTAACATACGTCAGTAGCACGTCAAAGAAATGTTCACTTTATTCAAAAAGTAAAGTTTTGTGAAATTCTCTTTTTATTTTCCTTATATAGTTGTACGCATGTGACATCATACACTGTGGTAGTCTTCTCATCCAGCAGTGACTGCGCAGATACTTTAAAAATTCATAACTTTTGAACGGATTGTCTGATTTTCCCCAAGCTTTCACTGATGTGTTCTACTAATATTGCTATATTCACAAAACCCACATGTCTATGAAGGTGAACTTGTCCTTTAACGTTATTTTCACCCTTTTTGCCGAATCTTCGACACCTTTAGTTGCTATAGGTATTCATGTTATACTGGAATGCATGAAATACTAATTTAACTCCTAATACGTTAGCTGCACGCCATGATGCTTTTCAGGGTGATGTAGTACGACCAGTGACCACGCGAGAATTAGCAAAGAGAACGTGAATGACATGTTACGTCAACAAAGGCGAGAAACTGACTATAAGTGCGGATGATAGACACAAGTTTATACACATTTTATTTTACCCCATCTCCATAAAACTGATTCCACACTACGATGGATATGGGCTGCCTAGATAAGGAAAACTACGTGTTCATATTCGTGTTTCTTGTACACCAGTAAAATGTGTATGCCTCCTGTGAACATTCTCGTAAGAGATAATACAAATTAAAATGGCGCTATAAGAAGAAGAAGAAGAAGCGAAAACTCAGTATATTTTTTATTTTCATGTGTATTTTCCGATATAGTGTAATCAACGAGTGACGCTTCACTCCTGAAGCAGCAGAAGCATTTCTGTTCAAATTCTACAAAGAGGTACAGTGCATTTCAAGCCACATTGTTTTCTTCTCTCTCTCTCTCTCCCTCTTGTTTTTGTTGTGTTTGTGCAGTTGTTCATTGTAACCAGAAAAGAAGTCATACACATCACAATCATGCACCTTTCGTTTATAAGTTTGGGTGAATCACTTCTTTACATAAGTGCTCTGCTACGAAAATGTGACACCTACACGAATTAATCACATTTTTGTCGAAGTGGTACCTTTAATTCTTTGAAATGATAATGTTGAAATAAGTGAGTTTTGTGCGGCAGCACATTCTTAATATTTGCTCTGAATTTTCATCCGTCGCTTCTTGTTCTGTCGCGTGACACCGTGCTGTTGATATTTTTGTATACTCTGCTTTCCCCGTTTTCCATGAGAAGGGATGCGCGGGGACTTTGTCACAGCCGACATAGATATAATATGCAAATTTACACCTGGACGACGAAACGAAAGATTCGCAGTGTTTGGGCATGGCGAGAGAAATCGAACCTCGCGGTTGCGTGGCGACAGTATGTCGCTTTCAGGAACAGGATTGAAACCGCCAATGTCAGTTTGGGTTTCTACCTACCCGTGATTACGATTCGGGTCCAGTCGCATTAGTAGGAGAGTAAATACAGTTTTTAGTTAGTAATAGGAACGTTTCCAAAGACACGAAGACACGGCTCTTATACACATAATGTTGGAGGAAAAAGTCAGCCTGACAGTACACATTTTACACTCGAGTCTTAATTACATATTGATCCATGTTTGCGTAGCAGACCTGGGCCCCATTTAATAAAAAGCTGATGATATGATAACAACTCTTGCTAGATTGGCAGTTGTCATGGTAACGACAAGAATCTAGCTTCCTGGTTGGCTGTTGCTATGGGAAGTTGCCATTCCAGCAAGAGTTGCCATCCTGACATCTTTTTATGAAATAGAGCCCTGAACGCTTAAATGTATCGAGGAAATTATCATAACCACTGATGTGTAGGGCCTATATACACGCCTATAGGTAAATTCATTCACGCTGATCCGGGAGCACACGTACAGACACAAAAGTTATATGTATATATATATATATATATATATATATATATATATATATATATATATATATATATATATATATATATATATATATATATATATATAATATAATATATGTACATATATATATATATATATATATATATATATATATATATATACAATATACACACACAAAACAAAACATGGACACCACTGTACACAGTTTATAGAACGTCTCTGCTTCCCTGCATTTATTTCAACATGACCTGTTAAATCATGCAGAGTAATGTGCATCTGTGTCGATTTCACTGACTTTTATCATGCTTTCATACGATTTGACACAAACAAACTACATTATCTGTCCACATTTTTATTCAAGACATCACAAGGCCACTTTGGATAATAGCGGCACTAAGCCTACATGATTTGGTTATCAGTTTACTATACACAATTCTATAGGCCTAGCTGTTGTCATGAGTTATTCTATGAAATGTTGTATTGCCACCGTCATCATCATCATCAATAAATTATCGACTTCAACTCTTTGCCATAACGTGATAGAGCACTTGCCGTTCATATTAGCGAGCTTTATGTCTGCAACGCGAACTCTAAAACGACGCTAATTAGGCCAAAAATTGTGTTTTGCACATGCGCGAGAGAGCTGTTTCTTTATTGTCCAACCCGGGAGGCTGCGTTGCCTTGGCGTTGGCGTCGCAGATCTAAAGCTCGCTATTGTTTCAGAGCCGCATATCTTTGGGGGTTTTTGTCATAATTCTTGTGACTTTTAGCAATATTAATTTGTTACGTGAATTCTGTGGAGAATTTCATACTTAACACATTGAATTCATGATTTGATACTGTCACAAGTATCCGTGTTAGCATTAGTGGTCAGTTCGAGACGTTTTCTAACGGAGTATCAGGAATATAGTAAACCACTGCGTAACTTCATACAGAACTGTGCGTGACTCGATGTGTTGTCATGGAAATAACCACGATTCAAACAGTATTATGTGTGTCGGGTAGGCGGCACATAGCGATGTATATATTTCTTTGTTTCTTTTCTTTTTCCATTTGGTATGCTGGTCTTTCATTTGGGGTCCAGTTGGATGCAAGGCGGGACCACTTCAACGGGTTATGCACCCTCCTCTTTGCGATGAATGAATGAAGCGAAATCTTTTTCCGTGTATGAGTTGTGACTCTCTCACACACGGGAACTCTCATTTTTATTTTTTTGTCCTATCCGAGGGACGTGTTACTGTCTGTATGCTGCTCGTGTGTTATGTCCATCCCAAGCTTGCCTTCAATGTCTCTTGACAACTCATAATATTTTAGCTGTGCATATCTCATGTCAAATAAAGACTGGTAAGGAAAGAAGGGATATAACATTATGAGGCTTGTTGAAACGGCAGGATGAGGAGTGAAAACAAGAAAAGTAGCTTGCAGGTATATACGCAATCGAATTGACACATTCTCAGTGCGTGGTAAATGTTTGCGTCATTCAATTGAGCTTAAATCAATTAAGTGGTATTGACATTCATTGGATGCTATTACTGCGTTAAAGGTTAAACTTTGCGCAATCGAAGGTGACTTTAAGTATATGCAGTTTCTAGCATATTGTTTGGTCTAAAAGCTTTAATAACGTGCTTTGCAACTCATTGTGTATTGTGGTATCATTGGAGAATCAGACAAAGAAATTATTGTATTATCGTAATTGTCATGAGTCGTTACTGTGACTTTTCTCAATCTTTTCAACATTCACGTCCGAAGCAACGGAATCTCCTGTACCTTACAGTTCACGTTTCTCTGCGCATGACTCTGCATCATGCAAGTATAGTTGCCCATTTTCGCTTGATGTGATCACAACGTAGGGGAAAACAAGTTTTTAAAGGAATAAATTGGCGACCAGATAATATAATTGCGTATATAGGTTATTGTAAATTATGAGACCTAGTAAACCAAACCCCATGACGTTCTTACAGATCTGACAGTTTTTGTTTCGAAGTCGTAGATCAAGAAGTATCGTATCTGTAGTTTTGTGTCCAACAAATTGCTTATCGCTTTACAAACTCTGCCTTCCTATTCCGGTCATAAAAGAAATAAAAGGAAAAAATATGGGGAGAAATATCATTCAGTAACGCGATCTATTATGTGAAAATCGATAGGGTTAGTGTTTTCGGCACTACAGGTTTCGTGATATTGTGTTACTTCTAATGCGCAGAACCTGACACCCAGAAACATCCGCTGCATAGCTCAACTCGATTGCAGAGTTTCCGAGAGGGAAACGTAACCCAAATGGAGACCGTTTAATTAATGCCACTCATATCGCACCGGCTTTGGCCGCGAGCTAGCTCGACGGCGACCTGTCTCGTAGGCTGTTTCCAGTCGGAGCCCATTCGTCACGATATCTTCCACCGGGAGAGATGGATAGTGGTAATTGCTTCTATTGAATGCTTTTAGAATGCTTCATCACACATTGAATAGAGGGGCGATGGTACATGCGTTTGAACTAAAACTTCCCAAATACATAAGAGCACCACCCACAAAATTAGTTAGAAACCTCATCATCTTCTGATCTTGGTCCAGAATCATACACTGGGCTGTCTAGGTTCTGCCTCCGGATCGCGAGGGACTTACTTTGTGACCTTCATTTTCTGCTTGTTTTGGCGAAAGGATATGCTGTTGTAAAACGAACAGATGGTAAAGAAAAGAAAAGAATAGAAAATAATAGATAGATAGATACAATGTAGGTAGATAGAGATAGAGAGGGGGGGGGGAGGAGGAAGAGCGTTTGAAATCGGTCGATAAGAATGTATATAAGCAGAGTTCATTACCATCAACGTCATATTGTGTCCTTTACTATCAAGAAGTCGCATTGTCACGTTGCTTTATCACCTCCAATGATATCCGTCAGCTTGGCATGTGTGTGACGTCACAGCGCAAAACTGCTTGTCAGTCTTTTCACTCATGTTGTTTGCGAAGGATTTTTAAGAAAGCGTTTCACGTATGCCATTAATTTTTCTCATTAAAGCGCTCTAGTTAAATTACCAGACAGATCTAATATTCATGCTGTAATGGGATGCATGCTTTGGCACGCAATCGTCATAAAGACAGAATATGGCATATCCTTATTCTTCTGCATAGTGCTGTTCAAGTATTGATTACGTTTTTTTTCTCATTTTTTGCGGCCCTAGTTCTATAACTATTACGTTGATGCAATGATTGAAATATCATGCGATAGCACCCCCTCAAAAAGAAAAAAGGGGAAAAACTGTCATCATCATCTTCATCATAATACGTTTGGCTCCCAATACTTTGGTTCATGCATGTTATATCTCAATCCTGAGCGTAGTGTCATTTGGTTGACAACAACAACAACAGCAGCAGCAGCAACAACAACAACAACAACAAAACCAAAAGAAAACATGACAAAACAGATACGCACCCCTCATCAAAGTGTATCTTTCCCCTGTTAGAAAAGTAGATTACTGCAGCGATTTTGCATGAAGATGATTAGTCGAAAAATTTGCAAGTTTCATGACTCGGGCAAATAAAGTACAACGTTATACCGAGTGTTGTGTGAAGCGCCCTCTATAAGGTCAAGCCTCCTGAGCAACTACAAACTCTGGTCCTATCGCCTTGTGCAAAACATTTAATTGTGTAGGGCGTGTTATAGCGGAAATAGTCCTGTCTTCAGTGGTGTAAACATAATATCACAACAGTCCATACACAGTCACATCGCTGCAGCACGCCATAGAGCAGAGCAATTTATTTTCTTTTTTTTTTTTCATGAGGGCAACTGCAAGACATTCAAAGACTTAGCCGAAAGTGAACGGAATTTATGGAATACTAGTACTTGCTTTAGTGCTACATGTAAGAACAGTCTTAGCTGAAATTCACAGGTTCAGATTTGAAGCCAATGTCTATTATAGAGATGAAGCAGAAAACTATGAGAGGCTCCGCACAACAAGACCACTAAGCAAGTTAATCTTCCGGTAAACTTGCTTAGGGGCCACAGCAAAGTTCAGTCCGAGGAAAAGAACCTGATGTTCATATTTAGTCAACTGACGTCGACTTACATTTACAACGGTGTCGCTGGGCCGCAAGATTTGTTCTATACTACACCGTTCTGCTCTACACCGAGCAGCGTTGTAAGGAAAATTATTGTGGCGTCTCCCATATTAATGCAACACTGACTCAACTTTGTTAGAAAACCCATCTTTCAAGGTTTTCAAAGGATATATCATTACTGAGTTCGTACTTTTGTCACCCGGAAACATCTATCAATAAAATAATGCTAATGCTTTACCACGTCGAGATATTGAATCGCTTGTATGGGTATTTGTTGTATATTGACTTGTAAATCTATGTGCAGTTGGTATACTCCCACGATATCCCTGATGTATACTTGCGGTTAATCACCGGCACATTTGCGGCAGACAAAAAGATAGATGTCATGACCACCCCATGACCCATTGACGTCAGTTGTCTATGTCTGCGGTCACACGCGTGAATGCTTGTACAGGGTAGGGCGGGGGTCAAACAGAGCATGACGTTTGCAAATACTTGTATGTCAATTGATGGTCGATTGCCTATTGTGATTATAAATATCTCGTATGTCAAATGTATTATTTTGAAGGAGCATTCTTGTAGAAGTATTTCATAGAACTATTACATGGGTCTCTCGTAAAAAAAAAAAAAAAAAATATATATATATATATATATATATATATATCGGTTGAGAATGATAAGGGCGTTAAGTTGCCTCTAAACCCATAGTGTTCTGGACAACTTAACGCCCTTCTCTTATATATATATATATATATATATATATAGATATTTCTTAAAAATTTTCCTGTCGTATACCATAACGTTAATAAGGTTTCGTCTCACCTCCCTGGTATCACGGATGTTATATTACACTATACACAGAGGATGTTTGCATGACTCTCGTGTGTGTTAGTTTAATGCGACACAACACGCGCGAAATGAATCCGAAGCACGTCCAAATGAATCATGGGGTGTCGAAGGCCGAAATGAGTCCTGTAATTTATGACTCCTCCACCGTCTGCATGCAGGATGCGTTAACCTGGAACAAGCCGGAAGCCACATAAAACGGTAGTCCTCACACAGCGCGTGGAGATGACGACAAAGCCCTTGAAATTTCCAATCATGTTCCGAATATCAACACCATTAATTTAATACGAAGTCAGCAACCGCGTGCACAAACTATGGGCAATTATCATTGACACACAAAAAGCCGATGGTGGTGACGGTTAACGAGGGGCGCAGTCTGGGTCGAGCTGTCATCACCGATCAGTGACGCAACAACCCGTGTACGATGAATCGCCATTCATATTGTCATGAAAAAAACAAACCCGACCGTATTATGGCCACATCCCCAATGAAGTTCATGAGACATTGGTCTTGCTGCTGCGATATATCTTGCTCTTCTTTCAGCATAATGAGAATGACACCTCCATCCGCAAGGTTGATATTATTTGCGTCTAACCATACATAGATTTATATAGGTTAAACGTATTCCATTATTTGACTGTGCTTTTTGAGCATTTTGACCTTTTTTCCCCCTCGAAATAAGCATCAGCTTCTGTGTGGGATATAATATATATATATATATATTTTTTTTTTTTTCCGAATTGAAGTTCCAACTTTAGATTTCACGTGCAGTATAATATATCCGTGCTGTGTGCAAGTATAGACCAATGCAAAGTGCACATGTACCTGACATGTACACATTGGAAGAGGCGTGATCAATTGATCGGAAGTATGAAATGACTATTTTGATTGTTTATTCAGCACTATTTCAACTTCCCTGGTGTGATGTGACCGTCATGGTATAGCTCACGAGAGCACAGAAGTGGTTCATTATTTTGTTGATGACCTCCACCGTTCACCCCTATACTCCTCATCCACATTGCTTCGTCTTTCCTGCTCCCTCCCTCGCTACACCATGCTTTAACCCCCCTCCCCGCCCGAACTATATCTACATAGGGCCTACTTAGGACAATCCGTCAATGCTATGACTGTCCCGCCTTTTCTCACTATCCAAGCTGTAGATTGTGGGTAAGGCGAATCATATCCACCTCTGTTTAATTCATCAAGCCCCAGAGGTCACATTCCTATGGTTTTGATGCTGTATCTGTTTACATGTAGCCTATTATAATTTTACTATCAAGTACTTCATAAGTTAGAGTAGGAAATTTTCTTTATTTTGAGCCCATAATAATTGTTGTTTATGTATAAGTGTTTATTTAGGTTTCAAAATTAACAAAGTCTCTTATTTTCCTCAATTTATAACTTATTCTTAAATTGGTTACATATTCTGGGAGATGTTCCTCTCAATTTGACTTATTTGTAAACAACTGTTTCTGATTTCGTGTAGATCCATTCAATTGTTCTTCAGTATAGGATACACAGTAAAAATCACAGGTAACAATCTAATGATGACGAAAGGGCATTTCTACAGAAAGTTCTTCAGGTTTGGTAGGTAAAAGCCAAATTTCGTGTAAACTCGGATGTAAACAACAATTTTTGTTGTCCTGGTTGAATGTATAGCAGAGGGATATGAACGCATTATGGTAAAATCAGTTCAGAATTGAGGGAACCGCCTTAAACTGTACCATGGCAAAATATGACGTCAGTCACGTTTGTTTACGACCTCTTTCGTACTATCACTCCGGTTGATACTGGATATCGGGATATAGTGTCGCCTGCATGATGATGACTGGATTTGCATAACAGGTTCGTGGTGATACTTGTTGGATACTTGTTGGATTCTGTGTACGGTTTGAGCTTCACAACGCATATCATCGCCAGAGGAAGCGTGTGCTGGTGACTGATATTTAACAGGAAGAGTTAGCACCTCCCCTAGGCCTACCCCCCCCCCCCCCCCACGGCCCCTCCACCTTTCCATGATATAGTGAATACGTATTGAGGATGTTTTGGAGAGGAACGTTTGGGACTTGTTTGCTGTGCCGGATCCGGATACAACATTAAAAGAGAGAGAAAAAAAATTATTCATTTTTGTTGTGTTGTTTATCATTTACGTTCATCTTCTATCTCACTTTGGATGAATCATACGCAAACAATGCAAGAACTGAAATAAACAAGGTATAATGATATGGTTAATGAAGGAGACACAATCCGCTGTGTCATAATTGAAACAAAAGAAAAGGACGGCATTATGCCGTTCCAGCCATGAACAACAGGCTGATGTTCGTTATCCCGAAGGTTCGTTAATCCAAAAATGAATGAAGGTTTGTTATTTCGAAGGTGCGTCATTCCAAAGTTCATTATTCCGAAGGTTCTTTAATCCGAAAATGAGATACGGTTCGTTATTCTGAAGGTGTGTAAATCTGAAAATGGGGAAAAAACCATGTTCGATAACCCGAAAATGAAAAGAAGATGCGTACTAACGAACCTTCGGAATTACGAACCTTATTTAGTTTTCGAATTAACGAACCTTTGGAAGAACGAACCATTGGAATAACTAACCATCGGAATAACGAACTATGTAACCGAACAATCTCGGAGTTTTGCACGCAGGGGACATTCCAATGCAAGGTGAACTAAATATACCTCGCATCACACAAGAATTGGAACAATCATCCCCCAGCATTCCCTCTGATCAGTTACTAGCCATCCCCTTTAAGTACCATTCATAATATAACCACATTCTTGTGCTTGTGCTAATGTGACTCACCATTTTGTTTTATTAGACATCAACGAATCGGTATATCATCACTTTCCGCCATCGCTCTGTCGTGAAACCCCGCCATTGTGTTCATTTACTCATAAAAGTCGTCTTGAACATCCTGTGGAATGGCACTTCAAGCCAATTATTCTCGAATTCTTTTCAGAGGGCTTCCTGTGTCTATTTGATCTTTTGATATGCAGAATGATTCAATTGTCATTATGTGTGACATGTTTTATTATGAATGGACCTCTGAGGTCAAGCAAATTTTCATTTTTTTTTTCAAAATCAAAATGACAACAGTATCGTCACAAGTCATATTCGCATGGTTTGCTTGTTTATGGCTCCCCCTCTAAAAGGTATCGGAATATATTAAGTACCTCAGAAATGAAAATATAACTATATAGGGTCAAACACGAATGGAAAAATAGAGAAGCTATGTAATCATAGCTTATTTTCCTGTCGCTGCGATGTCCAAAATTGTGGCCGTCTCATTATTCGTAGCTTGTTGACATAGTAAATGCAAGCCCGCCCAGCCCGCCTCGTTTGCTGGGTAATGTTTGTCGTTGCTGCACGGGCCTCCAAGCGATGACCGTGTCACCGCGTTGTCAAGTAACTCTGTCTTAAATCACGTACCTGGATGTGGGTCATATTTACTGTGACATCATGTGAGGCAAAAACATGTGACGCTTGATATGCACGGAGTGACATCATATCCAGACAGCTTAGACTCCTCCTCACCTCATCCTAAGGTTCTGTCATCCTTAGCCACCCCCCCCCCCTCCACTCACACACACAGCCGCGCCGTCATAGCGTGTTTGATACTAGGAGTATATGATAACTGATCGCAGGTTTCAATAGCTCGTCTCGAGTAGTAATGATGCTGACAAGTAAAACCATCGCAGTTAGCAAACACGCACTGCAGGATGCTGCTGAGATCTTTATAAGTCCATGAGCCGAAGTCCACATGCAAATTCCATATGATACATACTACATACGACGGGGGTGGCGGTGGGGCACCGTCATTTGACAGTGCGGAGTTTATGTAATCTCCTTTGTTCCTTTGTTATTGTTATTGAATGTTTTGTCGTACCCGGGCTTAAAATGTCAAGTGCAATTATTTGCAGTTTAATACCATGACAACCAGTGATCGATCGAAATCGCGATTCATTACGCCTGCTTTATTTCGTCCACTGGTTGATTTTGAACCCGAGACGAACATTGCTCTCGATCACCGACCTTTTCAGTCTCCTTTATTAGTAAGGATGAATGATGAAAAAAAAAATGAGAAGCACTGACAAAGTTTTAAATAGACCTTCATGTCGGCTTTTGCTGGTGTCGAAGCGACGTATTAGCATTCCCAGTCTGCATGCCATGTTTTGCATTCTTGAACTTTCAGCAAAAGAAGGACATGGCACTGCCACACGATATTCATTTCTGTGTAGAGTATTATATTTTCCTCGAGCAACGGTCTATACTTAGCATCATAATCCTCCGTGTCCGTAGCGCCTTTATCGTCTCAGCAACCCCCCTACGCAGAGATCATTCAACTTTTATCGGTTATAATATGGCAGTCCTCTCTTTCGCGGAAACAAGGTGGCATGGCAAAGAAAAAAAAAAGATAAACATGGCTGCGGAAAGGATTGAGTCGTTAACTCTGCAGTGAGAAAAAGCATGGGAAATGAGCGTCGATAATGTTTCGACGTGACGTTGACACGCTGCTGGGTTTGTGCATGCGTGGATGGGATGTGCCGATTACCGAGAATATTCTTGGCGGGGAAAGGGCGCCCACGTCAACCTCACGACGGGAAGACGTTGGCGGGCGTTAAAGGGGCACAGCGTGGTTTAAGGGTAATATGATCTCATGTTTTATGCCTTACGGAGCATTCACTCCTGTTTAGTTCTGTTTTGTTTTTTGGTTGTTGGTGTTTTTTTTTTTTTTTTTTTTTTTTTTTGAGAGAGAGAGAATTTCATGTAACGGAAAACTATGGCATGAAGCACTATGTAACAGCACACATTGTTGTTGTTTCTTTTTAATCCAATTTTAACTTCAGTATTTTTGAATCATTTATTTACCTTAAATAGATTTCCAAATAGTTTTTTTTTTTTTTTTAAGTTTCGGTAGCTGTTGACATATAATTTACAAAAAGTGTGTTTTTCTTAGTTTTTCCCCAATTTACGTTTTGAATTTAACCCATTGTAATAATTCTAAAAGTCTTAAGATAGTTGGAGAAGTATTAAATCATAAAATATGATGATTGCTGGTGTGTTGTAGCCTTCACCATGACATGGCGTGGTTTCAAGTAGAAGTGGACCAGTGCTATTGTTTGCTAATGACTTTTGCGGTAAAGACATTGGAGTGTTCCGACACGCATAATTTCTTGATGATTTTTTTTTTCGTTTATGTTTTAAAAGCACCCGGCAAAGCATTAATATAGGCATTATAGGAGAATTCGGCATAGAAGAGAGGAAGAGAGAGAGAGAGAGAGAGAGAATGAAGGGGGGGGGGGGGGTATTGCGGAGCCATTGTTCAGTCAGGAGTTATGTGTTATTCACTTCAGTCGACCAAGAAGGTAGGAAGCGCGCTCGCCTTGTACCTCCTTGAATAGACCACAGTAATGATAGGGAGTATGATGGGAATAAGCGTTTCATTACGATGTCGCTTCCCTTGCTCTCTACCACTGAAATGTTGAATGCGTGTCCATATATCAAGATTACAAAGATACCGTAATTATGCGATATTAATGCATCATTATCATTATAATATTCTAACATTAATGCTTGCCATGTCAGTCCTCATTTAAAGCGAAAATAATTATGTCCCTCTTCGTTTTGAGAGCTTCACTTCCCTCTCGTAGTGGCGCCGGTTCCTTTCACAATGTTACAAGTAAAGTATAGTAAAATGCTGCGACCAAGCAATAAAGAGGGATACATTATTGAGCACCTCTTTTGAAATGGTGCAATAAATCCTTACGTATCTGACTAAATGACTAGATTCTTCGTTAAGACTAAAATGTAAACTGCACATAGACGAGAAAATTACACGGCCTTATTTTCCAACATTTTGTAGAAGCCACTGCAAGGCTGCGGTACGCTTATCAGGACCCGACGATTTAATTTAGCATCAAAATACACATGTATAGAGACTCAACACAGTTATGTAATTCCGTACATTAACAGTCGCGAATAGAATAGCACAGATTGTAGTTTGTTTGCTGACACGTTATTTCCTACGTTTTGAGTTGCCTTGAGCTTCATCCTGTTAACCTGCGAAGTCAGAAAGCGGCAGGAAAATGACCAATGCAGATGACACCACGGCTCCAGGAAGTGAGGTAAACTGTACCTGCCAGGTGAATTAGGCGAGGAAAACCAATCCTGCGTGCCTCTAAAATTACATTCTGTGTCGTCTGCTTTCTATGGTCACATTCGAGCAACAGTACCCAGACGCTTACGTCACTTCTGCATGGATGAGATCAGTTTGCAGCATTTATCACGTTACCTTTTTGCCCTGCCGGTACCAGCAGACACTATTGTCTCCAAAAGTCTTCATCACTTCCCCCGTTTGTTTTATCAATCCCCGTCTGACAAGAAGAGCGAGAGAGAGGGGAAGAAACTTTGTTTGAGCTGCAATTATTCTTTTATCTTAATAATAAACCTATAGTTGTCGTTACAATAGAAATCCAGTGCGGGATCTTTATAATACTTGTTGTTGTTGCTGTTGTTGCTGCTGCTGCTGCTGCTGCTGCTGCTGTTGTTGTTGTTGTTGTTGTTGTTGTTATTATTGTTGTTGTCTCTTTCATCTCCCTCCCTCGCACTTGTCCTACATACATGACTAGGGCATGCCTTGTATAAAATGTATTACAGGTACCGGATTATCCACTAAATGAATAAATGAATAGAAAACTAATTCATATTTGTATATATTACATACAGTTATGACAGATTATTGGAGATTTTGTGAGTTGGTATACGATAATGTACGATGATTCTCTTAGCACCTGTGCAGTGCGATATAATTGCTATGTGTCAGTATACTCCTTCCGCGTGAACATGTCGATTTGTTCTCACGAGCCAGACCGAGAGGTGAACGAGGTGAGCTGTGTCGGTCGACTCATGTCCCACAGTATATTAGGTCATCGGCGGTGTCTTCAAGTTGTGTTTTTTTTTTTTTTTTTTTTTTTTTTTGTCTCGACAACCTTACAGATCACTCCAGTCATCATGAAGCGTCTGTCCGTTCACAGTTAACCTCACATAGACACTGCACGCTGTTCGACTCTGATGGTGTATTAGTATCTTTTTGCGGAGTGCCTTCACGTATAGTAATAATCAGACCACACTGATTCCAGTGTAGTAGAATTCATTCCTTTCCTCGAAGGTTGTCCCTCGCTGTCGTCTCGATGGTGATTTTTTTTTTTCAGTTATCTCAGCCATCGCTTGTCATTCAAGTCGCAGTGTAAATATTCAGCCCGTCAATTATGCATGAAAATCTTAGCACATGTACAGTGCAGGTAACGGATCTAAATTTCGAAACAGCTGTTCTAACTTATGTTCTTGCTGGTTGAGTACTCATTATTCATTCATGCCCTTTACGATTTGAACCGGGGAAAAAAAATTAATGAAGCATCGAAAACTTAGCTGAAAATACGCTACAAAATCCTTTCAACGAGAGGAAGAGTGTTGAATTAAAAATATAGTATTACTGTACAGGGAAAACTCCCTGAAGATGTCTGAAATGAATTAAGTTTACCAAAAAAGGTGGACAGTCTACTGAATCTACAGAAGAGTAGCCCCTGCCTCCACCACACAGAGGAAGTGAGGGGGGGGGGTACTGTTGGATGGATGTCGCCTAATAGTTAGATGAAGTCAGGAGAAGTGCTTACTGCCGCAAGGAATACTACCCCACTTCCATTTCATGCCCTACATAAACCCGACTCCCGAGCCAGCCACCTGCCCTTCCCGTACCGTTAGGCCTCCATGCTTTTGGCTCCTCTTCCCTTGACTTGTGTCAGAGATGCTCAGTTTGCATAATCAATTCCAGAAAACGTGAAGCCGAGTCATTCACGATAAACTGTCCGCCGGAAGGGCGGAGGTACCCAAAAATTGGATATACCACTCAGCGCGATATGTGTCAAAATAAGACCGATGCATTCTATGAGCAGGACAGAGTTCTGCAAGGAAGAAAAAAAAAATCTTAGAGCCTGGAAGCCAGACTACTGCAATTCCGCTAGGTGACACCCGATGCCCGGGTAATCTTGTCTCCCTCTATCTCTGTGAACTGTTCTCCCCGCGCGAATCTAGATGACATCGCTAAATGATGCAGCTGAAAACGAGCCCATCATTCGACACGGCGATGGTTTACGGTCTCGTCTAGCAGGCGTGAAGTGCACCCAGAGGTCGAGTGTTTCGAAATACATCCCGGGGCGAACTATAAAGCTGGGATAAATCGCGGTTTTCGAAATGTCACCCGAGTATGTTGGAGGAGTAAGAAGGGGGAATGGAAATGCCAGCCATCGCATCCTGCACGATCAACTGTTCCGTTTTCGGGCTGTCATCCACCGGATTGATGAGACGGAATCGGATCCTGATGTGAATCACTCATGGGAAGCATCGAAAGAGAGCCGTGGAGCGGCAGTCACGTGGTCTCTACTGCGACGTCATATTGTGGACACGTTGCCATACCTGATCAGTCACCATTCTGTAAATATTCAAAGATATCTCTTTTTTTAAAAAGAGAGATAGAAAAAAACTTGAATGTGGTGTATGGGGTGTCATCTTATATACCTTTGTCCAATCACAGACAGTGACTATTGCGTGGTTATGTCACCCATTCAGAGTAGTTAGTTATCTGCTCCAAAGCGATGTGCATAAAAATCGAATGGTCCATCAAAATGCACTGGAAATGAAAATGAAAGATTTATGATTGGTATATTATATTGTGTACAAAGGTTTCCCCAAGTTTGTTATGTCCACTGCACTCGATCAAGATACACTGTCACATCAAACAAGAGACTATCATAGTGATATCATAGGCTGAAACAACTTACTATACATTGTATTTTCAGAGCTGCCAGGTCTGCCTGATCCTCCTTGAGGCTCCCTGAAATCTCCCTCAAATCGTGATTAAAAGATTACAAAGAGCTTCCCTGATTATCAGTTTGTCTATCTAGATGCACTCAACACCAGAGCATCGCCATGATTTTGCTCTTAAAGGATCGCCCCTGATTGTTGTGTGTGAGCGTTTGGTCGGAGAGCTAAGGGATCGACGATGTAATCATTGCATCTGTACAGTCTATTGGTATGATGCAAGGTATATATTTTTTTCTCCTTAATCTTCCTATATACAGCGTGTTGTAGTATTCCAAACTTTATGCATCCCTCGTTAAAGGGGAATGGATAGAAATAGTAAAATTACGAATCCAGGCTGTCATTTCATCAGAGTCCCGCGTGTTACTTCCTTTCTGCGCTCTCTTGTGCAGCTTATCTGCAGTAGATATTAATGTAGTGAAACCGTTCTTTTGTCTTAAATCATGCATGACGCATTGCGCTGATGAAATCAAGATGATTTTAGCCATTCAATAGGCGGTGCGTTCATACTAGATTGTTTGTTGTTTATTTGTTGTTGTTTTTTGTTTTGTATTGCTTTGTTTTGTTTTTGTTCAGATTATGAATGTCGAGAAAAACTGGAAAAAAGTGAGCGGACTTTGGTAGTGCTAAGTAGTGGTATCCCATGGCAATTTATATTTCTTTAATGTGATTTAAAGCAAGGAGACTCTTTATACGATACAGTTGGCAAAGGATATAGAAGGACAGATAAATTTCAAGATGCGTGCCACAGCACATGGATGGTTAGATCCTTTGCCGCCATTAGCTGAAGAAGAACCTGAGTGGTCGTTTCAATATTGCAGAAAACATCACATTTCTTTATTGATCTATGTCGTCTAGGACAACATACCCTTTGTTATTCTGTTAAGTTTTGATAAAACGTCTTTTATGTGATACGTATCGTTTATAGGCCTATATACATATTCAATCTCACCGCATTATGCATTTTTTAAATATTTTTTTTTTAGTGCCAGTTTAGATATAACATAACGTTTTTCTTTTTCCCTATATTTGGCAGAAATTATTAACCTGAATGAGATATATTATCGGGTATGTAGACTTAGTGAATTCATCTGATCATGAAGCGAAGTACAAAATATTGTGTCAGCGTAACATAAATCGAGTTAGGTCAAAGTATATAGGTTATAGGCCACGATTATAGACAACAATGTATAGGCAACAATTCTTACCATTTCCATATCATTGCCCAAGGTGTATGTGATTTTGGTGTGTTTGAAAAGTAATGTCGAAGGGGAATACTAAAGCTGTTTCACGTAGGAAATCGTGTAAACCTATCCAGTGCACATAACAGAGCGGGGCAAGTTATCATCAATTGGGCCTACTTTCCTCAGAGCCTCCTCAGACAGTATTTGAAGTCAAGCCGTCGTCGGCGTATGATTGATCTTGTCTATGAGCCGTCTCCAAGTAGCGTTTCTCTTGTTTTTCCTCAAAGTGTTGAGATGAAAATTAAACAACAGCCGAACAAAATGGATTACCCCTCATTTTCCGCAGAAGATAAGGTTAGAGACGGCGTGAATCAGACAGGCTCCCCGAAATTCCAGGGTGCTCGTGGACGTGAGTTTCCGCGTCTCGACCCCCGTCTGCGCTCCTCATTCATTTCGGGCTTAGGCCTCGTGTCTGAATGGAGAGCCGCCTAAATCCGCTGGCTGATGCAGAACGATGTGACATTATCTACGCCCAGCAATCGGCGAACCTCGTGCCCCTGGCTGATGGCACGGGCGACGAGGCACGGCTGCACACACTCATTTCCCTTCCCATCATGTATGTCTTAGTCTGGCTCTAAACAGCAGTTATCATCAACATCACAACATGGGAATGGGGAAGTGTACATACCATGTTTCTGTAAAGCATGACAAACCGTAGAGTTATCTGCCTTGCTAAATGACATGCTTTTTATTAACAGATGCAACGTAGCATTAAGGCGCGGGGGGGGGGGTGGTGTATGTGAAGATATAATTCAGTGTAATGATCTCCCTCTGTGTTCACAAACTTTGTGTTATCTTCCTTTTTCCTTTCTATGTTATCAAAGCAACAACAAAACATGGCATCGTCTTTTGCACGGAACCGTCTTAGTCAATGAATTATCACACATCTGGGCCCCATTTCATGAAAAGTTGATATGATAACAACTCTTGCTGGAATGACAAATGTCATGGTAACGACAAGAATGCAGCTTCCTGATTTGCTGTTGCTATGGGAAATTGTCATTCTAGCAAGAGTTGACATCCTAACATCTTTCATGAAACAGGGCCCTGTTGTGAAACCTGATACACTGTTATTTGTTTAAACATTTTCCAAGCTTTTAGGAATCAAGTACTGTTAAAAATCGTTGAGCTGCTCATCATCATTACTTTGTTGTTGTTGTTTTCCTATTTTTTTTTCCTTCAAGGAAAATGGCTATAGATATGTGTATTGTATCTTACTCGAGAATATCAACCCGTGATTTTGTCAGCATCTTAAATAATGTAGGAAAAATACGTGCAGTATACACATTGTTTCCAGACCACTTAAATTTCTAACAAAACCTTGGAAGAGTTTTATTCCCACTGTTTTATGAAGAAGGTAAAATGTGCGACGCAGCCACATGCTATACCTGTGTTCAATGTCACTGTGAATGGGCTGGGCCCGCCGAGTTTCCCATGTCTGTGGCTGGGTGCAGATTTAGTGAATTGTTAGCCGCGTAAGCCGTCTTATTCGACGTCGGTAAATGCGATTGCGGATGTGTCACCCACTGTGTGGCTGTATGATGACAAGTGACTGACACATCTCCTGTGCATCTCGCAGAGTCTGTCGAAACCATGGGAGCGAGCGGAAGCGAGAATCTTCTCCCCTTATAATATTCATCACCATATCAGGTTGGTTGTAATTTAAATGTGATTAGCTTCAGGTCACTCACACGCTGTTCAAGGTGCCTCAGAGTTCTTTCTGTGTTTGCTTCGAGTATATTAGAATGTGGGACCGCGAGTACAAATCGAAGACGCATTAAATCGCTTCACTCAATGCCCACCTGCTTGAAATGCAATCCAAATGAACATGATTCATCTTTAAAGAACAAGTTCACCTTCATAAACATAAGAATTGAGAGAATGTAGCTATATTAGTAGAATACATCATTGAAAGTTTGAGGAAAATCAGACAATCCGTTCAAAAATTATGAATTTTTGAAGTTTTTGTGCAGTCACCGCTGGATGAGAAGATTACTGCAGC
Source organism: Diadema setosum (assembly GCF_964275005.1). Taxonomy (NCBI): domain Eukaryota; kingdom Metazoa; phylum Echinodermata; class Echinoidea; order Diadematoida; family Diadematidae; genus Diadema; species Diadema setosum. The sequence continues at coordinate 10,858,388 of NC_092685.1, read as the reverse complement.
GTATGATGTCACATGAGTACAACAATATAAGGAAAATATAAAGAGAATTTCACAAAAATTCATCTTTTGAAAAAAAAGTACAAATTCCCTTGACTTGTTACTGACATATTATGTTATGGGTAATATTATTCCCCCTGCCTTTAGAAAAAGACAAGTCAAGTGCTCTTCTGTTATGCGAAAAAAGTGAAAATATGTTGAATTTTCTTTACATTTTCCTTTTACTGATGTACGCATATGACATCACAAGCTGTAGTAGTCTCCTCATCCAGCAGTTCCAACACAAAAAATTAAAAATTCATAACTTTTGTATCGATTGTCTAATTTTCCTCAAACTTTCACTGATGTGTTCTACTAATATTGCTGCATTCTCTCAATCATTATGTTTATGAAGGTGAACTTGTCCTTTAAGTTTATGTGTGTAATTGAAAGAGAAAGAAAGAAAGTTTGTTTGCTTCTCTTGTGATGGGTGCGTTTGGTATACGCTTGTGTGTGAAGATGTGTTTTATTCGCCGTGTGGGTGTCGTGATTGATTTATGCTTGTGTATAATTAGTTTGCTGTACTCAAAACTTTCTGATGGATGTCTTATACTAAAAAATCACACCAAATAAAAATGATAGAGAGTAAAGTTGTAATCACGTTGGGTGCTGTCAGAACTAGACCGAGTAGGGACCGAGTGACAAGCGACGCTGCATGGACGACGGGCAGGATACTGTTAATTGGCACCGTCGACATCCCTTGCATTCATCTCTTCTCCGGTATTCATAACTGTCTCCCGATCCACCGTCTCAGAGCGCGACATCTCAGCAAAACGGACAGTTAGCTCAAATAGGAACCACGTGATGGCCTAATGGTATTAATGAGGAAGGGCCTTCTCACTTCCCCCTTTTTGTCCCATCGAAATGTAAACTAGTACACTACATGCTTGATGGTTAAAGGGATCGTATGGTTCTGGTTGAGACCTTATTTCATGTTTCTAACATTTTTTTTTTTTTGTGAGATAATGAGTAACCTCTTATGGAATATGAAAGAGCAGGTAATTCTATTAGGAATTCGACGTTTATTTGATGAAAATTGGTTTTGAAATGGCTGAGATATCCAAAAAAGAGCGATTCTAATAAAGTGTGGGACCCACACCTTATTACGATCCCTTTGTTTTACCTTGTTTTTGGATGTTTCAGTCATTCCAAACCCCATTTTCATCAAATAAACTTTGAACTTCTCTTAAAATGGTATGCTCTGTACTATATCATAAGTGTTTTCTTGGTATCTCACAAAAAGTTAAAAGCCCAATTCTCATCTCCACCAATACTGTACCAACCCTTTAATATAACGCCGTGTTTGTGATTCTTGTAAATACTAAAATGATAAAGAACATACACTCACGCACACACGCGCACACACACATACACACACACACACACACACACACACACACACAGAGACACACCCTATAGAAACCCCTTGCCAGTTAGGTGGTTGCATGGGGTCATGGATTACGAATTTCAAATATCAACGGAATCATATTTATATACATATTTAAAATTGTATATCAACTTTACTTGCACTTTTGACGATATCTTGTACCATGCATGCCATCACGCCTTTATTAGCAATAAAGACAAACAAACAAACAAACATGTACATACATAGGCCTACATACATACATAGGCCTACATACATACATACATACATACATACATACAGATAACAAGCATGCAAACACACAAACAAGCCTTAGCGAATTTCTTGTTCCCGAAAACATGAAGTTAGATTTGGGGTCTTTAAAGTCTGATATACTCTGGGTAAATAATGTAGCACGTGACTGGAAAAACAAAAAACAAAACAAAAACAACAACAACAACAACAACAACAAAAACAAACAAAAACCGCCTGGATATCGTTTCATTAGATAGGAATCGTAAAGACTATAGCAGTAATGATCATAAGAGAGAGTGGAAAACCCTGCCCAACATGCCTAATTTGCTGTAGGACTAGCAGTGTTACTCGTGTGACATCCTGCCATGAAATGCATGTCAGGAACCTTGAGTGGCTTCAATGCAGACCTGACTGTCACTTTTCCCCGTACTTCACATCATCTTTCGTTGCATCGTGAAACATGATGGAGCGTGGGCTTCAATCAATGAATCATTGCAGAATCAACGCAGAATTTCACAGTCCATGTTACCCTATCCGTCATGTACCAAGGGAAATTATCCATTTTTTTTCTCCTGTACCACTCATCGTCATTTCAGTATTTGTTGTACCTTGAATGAAGTATATTGACGTGTATAGTGTGGAGGCGGCAAAATCTGCCGTTCCTCGTTCAGATTAGATAACTTTCTATTCGTCTAGGTATTTTTGTTATTATTTTCCTTGTTAGCTAATTTTGAACTCTGCACTATCACTGTATTCCGAGTTTACTAACTTGGGCTCTTATCGTCGGAAATCTCCGCAGGAAAAAGAGATGCTCCCGTGGGTTTTGATGCGTTTCTCTTATATCTAGTTTCATCATATACATACATATATTCATGTCAATTTACTCAATGATTATCGAAAAGTCACGTGACTTGGTGCAACCCTGCCAAGTCCCCGAGTGAATGCGCTCGAGGGTAGCACGTGTATAGTGTCACCGTGGAGTCAGCGGGGAAGACAGAATTTAAAGAGGCGAGAAACCAAACATGATTAGGGCCGGATGTAGGTGAGAAACCGTCACGACCATTCACGTCGATGTAAAATTTGGCCATAATGAAATGTTTTGCACTGTCGGCGAGCTCATGGGATCTATAGAGAGGGCGAAGGGTGGCGTGTATGGGCCGAGCCCTCATCGTAGTACTGGGCGAGCCGCGGAAGACCCTATTAGTTTGCCCCCTTATTCTGCACTTGTTGACTGATTCGCTTTCGCTGCTAATCAGTGAGTCAAACACAACTCACTCCCACGTCATTCTTGGTGAAAGCTGCGCGCCAGAGTTCATTTGGATAGAGCGAAGTGAATAGTTCGGGAGAGTTTGAGAGCAATGACCGACATGTCGGGTTGGAAAAAGAGTGAGAGAGGGAGAGGAAGCGATCGAGAGATGGGGGTGAGGGTGGGGTAGTGCTTGAAAAGTCTTAATGTCACACGTTTGAAAATACAAGCGATAAGTTCCATGGGCTTGGTGTCTAGACGAGTAACGTGTGGCTAGGTTATTGACAGAAGAGCAGCAGTGTCAGTCTTCCTCGATGAAAAAAAAAAGAATTAAAGAAGCGTAATCCTCGTGTAATCTATCAATACACACTTGAATATATAGGCCCATGATCTGAACCATTTTCCCCGAGCAAGTCTATAAATCCCAACCTACAGTATACCAGATGACCTTGTCAAAGGTATAGTTTGACAATATCATTCATTCATTCGTCGCAAAGAGCAGGGTGCTAGCCCGGTAAAGTGGTCCACTTGCAAGTAACTACTCACACAAGAAAACGGGCGAAAGATGCCGGCCCCTCGTGGTTCGCCCCAGGTGACTTGTTATGCTGTTCAGTTACAGTATTAGTCACGAAAGGTAACAACCAGGCACATTGTACCATACGCTTTGAACTGAATTGAATTTTCAGTTTGAAAAATCTGAGCTGCCTGACCGTTCATGCTGTCAATGTCTCTGATATCGTTTTACTGTGAAGCTTGGTAAACAAAGTTTGATAATATCAATAGTTACATTCACATGGTGATCCTTAACTTCGAGGATAAGCTCGTAGTCAAGTATGGGACGCTAAGTGTCGCATGCTCTCTTTCGTCACGAAATCGGTCATTTCGTCAACGAAATTGCCATTTCTTCGACGAAATTGTCGATCTTGACGGAATTGTTATTTCGTCGGTCATTTCGTGACGAAATGACCGATTTTGTGACGAAAGAAACCATGCGCACATGGCGCCCATACTTACCTACGAGCTTATCCTCGAAGTGAACGTAACTAGATTTTAAATTTGTTGTTATATTGTGAACAATTATGTATTTAAGCTGTAAAGGGTAACTGTGAAATGCACAGTACCTGACTCATAAGCAACGAGAATGATATATTTTTTCCCATAATAATTCTCTGTATTCGATTACTCTATAAAATGGGACTTCTTTAGCAACAGTTTACAATCAGACTGAGCTGAGAAGATCATGTACAATAGGAGTGTTATCGTGGAGATATTTATTGCACCTAACTTAAACCTTGAATCACAACAATAAAAAGATCACCCCTTTCATTGCCTTTTGTTTTGTCATTATGAAAACGGCCGGCTCATGAGAAAGGAAAATGGTCATGGTCTATAACAGACTAATACATATTTAGCCGACAGGTAAATTTCCATGTGCAGAAACGATTTCTGTTCAGTTAGCTGTCATGTGGAATTGACGGAAAACGAGTCTTTTTCCCCTACGTATTCTAGAGTATTAATTTTGTTATAAAAATGCTTTTTCTTCATCAATGAAACAAATTTTACAAAACAATATACAATATTTTCACATTGATTTCCGTTACTCCTACAATTCGGTAACTTATTTCACAACCATAACTGTGTTATATACCTATAGGGTCAACGTCATACAGAACGGTACACCTCATTGTTTCGTTTTGTTTTGTTTTGTTTTGTTTTTTTCTTTTCGATTACCAAAACGATTAGCACGAAAGAAGTTATTGTCGTTCTGTCGCCAATCCTGAAAAAATAAAAAACAAACAAACAAGCAAACAAAAAAAAAAAAACGAGGAAAGGAAAAGTGCGGTTGAATTCAGTCCTTGATTTCATCGTATACGCAACATATAGACCGAAATGAGATAATGAATCACAACGATTTTAGACTGTACGCGCTGGCTCTCACACTTTTATCAACATCCATAACTATCAAGATTATGCGTGTACTTTCACTAGTAGAAAAAAAAAATATGCATATAGTGACACACAGTCACCAAACTGAGAGCTTAGATGCCTTGCACAACATTCGCCCGTAGTTCAGATCTGTATCGTTCCAGTCATCCGTTGTCATGGAGATATGCCCTCATTTATGCTTTTGTCTACTTCAGTTCCTTCTAAGTGTTAATCTAAAACGTTAGTCTCTTAGGAGATATGTGAATGTGTGTATGTGTGTGTGTGCGTGCGTGTTTGTGGGTGTGTGTGTGTGTGTGCATGTGTGTGTGTGTGTGTGTGTGTGTGAGCGTGTGTTTCCGTTTCTTAGACGCTCTACCAAGTGTGACGTGTCATGAATATCCCTGGTTTGACATGACGGCAATGCTTTTAGTTTTCATGGCTCTCATTTTATAGGTCAAACGTCAAACTGTCCTTTCAAGTCTCCCTGTATCATTGTATCGGGCACATTAAACGTGTTTTTGTTTCATTTGTTCGGGTTTTTTTTTTTTCTCGCTCTCTCTCGCTCAGAAGGAGAATGCTTTCACAGCTATCAACCATTGTGGGCGATTTCCTTTTCTGGGTTAAGTAGCCGGTTTCTATTTTGTAAATGTAATACAAAAAATATGAAATACATGTATAAGGACTTGAAAACGTTCTCTGACGTTTACTTCGAGAAACTTGAAAGCAAGCCTTAGTTCAGTTTTGTTCTCTCTCTTTCTCTCTTTCTGCTTCATTTTCAGTTTCCCTGCTTTTCTCCTCTTGTTTCCTGCATTTCCATGACTTTCATTCGTGTGGAATGAATGGCTTAAAATGCCAAGGTGACTGGTTCACGGTTGAAATGAAGTCGTGAACGAGGGATTGGTCTTATAACCCGAATACGTCGAAAAACGGAGAAAAGAATCCCGGTTTTACGTCATAGCAACACCGTCATTATCACAGAAGGATGAAACGGCTTTCTGCGAGGTATCAACGCTGGAGTGGGAGAAATCTATTCAAAGTACACAGGAAGAGTGAATAGCAATACCGGATATGTAGAGCCCTGATATCGATGTCATTGTATAACTTTGATATAATGATGGCAAGAGCATTCTCCGGAGGTTTCCGTGTAACTCGATAGTCAAAAAACAAAGACAGAAAATAAAACTGTTTGGAAATCAACAGTTCGTGATATAAATGTCTTTTTTTTTTCAGAGTGGGCAGTTTCTTTTTTTTTTTTTTTTTTGAACTAGATTTTCATGCAGGCTCGCACGTGAAAAATCAGATGCATATCTATATTCAACGATAATATATCGTAGTTCCCTTTTCATTTCTTTGCGCAGGGTCCAATAGAATAATGACATGGCTGCAAATTAAGCATAATAAAGTAATGTCAATTCAGAATATAATATATTTTAGTGGATATGTTAACGGTATTTGGATGTAAAAACTAGCCTACTTACATTCATGTGAAATGGTTACATTATTTATGTCGGACCAGTTATGCTGAAAACATAACAAATGAAAAGAAACAATAGATTTATATTATTGATTGGTTACTCATCATCCTGCAGTTCTTAGGCTTTGCGGTTATCTTTTCTTCCGATTCTATGTGCTAAAATGCAGTTTTTTGTTGAGCCCACCGGAGATGTGGGGAGACTAAGGAATCGCCTGCGGCGTCTGTCCGTCCGTCGTCCGTCCGTAACGCTACAAAAACTTGAATAACTCTCTACTGAGGATTTCAATTTTAATCAAACTTGGAGGGAAGAGTGGTTATACAAAGTTACACATTTTACCGAACATGAAGGTCACCTCAAGGTCAAAGGTCACAGGCAGATGTCAATGAACTTTAGTGGCCAATGTTAAGTCTTTACGGTGCCTTTCGATTATGGCTCATAACTTTTGATCCCTAAGTCCGTTTGTGACCAGACTTGGCTGGTATATGTCCCTTGGGAAGTTGAAGGTCATCACAAGGTCAAAAGTCACAGACAGGAGTCAACGAACTTTTAGGGCCCAATGTCAAGTTTTTACGGCGCGTTTCGATTGTGGCTCATAACTCTTGATCCCTTTGTCCGTTTGTTACCAAACTTGGATGTAAAATGTCCCTTGGGAAGTTGAAGGTCACCACCAGGTCAAAGGTCATCACAAGGTCAAAGGTCATAGGCGGGTCAATGAACTTCCGGGAGTTAGAAAAACAATATCTTCTACGCGAATGGACGAGACACAAATTGGCACTCGCCTTGTTCAAATACTTATGTGGTATTATATTGGATGATCTATGTACAGTCAACCTTGCCTCAGTCGAATCTATTTGGACGGAATAAATAGCTTCGACTCTGAGAAAATTCGACTTATTAGATATTAAAATCAATAGAATATAAAGAGAAGAGGACTTCAAAACACCTTCAACTTAGGCAATTATTCGACTTATGCGAGGTTGACTGTAGATAGGTTCAAACGGATGAAGAAACACTCAAGCATGCAAAAAGTTTTGAAAATTTTCGCCGTCACTCAAACTATGAGCAAGTATAGATCACAGCGTGAGTAAACCTATCATACCGAAGTGTGTGTTTTTCCTTTCGCTATACTGTCTGCACATAAAAATCTTAGGACGCTTTATCCAGTGGCTCTTTTGAAGTATTGAGAATTCATCTTCAGTATCGATTTCATCATAGCGTCATTTTGATCACTGCATTGGTATAGCAATATACGGTCCATCAACATTAATATCCACCTAATATTTCATGACAAAGATGCCGTGACTGGTAGTGGTGATGCATTTTAGTCGTAATGTTTTTGAAGAAAATGATGCATAGTATTGTCATGGCTTCACTATTTATCTGTGCATTGGCAGCATTTTGAGCATAATGCTGAGTGTAGAAACGTGATTTTGAGCAATTCAAGCGGAACTCTGCCTCAGTCAATGACCCGGCACTTCCTATTATCAGCTGTTGTGGAAGTCACGGAAATGTGTGGAATTTTGCAAACTGCTGCAGGCAGTGAGTGATGGGGAAAATAAAACTCTTATAAGACAGTTTTTAGCCTTTCCTATATAGAATGCAAATTTTGTTTGCAGACTTAAAGGAAAGATGAAACGTAAGTAAGCATAAATTGTTAGTAAGTGAACACCATATATCGGCAAATCAAAACAATATGGATACATATTAATATTGCCGTGTAATACACGTATCGGCAAATCAAACAATCAGTGAATTTTGCTCGCAGTCCAGCAAGTGAAGAGAAATCTGATAAAAGGATGAATATGTTGATGATGAATGAGATGAAAAGTTCATTTCAATGCGGTGTCCTGTTGTGAAGTAAAAGTTCTTTTTGTATTAAAAACATGACATGATTAAGATTGCACTGGCGACATGAGAGTCTCTTGACCGACACGACTACTTCCAAGTACCCACTTTATGTCCTGTGATGGAACCTAACAGCATTTCAATGCCCTAAATTTCTATGAACTGCATGCTAGCTTTTCTTCCACCTTTTTCATGCGCAAAGCTCTAATAAAAGTAGAATACAATAAAATCTAATTTTTCATAACCCCCCCCCCCAACTCAAGGCATTGTGCTTTCATCTTCACAATTATTTATATGCAGGCCAACTGCTCCTTCTTAGCTATGGCACGGAAGATGGATGGAAGGCGGAGAAACTTCCACAGGCAAAACAGCGATAAAGTGGTTCTTTTGTTTTTATTCACAATCAAGCTTTGCACTTTAATGAGATGTAAATTTGTATAGCTGAAACGATCAGTCATACAGGTTCAGACGATTCGAGCTGCATCTTCAGCTCACTGTCATCAATAGAAATGGTTAGGAATTTTATCATTGTGCAGGTGAAGTTGGAAAGGAGTTGATTATATACAAATGGAATCATGTTTGAATGGGGGCTTACTGAAACAACATTGATCTGGCAACCTTTTTTACGTGAGTAGTCAGAATAGAATTCTCTAGTAAGTGTGATGTGATTAAAAAAAAAACACTTTATATCCTATGCGAATATGAATGTAAATATGTGCTTCCTCATTACTAAGATATCAGACGAGCTCATGAAAGATAAGACGTATTTTTAATCATCCATCTTGTCATCATTGAATTTCGTAAGGCTTCTGATTTCCGACCAAACTATCGATCAGAGCTTTCGATATCATCATCCCTTTAAATGCGCCACGGATGAAAACGTGCTCCCCGCGTGTTATACGCTCCTATCTGGGTATATTATCTCTTTTCTAGGAGATATAACGGAGGGTGCCGAGGCGAGAAAATTAACAATCCGTCACGTGATACGAGCGCCACTGGGTTCGCGAACTTGATATTGCAGCACATGCCGGTAATGGTATATCATAATCCAATTACGGCCGCATGTGCCGCGCAAACACGAATCATTCGAAGGGGTAAACACTAGACTACAGTCATGGCAACGCACTTTTTCCTCGCTCTGCCTGATCATCATCTTAATTTTGAACTTCTGTCAGGCATATGATGTTGTTTTGTTTTTTTCTTGGGAAATATTGCCAACACTCGACTAATCTCTCAAGTATTCCGTTGTGAAGTACGTTCTGTGCTATATTCTCAAGACAAAGGGCCTATTTTTTTTTCATCGTCTGAGAGGCGAAAGTCGACTTCTTCCGATGTAATAATTATAATCACAGTTTCATATTTTAGTCAAAATATGTGCCATTCAACGAGTACAGTCCTTGTCGCGATACTACAGTGGGATGAATCAGAAAGCTCAAAGACCAAAACATTTTTTTTATTGTATTATTTCATTTGTATTTATTTTCATTCATCTTTTAAGTGAATGAGTAAATATATTTTTATCGGAAGGCGTGTAGCACTTGTAACAAAACATATTTTATGTATCCGCCATGAAATTGCGCCGGAGGCATTGTGCTTTCGGATTGTCCGTCCGTAATCGATGTTACCATTTGAGACAATCCAAGCAAAACTTTATGGCATATGATTATGTATAAAGCTTTGAGTGGACGAATCTGTGCCTATCAGCTATTGGGCCCACACGCTCAAGGTCAAAGGCCATAGGTCAAAGTCAAATGCTGAAAGGTCACTATTTACCCTATATCTCTGCATTGCCTCTATCTATTTACATTAAACTCAGTGCATACAATCATCAGATTAAGATTCTCTAGGGAAAATGTGAGTCATAAGGTCAAAGGTTACAGGTCAAGTGAAAATGCAAAGATTAAACTTCTTTGTTCCTCAATATCTAGGAAATGGTTCCAAATATCTTACTGAAACGTAGTGTGAATGTATTGTATTGCCCAATATTGTTTCTCTTTGAAATTTTGGGCCATGATGTCAGAGACCAAGGGCAAAAGATCGGATTAAATGCTGAAATTACACTATTTTCTCCATACCCTATAAATGACTGAAGGTATACACTGAGCAGTGTAATTAAACTTGGTATTATGGCCCTTATTTTCTACATGCATTACCATGTAGTGATTGTGTAATAGGGACAGTTTTTGGCCATAAGGTCAAAGGTCATGTGAAAATGCTAAAATTTCACCTGTTTTCCATATTTTGAAAGTGGCTCAAAGTATTTTTATGGAAATCGGTGTATAATTACCAGATAGTGATTATTTGCCAATCATGTTAAATTGTCTCGTATCGGCAATATGTACGGTAGACCTATATTGGGAGAATAATGCGATATAGCGGAGGTATACTACAGTACCAATCGCCATAGCGACATTTTTAGTTTCATACTTATATCTTGAGCAAAGTCAGGAAAAAAAGTGTGTCCTTGTGTATAGAAAAGAATACGTTATATTTCAGACATGTAATCAACTGCATTGCCTTCCTAATGCCACGTGACAATCTCGTGACCGAATCAATTCTTCTCAAATGCCCATATACAGCACCGTATTAGCTGACTTCTCGATCGTCATACTGGACACAACTTACTTGATGCTTAAATGTCGGATTTCGGTCCTTTAATCACAAATCTGTTTTACTTGCTACAACTGCGCATAAATATCGTGTAAGTATATTATATATATATATATTTATGCCTCCACCACAAAGTGGTGCCGGAGGCATTATGTTTTCGGGTTGTCCGTACGTACGTCCGTCCGCATTCGTTTACGCGATAACTTGAGTAATATTGACTGGGATTTTACCAAACTTGGTCATGTATAAAGTATGATGGGGTAATTACTTGATTAGATTTTGGATGAAATCGGCCTTAGGCCAAAGGTCAAAGGTCAAGGTCAAATGATGAAATTGTATCCGTGTACGCGATAACTCAAGACTGGATCGACCAAATTTCACCAAACTTTGTCCGAGAATGATGTATGATGGGACAATTACTTTATTATTTTTTTTTTTCGTGAAATCGGACAGAGGTCAAAGGTCAAAGATCAAGGTCAAATCCTAAAATTCATCTGTTTACGTGATAACTCAAAACTGGATGAAGCAGCTTTCACCAAACTTGGTCCAAGGATGATGTAATAGGGCAATTAGTTGAGTAGATTTTAGTGACATTGGTATGAGGTCAAAGGTCAAAAGGTCAAGGTCAAATGCTAATGCTTATTTCCCCTATATCTATGCAATGCCCAAATTTATTTTCTTGAAACTGAGAGTAAACATGTACTCCTGCGTAAAGATTCTCCAGAGAGAGTTTCATGTCATAAGGTCAAAAGTCAAAGGTTAGGTGAAAATGTTATAATCACTTTTCTCGCTAATGGTTCAATGTATTTTCATGGAACTTGGTACACACGCATGTACTGACTGGCAGGGATTATCTAGGGAATTTAGGGGTCTTGGGTCAATAGTCAGGGGTCAAAGGTCAAGGTCAACTCCTCAAAATTTTACTATTTCCCTCATATACTAGTATATGCAATGCTTGCATTATTAGTTATAAAACTTAATATATACATGTATTACCTAATGGAGATTCTGTGGGAAATTTCCAGCCAGAATGTCAAAGGTTAAGGGTCAGTCAAAGGCCAGGTTTAAATGCAAAAAAAAAAAAAAAATCTATTTTGTACTGTAATTACACTCTTTCTTCATACCTTGAAAATTACTCAATGCATAAACTTATAAAAGGGTTAATCAGAAGTCAAGTAAAAATCCTCAATTCCCCAATATACGTGTACCTGCACTCTTAGACAATTATAGCAAACCCAGTTCAAGGAAAGTGAAAATTCAAGATATTTCTAACAAACCTGACATTTCAGTATTTTGCCAGTTATGTGAAACTGTCATCGCACATTGTGAAGACATTGTACTATACACCTATTGGGAGAATCATGCATTATGGCGGAGGCATCAGTCGCCATAGCGACATTTCTAGTTTTCTTCTAGGATCTGCTTTCCTTGAAATTGCCATAATTTTTTAGTTGCCTTTGATCGTCTTCATAACTGATAGTTTCCTTTTTTTATGGATGCTCAGCGGCGGATTATGACGGTGGTCCTCAGTAATTTCACTGTTTACACCGCCTCTTTCTTATTTCTCAGATTCCACCGTGATGCTGATAAGCACAGCAGCCACTTTGGACTCGAGACAAGGTAATTACGCGCTTCTTTATAACTCACAACGGCCTGTGTCATGATTTGATGAGGGCCTGCACCTCATAAGCTTTCAGTTTTCCTGGAAGTTTCTTTGCAGGATGACCACACCTTCAAATGCGATGCCACTGACTCTACTAGTATAATTATGTAAGTTAAATTTGATAAGTAGGATGTATCCAACAAACAGAATTACAGACATTTCATGAAGATTGGACGGAAAAATAAGAAACCCTTTGAAGGCTATCGAGTTTCACACGTTTTTACAAAACAGATGGTTATTTAATCGATCTTAACCGAAATGCGAATTTGAAAAGATGATGATGATGATGGCGATGATGTACTAGTAACTGCTTTGCAGGTTTTCGACATCTCTGCACACAACCTAAACTAAATGGCTGTTTATGACATGTGATAAAAAAGTAAACCTCGTCTTCTTCCCACATCAAACGCATTGTGAGTTATAATAAACGCTGAACAAATATGACTTTCAAGAGGAAATAGTTGTATTTAAATTATCGACAAAGAATATGGTTTCATTACTGTTGAAACCAACTGGAGTATAGTGAGGTGATGATACATATCATCATCTTATCTAAGCTGCACGTTGGTTATGCCCACTATCACTAGAGCGTGAAAAGATGTGGATTTGAAATTCCCGAACTCAAATTTGGTTATACCGAAGTTGATACAAAAGACTATACCCAAGTTATAAGATGTATTAGTGAATTTCATATATGTATATATAGGAGAGAGAAAGAGAGAGAATTCTGTGAGATCAATAATTATCTGCAAGACGCGCATGATTGTTGAAGTGGAATTTCCAGCGCATTAATTTTTATTTATCTATATATCTGTATATCTATATGTATTTATTTCTTTATTTATTCATTCATTCATTTATTTCGAATATTTGTACAGATGAGTTCTATCAGATAAAAAAAAAGATTAAACCAACAATACATGCATACAGGGAATAATCACACATCAAAAGAGTTTTCAAAGGAGCACATAAACAAAATGATGGGTTGGTACATTAGAAAAAAAAAACAGTTTTGCTGGTCTTTTCTCAAGGCTCTGTACACATAAATTCATTTCATTTTCTCTAATCATCTGCCGCCTATCCTTCCTCTTACATGCTTTGGTTATGCCTCATGGATTGTTTGTTTGTTCGTTTTGTTTGTTTGTTCATTTCCATCTGAGAAGATGGCTGGATAGCCCATATTCAGCTACGTTAAGCTGGTCTTCCATGGGGTCCAGTTGGATGTGAGGTGGGACCATGCACTTCACCGGGTTAAACACCCTGCTCTTTGCGATGAATGAATAAAGCGGGATCTTTTACGTGCATGAGTTGCTACTCTCTCATACACTGGACCTCCATTTTTATGTCCTACCCGAGGGACAGAGTTTTTGGCCTCTTGCTAGAGGGGACGTAATGATTACACACAACATTGCTCAGTCTAGACTCGGGTTCGAACCCGGGCCCTTAGGATCGTGAGGCAGACGCGCTATCGACTGAGCCAACTCACCGACGAAATTTAATATCCCCCTTTTCATTTTGTTCCAAACAACTTTTCACCCCGTATTTAACTAAGGACTTTGTGTTATGTATATGATATTTATGTATACAATATCAATCCTTGATTTGACGATTTACATTGACACTCGAAGTGACGCGCTGGCTAATTGATGGGGTTTTTTTTAATGTAGTTCATGGCAATGAGGAGTTCATTAATTAAGTTTCATGTGTTTTAGACTCCGTTTACAGTGCGGGGCTGGGCCGAGCCGCGGCCGAGCCCAGCCTCAATTGCGGGGCCGAGCCCCGCAATTTTGTCCGTTTACACTGCCGGGCTCGGCCCAAAGAGATTTTTCTCCAGTCACTGGGGAAAATCTCTTTGGCTCGGCCGCGCTTTTAATTCAAACCTTTCAATATTTTGTCGTAGTGGCGCTCTGCTTGATAAACAAACGCAATTTGGTATAGTCTGGTTTTCAGACCCTTTGCCAACTGGATTCCGTGGCGACGAAGTCGCCGTTCGGGCAAAGGCCTTTGCCGAAGGGAAAATCCTTTGCAGAACAAAACCACCTTAAAGATAATAAAAAGTTTTGGTACGTCAAAAGTTTCCCTGAATTTCCGTGTTTCAGGTTAAAGTATCTATCATATAACTAACACTGTGAGACTTACTCGCCCCAAAGTGCTCTCATTTCTTAGTAATCATGCAATTAACTGCGACCAGCAGCCCCATACGCATAGCGTAATGGGGCTTCGCATTGTAGCATCCAGGATCATGACAGATTTAGTATCTCGGGCAAATATCAACTTAAAATCCACAAAATTCTTCAATTTGAAGACTTACCAATTAAGTTGAAGTCTTGAAAACAGGCTTCGGGCAACGTTTGGTTCTGCCAATAGTCCCTTTCTGTTCGAATTGATGACTGAATGTGACTCTGTCGAGAGGACCGTGGGAGAGCTACATACACTGATTACTACGGCCAGCGCATACGCACACATCACATGCGAACAAATTTCAACTCCATGAACGGATAAGATGTTTGTGTGCGCATGCGCTGGCCGTCAATTCAGTGTACGTAGCTCTCCCAAGGTCCTCTCGACCGAGTCACATTCAGTCATCAATTCGAACAGAAAGGGACTATTGGCAAAACCAAACGTTGCCCAAAGCCTGTTTTCAATACTTGAACTTAACTGGTAAGTCTTTAAATTGAAGAAATTTTCGGATTTTAAGTTGATATTTACCCGCGATACTAAATCTGTCATGATCCTGTAAGCTACAATGCGAAGCCCCATTTAGCTATGCGTATGGGGCTGCTGGTCGCAGTTAGCTACACAGTATGCGTATGGGGCTGCACGCTGCTGGTCGCAGTGATATTCGCACAATACGTGTACTACCTCGCCGCCGCCGTACGGCGGCGGCTCTGGTACGAAACCATTATTGCATGATTACTAAGACATGAGAGCACTTTGGGGCGAGTAAGTCTCACAGTGTTAGTTATATGAAAGGTACTTTAACCTGAAACACAAACTAAGACAAGGAAATTCAGGGAAACTTTTGAGGTAATACCAAAACTTTATATTATCTTTAAACTATACTAGTTTTCGACGTTGAGGGGGTTAACATCTTGAATAGCGAAATAGTACGGACAGAGGGTTTGGAAGCCAGACTAAAATTGGCCGCGCATTCAGCCGCGGCCGAGACCAGCTCCAGAGCGTGACCAAATGCGCGGCCAATTCTAGCCTTTTGTCAAGGCCCTCTCGCTGTATGGTGAAGAGAGTCCAGCTGAGTGGGGTTGCGCGAGGGCCTTTTGAGATCTGCTTCGCATCCTTTTGTTAGCCCTTTGAATCACCGACTTTTGCTCCCCGATTTCGGGAGCAAAAGTCGGGGTCCAATCAGCGTGTCTGTCTGCTCGAACCCGATTTGAATAGAGCGAATGCACGCCGCTGCCGCAGACCTCACAGAACTCTACACACAGAGTGTGTAGAGTTCCGTGGCAGACCTCCTCGGGTGGTCAGTGATGCATGCGAACAGGCATGACCACCAAGGCTGAGGATGCGGGGAGCGCGCCATTCCATTGGTTGACCGGAAGCCATTAAAATGAGTATTCAGAAGGGTTCACGTGTCATGAATAATAATGTGTGAAGCAGATCTCAAAAGGCCCTCGCGCTGGCGCGCTCGGCTGGGCTCGCTTCGCTCGCCCATTACAGCGAGAGGGCCTTGACAAAAGGCTAGGCCAATTCTGGCCCCGCATTTGGCCTTTTGCGCGTTTACACTGAAATGAAGGCGGGCTCGGCCGCGGCCGAGCCTCGCACTGTAAGCGGGGTCTTACGTGCACATGCAGTGTATACCGGTTGTGCCAAAAGCATCATGATTCATGTGTGTGTGGCAAACTGATAATTTGTTATGAGTAGAATCCCATGTGGTTTGCTTGTTTCCCCGTACTATGTGCTGTCTATGGCAATGTAAATTCTCGTGTGCAAGCTAAGCAGTGAACTCGCTTCGATCCAATCGGACGGATGTATATAGCGTCATTTGCAGGTGGCAAAATGTAATGTAGATTCTCGCGCAGACGTCGTGCTGAACCACTTGCTACCTCCCCCCCCCCCCCATCTCTCTCCATCATCCCCCTCTCTGTATGTATGTATGTATGTATGTATAATGTATGTATCTGTCTATCTAACTATCTATCTATCTATCTGTCCCCCCCCCCCCACACCCCTGTAATCCAGAACAAATCATGTGAACGGTGAAGGAAGGTCGATAGTGGCCAAGTAGAAGACCTGGCATAAATAATTGTTATGCACTTATTTTTTTCTGTCAACCGACACTGTAATAACGGCGCGTCATTTTTCGTTTGTTTTGTTTCGTTTGTTGTTGTTGTGTTTTTTTTTTTGTTTTTTTTTTTTTAAGGGGGGTTGTTTTTTAGGGAGATTGTCAGTAAGTAGGGTGCATCGAGAGTTCATTGTGTTGATGCAGTGCCCTACTAAGCGCCCTCATGAATTTGTTTCCCTTATTCTTGAATACGTATAAGGGGCGAAAGTTCATTTCTGTCATGGTCGACATCACAATAAAACATTGGTCGGGAGTTACCCTGGTGAAAATCGTCTCATCATCGTTGCATCATCTTTGCAAACAGTTTCAAGAAAAATCAACAACAGATCAATGAAAGTTAGAACGGTGTAAGACTGAAACTTGCGGTGTTTTAATGTCATTGAATCGTCTAAATGTGGCGTTCTATTGGTTTTTATCCACATTTGGACAGTATAGTACCACCTGAATTTCTTAGAAATTAAAGATAGTTTTAGTTTGTCTTCACACAATGGCAATGTACGCAAACATTGCCTTGTTTTGCCCAGCAAGACACATCACATTTGAAATATATTATTATAGGTCGATGGATGGATGTATCAGGAAAGGCAAGTGGAAAGGGGGAAGTGTTGATGGTGTGTAATATCCCCCACCTTCCGGTATAAAGAGTTCAAGCTGACAAGATGCTCGACAGGACTCGGAAACGCACTTTGAAATTCATTCTGCAGTCACAAAATAGATTGACAACACATACTAACATTAACGAAAAACCGAACTAAATCTTGGCGCTCGCGATGATTACAAAGCAGAACATCACTGAAGCTGCTCTGATAATGATATAGCAAGACGCAGATTCCGATTCGAAAGTTCTGGTTCTGCGAGAAGTTGAAGAAAATGAGCGGAAACTAAAAATGACATGAACCACGGACACTCGCACTATAACGATGTCATGTGAAGGGACATTTTATCAAAATAATGGATCTATCCCAACAAATTCTGCTCTTCCCGCTTCCATCCAGCCTCGATGG